>NC_064807.1:36883967-37194805 GCF_023721935.1 Panthera uncia
CTTCCTTCCTTCCTTCCTTCCTTCCTTCCTTCCTTCCTTCCTTCCTTCATTTCTCTCTCTCTCTTTCTCTCTCTCTCTATCTCTCCTTCTTTCCTTCATTACTCTCTCTCTCTCTCTCTCTCTCTCTCTCATGCTATTAATCCTGAGTACATTCTCCTTATCTGCAAAAGTCAAAACCCAACCACTGCCAGAGGTTTCAGGCTTTTGTAGCCAGCTCCTCAGCAACTCAGTAAATCAATGGATTTATCCAGATCAAATCCTATATTGTACACCTTCAACTTATAAAATGTTACATGTCAATGCTGTCTCAATAAAACGGGGGGGGGGGAAGTTAAACAAAAAAAAAATAATCATTGTATTCAAATAGACACTTGGGAATGGAGGAGTTAACCACCCATAAGAATCATTCTGAGTGTATTATATGTCCCTCTTCTAGTCCCCAAAGTCTACAGCTCTGTATAACTGCAACCATCTAGGTTTCTATGTAACTACTCATTCATGTTGAATGGATTGCCTTTACTGTCTAGAGTTTTATGTCACCTCTTTTAATTTTTAAGAGTGGTGATTTTTTTTAATTCATTAAACAAAAAGTCCAAATTGATACACTAATCAATTACCAATTTTCCTAATGTGAAGTTACGCACATTAAAAAAATGTATAAAACATTAATGTATAGTTTATTCAGGGATTATATTCCAAAATTCATCTAATCAACATGCAGGCCAAGAAATTGAAGACTGACAGCATCCTAGGAGCCCCATGTATGTCCTTTCCTGATCCCTGTCTCCTAACTAGAGATAACTGTTGCTTCCCTTTGTAGGTTTACAACCTGGGGATGCATTAAATATTAAGTGTTTTTTTTTTCCCCATTTGAACTTAATAAAAATCTATTTAATCTCTTTGTGGATTTTTTTACTTATTTTTTCATATGTTTTTGTGATTCGTCCAAGTTTTATATGCATAAAAATTAGGAAGACTAATTATTTAATACGTGTTCTTTCTTTGTAAAATAACTTGGTGAAAAAAAAAGCTAAGTATAGAAAAAAAATACTGTGGTTGCCTTTAGCAACTGGATGAGAAGATGTTGGTCTTTTTTCTTTCTACATTAATCTTCCAAACCAGAGTGTAGTCCTACTTCCAGATACCAGTTGGCTTGCACAACTCAAAGCTCCTTTTCCCCTTTTTGTTATCCTTTGAGGATGAGGGCCATATTCTAGGTCTTGCGCTGCCAGCTGGCTTCTGGTACCACTCACTGGCAAGAATGAACACCGTGGAACATAAGCATAGAAACAAACTTTGAAGTAGGTCTCCTAGCTCTGGAAGGCAAAATCAAAGCTGGCTTGGTTGGCAACCCAAAAATATAAAATTTCACCAAAGTTCCCACGTAAGGATGAGTTTCTATTTTATTTTGATATTTAATGGCTCCTTAGTCTGAGAGCAAAGGAGAAATATTGCAATCCATAGTATCAATATAATCATATTTTAATATTTTCAAGAAGTCGAGGGAAAAATTAAAAGCAGATTTCATATTCTCCCTCTCATAATAAGTCCCCAGGTGTTTTGATGACAATGTTGATAAAATAAGCAAATGGTCTATGAGATTCAGCCAAGTGAAAGGCTTTCTACTATGAAAAACCTATGCCATTAATATTTCTGGGCCAATATTATAGACACAAGATAGACTGTGAGATAGTCATTTTTTTTTTTTACTTTTCTGATGAGTATGCACATAAGATATGTGTATATAGGTATCTGAATCAGGAAGATAAGTCAGCTTTAAGTTTGCTCTGAATTATTTATTTTCTAATTTTGCCTCTTGTCTTATTTCCCCTTTCAAAAGGAGCAATCCATTAAAAGTTATCCTGGTCTCTCCAGGCATTCAGTAAGTTTTTGTGTGATGACTAAGTAAAAGAGGAAAAATAGCTAAACGTATTGAGGGATTAGGCAAAAACATGCAGATAATTAAAACAAGATCACTGGGCAATAAACATTTTGAATGTGGAGTCTTAAAGAGAAAAGTATTGCTAAACATGAAATCATAATACCCTTCTAAATCTTGAAATATATGCTCCCGTGTTTGCACCAGGGTTTTGCTTATATTTAAATAACATTTCCTTAATGCAGCAGCATTAGTTCATTTTTCATTGATCCCTACTCACATATACAATACAAATAAAGTTATCAAGCTATCATTAATTTATTATTTATGAAGGGCTTTCCTATGCATATTTCTTTTGATCTCCCAAACAACCCTATCGCTCAGAGATTTAGTCAACAAATATTTACTGGATATTCTCCAACTGTATATTTCACACTGTGGCAGAGCTATGGTACAGCATACAAGCAAAGTCCATACTCTCATGAAGTTTGCCCTTTGGTGGGGAAGCCAAAGGACACATTGCTCCAATTAATTATAAGTGACTAGATAATTATAAGTATCAGATGTTGTAAAGGAGAAGGCTACTGTCATAAGATGAAGAAAGGGAAAATAACTTCTACCAAGTTTTGAAAGTAATATGTCTCTTTCCCTTCCTTCTTTCTACCTTTCCACTGTGTTGGTATTTTTAGACACATGCTATACATTCTTTTTTTTTTTCCCCAAAAGACATACCATCCCCCTTCTTTTGAGACAACTTTATAGTTTTTATCAGAAGAGGTTAGGTTTTCTTCACTTGTTGTGTTCATAAATAATTGAAACTTCCCAAGAAAGTGGCATACAGCTTTCTCAAATAAGTCTTCAATGACTATATAAAAATGTCATTTTGTTTTCCTGGTCATTGATGTTATCACTGTTGTTTTTGTTGTCACCCCCCCTCCCGAAGACTATGGAAAAGAATATTGGATTCATAATGATTGTAATCTTTTGAGACTTCAGGGATTTTTAAAAGCTTATTATTCTCTCCTTGTCCACTGTGGCGTTAACCCATGGGTTTAATTATCATGTTTTTTTTTTAATGGAGTAAAATTGAAATACAGGCTTCTGCACGTTTTGAAGAAAAGAGAGGAAAAAATTTAAGCATAAAACCCCAGCAATTGTTAACCAAACCTAAGAGTCTGCTTTGAACCTTATCTAGAGGAATAATCCTAGGTAGTTAAAATTGAAAGTTTGAGCCCATCTTCATAAGGTTAATAAAAAGTTGCATTAAGTGTTACAACTCATTATCATTTTTACACAAGGCTTTGTCATCTGATCGTTGTGGTTTCATGTGAAACAAATGTATTATTATTATCACCGTCTATTGAATGAGTATCTGAGGCCCTCAGTTTCTGTGGTTTGTCCAAGGACAATGGATTATGAACACGATGCATCAAAGAGGCAGATGGGCAACGCGAAAGAAACTTAGATGGGGTATTTTACTTTATTTCTATTTATGTATATATTTGTTCCATCGCCAATGGTCAATGACTTAAAGAGGGTGTATTTTAGATTCTGAAGTTTTCTTCTTACCAGTGAAAGAACCATATATTAGGAGAGCAGGAAATCTCATAGTGACATACACAGAAACCACAGATGTTTTAACTGAATCAAGAGAACTCCTATTATGTATTTTGCATTAGAATCTAAGGAAAGCCACCTTTATAGGCAAACCTTGCTTCCTTGATTGCCATGTGTGTTGACTGCTGCTGTTGATGGGAAAGAACGTCCAGGAGTCTTCAAAGCTGCACTACTTCTTAAGAGAAAAATGTACAATGATACAAAGGAGACAGTGGCCTGTTGGAATAAAAAGTCACAGCACACTGCCATTTATCCCATAGTTACTAATACCGGGAATGGGAGGCTTCCTTAGGACTAAATCTATGGCTGTGGCTTGGAACAATAAAGGAAAGATCTAAGAGGTCAGAATCACAAGAGAAAATATTTCTATATTACAGAATTGAAGAATTCCATTTTTATCCACAATAGCTAATGCTGTCCAGAAACCTCTCGGGCAAGCCAAAGAAGGAGGAAAAAAAAAAAAAAAAAAGTCAAGCTGGCCACAGATGTCCAGAATATGCACCTTCATTTATTGTGCAGTCACATAAGAGAAATGACCTCTCCGGAGGGTGCAGTATGAGTGATTAAAGTTTCCTTTAATGCTCCAAACTACTTCCAAAGCTCAGTGGGAACTCTACATTATATTTCTGAACAACAACAAAAAAAAATGAGTAAATATAAATACACCATTTTTCCTCCTTAGACTTTATCTTTGACTTTTTCCTTTATATTTTCTCCAATATAGAAATCATGATTTCCTTTCTTCTTCCAAATATTATAGATGTTACATAATTTAAAACAATGAGTGCTCAGTTCTAATTGTATAAGAGCATTTCACCTATTCTGAATATACAATGTGTTGGCTTTATTCGTTTTAGTGGAAATAAAAATGTTTCATTTATTAAACTAAATATATCTTTAGCTAAATGAATTCTATTGGCTTTTTCTGCATTGGTTGCAGCACTAAGTGTAAGATCTGCTCAGGATAGATAAACTTTAAGAACATCCTTGAGACCAAAGTGGCTAGCCTTTCTTTTCTAGGAGATGAACATCAGAAAAAAAAAATGTCAACCAGAAAACTGAAAGTAAATGAATAACATGAAGGCTAACTATGAAAAGTTTGTGAACATACAGGGAATATTTGGAATTATATACTTATTGTGGAATAAAATAATCGTATCTGGGAGTAAGGACAAGAAATGAAAGAAAAACAAAAGAATTTGAACATTTATGAAAATAAAGATACACTATCTCAAGCATGAAGTTTTTCTCAGTTAAAGCAAGTTCTTTTATTTGAATGTTATTTGCCTGGCGATCCCAGAACTCAATGTAGAGAGTCAATAAATAAGTGTGGAGGGAAAGGAGGAGGGTATGAGGAGAGAGTGAGAGAGACAGAAACGAAATTTTAAAAACCGTTCTAGGTTCTAGCATCCAAGAACCTTTCTTGTGCTCGCTTCACCCAGAATCATCCCTTATTCTTTTCTGTCATTTATTCTCACCTTGCCTTACTCACAGCAATATAGATCCAATTGTGCATTCTTTTTTTGTTTTGTTTTTACCAAAATATTAACATTTATTGCAATTTACTTTCTGCCTGGCTGGAATGCCATCTCTCTTTTTGTTTTTAATGTAATTTATTGTCAAGTTGGCTAACATACAAGGTATACAGCGTGCTCTTGGTTTTGGGGGGTAGAGTCCTGTGATTCATCACTTACATACAACACCCAGTGTTCATCCCAACAAGTGCCCTTCTCAATTTTGCATTCTATCTCCATCTCCTACTTACAACTCTCTACCTTATAGTAAAGTACTCCAAGTTGGAAAGAATAAATTCTTATTTATTTCTGACCAGGTCTAAAGCAGAAGCCATTGATAGACTTTATGACCCTCCCACTCTGCAAATGAAAAGGGATCAGCTGCTTTACCAAGTAGAGTAAAATCTTGGTTTGTGAGCATAAGTCACTCTGGAAACCTGCTTGTAATCCAAAACACTTGTATATCAAAGTGAATTTCCCCATAAGAAATAATCGGGACTCAGGTGATACATTCATTTCACAACCCAAAAATATTCCTATAAAAAGATCACAATACTGTCATAAAATACAAAATAGTAAAGAAAATACAAAATATAAAGAAAAATAAACATAACCTGCACTTACCTTTGAAAACCTCCATGGCTGGTGTGAGGGAGACAAGAGATAGGAGAGTTATTGTGTAGGACAACTTTCACTATCACTAACAGAATCACTGCTATCTATTGTCTCAATAGAGTCTTTATCTGCATGGGGGGCCTTTGTATATGCTCGCACAGGTGTTGAGAACAGTACAGTATTAATAAACTCTTGTCTTGTGCCGTATTTAATGTAACTGGCAATCAGGCAGCTGAGGAAAGGGTCTGTATCTGCAGGCAGCCTGACCTAGAATGAAGCAAAGCATCCTAAGCTTACTCTTGCATGGAAAAGCGAAGGACTGTCCACAGGCGCTTTGAAGTGACAAAAAATACACTAGTGCCAGTTGTGGGCACCTTCCAATGTTCTGAAAAATCACTGATTTCTGTCAAGACATCACCACAGCCTGAGACCGAGCATCCGAGCATGGGAGATGATCACCCACAATCTGCCAGCAAGGGAGAGAAAGGGAGAGAGAGAGAGACAGAGAGAGACAGGGAAAGAGAGAGAGAGAGAGAGAGAGAGAGAGAGAGGAGAACCATTGACTCAGTCGTGATCATGTGACATTTGGGCGTCACGTACTACTCATCTTGCGGAACACTCGCAGAACAAGTGACTCACAATTCAAAGTTTTACTGTAATTTAGCCACATCATATAATGGGTAGAGGCAGCGTCCTTTTTAAATGGAAGCACTGAACTAAGAAAAGGCTGCAAGAATTGATCTTACAGAGATTTTTTTTTTGGTAGTCATCAAACTATAACTCCTAATCAATAGAGAGCCAAACTCTTATGTGAGTAAAATTCCAGAAACAAATCCGACTGCATATCATACTCTAGTCAACAAATCCATTGACAGCCAGAGCAACGAGTAACTATGCTGGTGTTCTTTCATAAAGAACTTATTTTTTTTTCCAGGAAAAGGGAGCTTCCAGCTAAAATCTTCTGTCTGATACACCAGTATGAAATGATTCTCATGATACAGAGAGATAAACTAATCAAAAGTCATAATAATCACAGGATCGAGTGTGAAAATCTTGTCACCTAATGATCCTGTATATGAATTATACATAATTTAGATCCTTGATAGCAATGGCTAAAGAAGATACCCAATGCTCTCTAAGATATGAACCACCTTAAGAAAAGGCACCTGAGTGGATCAGCTTGTTATAGGTTAGCCTGAATTTAGGCTTCCTCTAAAAAAAATTGGAAAACTTGCAATGCCCTCTTTGATTTACCACCTGTATATGGCCATAGGCAGGAGCAACGTTTACTCACAGTGGATAGAAAGAATGTGTTAATTTGTTCCAGGTTGTATTCACTGCAATAATTCAATATATATGTATAATAATCTAATTCTAGCAAAACCACCATAAGCAAGGTAATACTTTTCCTTTTTTGCAAAAGAAAATATACAAGCTTCACAAAGCTAGTAATTTGCTGATGACCACATAATTAAAGATCTGAACCTAGCTCTAGGTTTTTTGATTCAAAAATCTCATGCAATTTGCCTGCTAGTGTATTGCCTTTTTTTTGTTTGTTTGTTTTTTTTTTTTTGGTCTTACAGAATGTTGTAAATAATTAAGGTATACAACTTGGTGAGTTTGAAAATAAGTATACATCTGTGAAATGATCACTATAATCTGCGTTGTACCCCTATTCATTCTGCCCAAAAGCTTCGTTTTGCTCTGTTATTTTAATAGTAGTAATAAGAATACATAACATAAGATCCATTCACATAGCAAAAATTTTAGTATCTGATACAGTATTGTTACCAATAGACACTGTACTGTACAATAGATTTCTAGAACTTACTTGTTTTGTAAAACCAAAACTGTATGCTGTCTAGTTTCCCCCTTCTCCCCCCCCTCCCCCCCGCTTGGCAGTCACCATTCCACTCCTGCTTCTATGAATATTACTATTTTAGATCCCTCATATAAATTCTATCATGTCATATTTGCTCTTCTGTGTCTGGCTTATTTCATTCCGCATGTCCTCCAGGTTCAACCATGCTGTAGCAAATAAAAGGCCTTTTTGAAGCATACATAATATTCCATTTTATGGGCATACCACCTTTTCTTTATCCATCCATCCATTGATGAATATATATATATATTTTAATATTTTTAATGTTTATTTATTTTTGAGACAGAGACAGAGCATGAACGGGGGAGGGGCAGAGAGAGAGGGAGACACAGACTCCGAAGCAGGCTCAAGGCTCTGAGCTGTCAGCCCAGAGCCCGACGCGGGGCTCGAACTCACGGACCGCGAGATCGTGACCTGAGTTGAAGTCAGACGCTTAACTGACTGCGCCACCCAGGCGTCCTGATGAATATATTTTTAAGTTTACTTATTTGTTTGGAGATAGATGCGTGTGTGAGCAGAGAGAGAGGGAGAGAGAGAGAGAGGCAGAGAGAATCCCAAGATCCTCTGTGCCGTCAGTGCAGAGCCTGATGCAGGGCTTAATCTCATGAGTGGTGAGATCATGACCTGAGCCAAAACCAAGAGTATGATGCTGAACCTAATGAGCCACCCACGTGCTCCCATTGACGAATATTGCGGTTGCTTCCATGTCTTGGCTATTGTGAAGAACGCTATAATAAATATTAAGTGCAGACATATCTTCAAAATGTTAATTTAAATTCCTTTGAATATATATGCAAAATTGGGAGTAATAGATCACATGGCAGGGCTATTTTTAGTTTTGTGAGGAGCCTCTATACTGTTTTCCATAGTGGCTCTACCAACATTCCCACCAACAGTGTATGAGAGTTCCATTTCTCCACATCCTCTTTATAACATTTTTAAAGCCTCTTTTATCTTCTTAAGAAAAACCACTCTAATAGGTGTGAAGTGGTATCTCATTGTGGTTTTGATTTGCATTTCCCTGATGATTACGAATGTTTTTTTTTTCACGTATCTGTTGTACATTTGTGTCTCTTCTTTAGAGAAATGTATATTTAGTTCTTTCATCCTTGTTTAAATCAGATCAGTGTGTCTTTAATATTCAGTTGTATGAGTTTCTTATATGTTTTGGATATTAACCCTTTATCAGACATATGGTTTGCAAATATTTTATCCTATTATGTAAGTTGTCATTTCATCTTGTTGATTGTTTCTGGAAGCTTTCTAGTTTGAGGCAGTCCCACTTGTTTATTTTTCTTTTTGCTGCATTTGCTTTTGATGCCATATCCAAAAATTTATTGTCAAGAAAAATGTCAAGAAGTTTTTGCTCTGTTTTCTTCTAGAGTTTTATGATTTCTGGTCTTACATTTGAGTGTTTAATACACTATGACTTGATTTTTATATGTTCAATTTCATTCTTTTGCATGAGAGTATCCAGTGTTCCCAACATAATTTATTAAAGACAGTATGCTTTCCCATTGCATTTTCTTGACTTCTCATAAATTACTCATAGTTAATCCTCGTAAATTACTTCTCGTAAATTAGTTATAAATTAATCAACCATAGTTGCAGAGTTAATTTCTGCTTTCTAGTCTATTCTACTCGTCTATATGTCTGTTTTCATGCCAATACTAGTGTTTTGATGACTATAGCTTTGTAAAATATTTTAAAATAAGAAACTGTGATGCCTTCAGCTTTGTTCTTTGTGCTAAAACTGCTTTGCTCTTTGGGATATTTTATGGCTGCATATACATTTTAGGGGACTTTTTTTCTACTTATATTAAAAAAGTCACTGGGAATTTGATAGGGATTGCATTGAATCTGTATATCGCTTTGGTTAATATGGATATTTTAACAATATTAATTCTTCCATGAGCACAAGACATCTTTCTATTTATTTGTATCTGCTTTAATCCCCTTCATCAGTGTTTTATAGTTTTCAGCATAAAAGTTTATTTGCTTACTTTATTCACAAGCATTTTGATGCTAATATAAAGTGAATATTTTCTCAAGCTCTTTTTCAGAGATATTGTTATTGGAATATGTATAGAATACGTTTAGAATGTATGGAATTGTATGTATGGAATACGTATAGAAATTCAACTGATTATTGCATGTCAATTTTCTATCCTGCAATTTTGCTGAACTCATTTATTCATTCTAATAGTTTTTTGTGAAAAATTTAAGGAATGTAGACAAAATCGAGTTATCCACAAACACAGATAATTTTACTCCTTTTCCAATTTGGATGCCTTTTAATTCCTGTCTTTACCTAGTTGCTCTAGCTAGAAGTTCCAGTACAGTGTTTAAATAATATTTGAAAGTGTGAGCATCCTTGCCTTTTTTCAGATCTTGGAGGAAAAGTTTTCAGTTTTTCATCATTGAGTAGGATGTTACCTATGGGTTTTCATATATGCCCTTTATTGTGTTAAGGTAAGTTCCTTCCATATCTAATTTTTTGAAATTTTTTATAATGAAAGGATGTTGGATTTTGTCAAATGCTTTTTCTACATGTATTGAAGTAATATTGTTATTTTATTTTTCATTTCCTTAATGTCATGTATCACATTAATTAATTTGCATGTGTTGGACAATTGTTGCATCCCAGGGATAAATCCCACTTGGTCATAATGCATGATCCTTTTAATGTGCTGTTGAATTTGGTTTGCTAATATTAAGTTGAGGATTTTTGCCTCCGTGTTTATAGGTATATATGCCTATAGTTTTTTTCTTTGTGGTATCCTTATCTGGCTTTGATATCAGGGTGATGCTGACCTCATAGAAAGAGTTTGGACATGTTTCCTCTTCTGTTATTTTTAAAAGAGTTTGAAAAGCGTTAATATTAATTCTTTAAATGTTTGGTAGAATTCACCTGTAAAGTCATCTGGTCCTAGCTTTCCTTTGTTGGAAAGTTCTTGATTGCTGATTCTATCTTTGATCATACTCTCCTTATCAAAAAAAGAAAAATAGGGTGAAGTACTGGGAAGAATGTATCTATCTCCCATTTTGTCAATGCCACCTAAGGACAAGACAGTACAATTGTTAAATTTTATGAAGAAAAATGCAGTCAATTTTTCTAATTTAAGAGAAAATAAACTAAATAAAAATTTTAAAGCAATCTTTGCAATTCATTCATTCAGCAAGTATGTATTTAATACTGCTAAATGCCATGCTCTGTTCTAGGTACCAGGGATGGCTCTGTAAGCAAAACAGACCAAGTCCTTCCTTGTCATCATGGAGGTACCCTCAATTTTATGTATGTGTGAATATGTTTGTGTATTGCCCACAAATGTAAAAGAAGTGATTTACAAATAGATATTTGTAGGAAAAGAGTGAAAGGTAAGGGACACGTTTAGGTGAACCATAATAAACCAGAAATTTAGCAACATATAGTGACCATTTGTATGTTAGATGCTAAGCCCTAGTCACAGAACACACTCTAATGAGAAAAAATATGTTATTTATTTTAGGCCAATCATAGTTTTCCTTAGGTTAGGAAACCTTAAGTCTCATTTTTGCTTTGTGTAAAAGTAACATGCATGCCTTTAGCCTTACCAGTTTGGGGTAACCCATTTGAATCACACTAGTTTGGTAGCCCAGTCTAGCATAATGTTTATACTGAACCTACATCTCCTGGTGTATCCTTGATCATTTGGGGGATTTCAGAGAGGGTTTCTAAAATGCACACATGTACTTATATTTCTGAGTTAATACAATCCTCTTCTCTAGGTCTGCAAGCCTCCTGAGCAGAAAGCCATGTTGTTTCAAGATGTAACTTCTTTCCCCGCAGGTCCTCAACACTGATCTCACCTGAGAAGCAGGGACAGATGCCATAGCCATTCCTTCATTATCATTTTTCCCTTTCTCCTTTCAAGTACCTGTGTATCTATGTTCTTCTTCCTTCAGAATTGGTCTCCTTAGCTACTTTCTCACCATTCTGATTCTCCCTATTTTTTTCTCTCCCTATTCTTTCTTAAAAAAATAAAATATTGGAGCACTCAGCAGGTTGAGCTTCTGACTCTATTTCGGTTTAGGTCATGATCTCATGGCTGTGTGATCTAGCCCCACGAAGTGCTTCATGCTGGGCGTGGAGCCTGCTTGGGATTCTCTCTCTCTTTCTCTCTCTGTCCCTCCCCCATTCACATGCTTTGTGTCTCTCTCCCTAAAAAAATAATGTGAGAAACATAAAATATCAAAAACCTTATGCATATCACCCTCATGCCAATAGATACTTGGAAGCAGAATGGATCACCAGACTACACACACAGTCTCCTAAGTGGAATCTAATTTTCCAGAAGATTGGAACAGTCACTGAATTTTTCTAGGCATCATGTTTCTCATTTTTAAAACAGTAGGTTTAAATTTCTATGGCTTTTCTCCATACTCTTCAACATAATCTTAAAAATCATAAAACGCCCTGGTTTTCCTTAGAAAAAGAAAATTAAATGAGTGTTTTATAAGTCCATCTTTGATTTTCATTTTTAAAAATATTTTTAAGATGTTACAACTTATTTCTACTTATAAATCTCCTTACAATTTCTCCCAGAGAGTTTATATTGCACAGATATTAATCTGTAGGCAGAAGGACTGGGATAATAGCATTTTATTATAAAGTGCCCTTGTAAAATAATATACATAAAGAAGATATTCTGGAAAATAGAGAGAAGTATACATCTGTCAAGTCTATACATTTACAGAAAGCAAATATCTCTTCACACAGCTTCCCCGCCCCCCCACACACACACACAAAAAGAAGCTTGCTGTCCTTATCTTTAGAAGTAAAATAACTGGCATATTTGCTAAAAAATCAATTTGTCACTGGAGTAAATGCTGGAAATGAAACAATATTTATGTAAGTAAACTATAAAGTATACAACTAAGAAGAACATCAAAGAACTACTAATCAGCATGAAACTTAAATTACACATGATACAAGTGTAAATACTGGTCTATAAAAATAATTATAGAAGTTTTTTATTTGTTTTGTGTCTTGGTTTTCATTTTTGTTTGTTTTTGGGGTTTTTTGTTTGTGTGTTTGTTTTTGAGAGACAGAAAGAGAATGTGTGGGGGAGGAACAGGAGAGAGAGAGAGAATCCCAACCAGGCTCCACGCTCAGCCCAGATCCCAACATGTGGCATGATCCCACCACCCTGGGATCATGACCTGAGCCAAAGTCAAGAGTCGGATGCTTCACCTACTGAGCCACCCAGGAGCCCCAATGACAGAAGTTTTGAATAACTTTTCTTATTGACTTTACTTATGAACAACTTCTATAGCCTGATAAGAGTGGAGTTTTGCAGCCATATGCTTCCTTATATGACCTGCCCTCATAGACTATAGTAACTGCACAAAAATACTCGACAAAAAAACTGGGAAATATTCCTTGGTATAAGCAGGGTTTCACAGAATGAAGAGATTAACCATTCAGTTTGTCCTTAAATATTCATTTCTAAGAAGCTATGATCACTTCTGTGGTCCCATGAAATGCCACCCACTCATGGACTCTTAGAAGTACCAAACATAAATCTAGTACTCTCCCCTATAGAACAGACTTAAAAAGTATCCTTATTTTTCAATAAGGATACTTTTTAAGTCAGTTCTTAAAATTCTTACATCTATACTTCCTTGAAACTTTAAAGCAATAAGAAAGGGGAGGGTTATAAATTGAACAAGAATTTATTATTTTTAGGCCAGTATTAATTTATGGCTTCTAGACATTATTCAAACAAAAATAAAATCCCATATGTTTTTTCAAATTAAAGAAAAAGATTAGTTTCTGTTTCATCCATATAATCTTACTAGTAAAATTATAGTGGGATGATAAGCTGTTAATAACCATAATTTTGAGTTTTTTTCTCTGCATACTACATTGATTTGTTGCTTTTCCAATAAAAGAGAATAAAATATACTTAATATATACTGTAAACATACATTCAAGTTAAATTTATCAAAATTCCAATTAACTTATTATCTTGAAAGTGAATAAACATTATAGATAGCAAAATGTCTTGTCTTTGTAAATATTCACACATCCAAAGAAATTGGATACTATTGAATGGGATATAATAGGTTATATTACTGCCTGTAGCTTTGGACAGTCACATCTTTCTTTCTTTCTTTCTTTCTTTCTTTCTTTCCTTCTTTCTTTCTTTCCTTCTTTTTCCTTCCTTCCTTCCTTCCTTCCTTCCTTCCTTCCTTCCTTTTTTCTTTCTTTCTTTCTTTCTTTCTTTCTTTCTTTCTTTCTTTCTTCTTTTGTCTTTTACCGTTACTGTTCATTGACAAAAGGAAATCAGTTTATCTATAGTACCATTGGAAGAGTTGTGAAGTAATAAAGATCATGTAATAAGAAAAGAAATAATAGAGTCGATGCTATTTGAGAGGTTAGTGCACATGAAACACCTTTAGGGTCTCTTTTAACAGCTCTATGATACTGTGGCATATCATTCTGAATTGTTATTCAGTGGGTGGGTATCTGACTGACACAGTAGTCTTTAAAGTAGGGTTCTGTCAGATGGAGAAGCTCCTGTAGAAAGAAATATTCCACAGCATTTCTTCATACCTTGTACTACCACCATACGGGTCATATTCACTCTGTGACTGGAGACCTGCCTCAAAATCCACTATCAGAAAGAATGAGCAGGTAATTGTAGCAGAAATTTTCAAAGTGAAATATTTTCCTATGAATATATTTGTTATATGTTTTATAAAGAAAAATAACTCCCAGGTGCACCTGGTTGAGTGTCTGACTCTTGAGTTCATCTCAGGTCAAGATCTCATGATAGTCAGATCTAGCCCCACATCGGGCTCTGTGTTGAGTGTGGAGCCTGCGTAAGATTCCTTCTCTCCCTCCCTCTGTCCCTCTCTCCCTCTCACGCATGCTCTCTCTTTCTATCTCAAATATAAAAAAAAGAAGAAAAGAAAAATGAAAATAGCTCCCAAATCTGATGTGATTTCTGCATTTTTTTCTCATCATTAATTTTTGGTATACCACTTATAAAAATATGGAAAAGTGTTTGAATGTTGAAGATATAGAGAAAGCAATGATTAGCATTTTTGTTGTAAATATTAAGTACTACATATGGAAAAATAGTACAAAGTATATAGTACAGTATATAGTATAGTACAAAGTATACAGTACAAAGTATAGAGAAATTACTAATAAATGTTATTTTAATTATTGGATTAATTAAATACAAAGTGCATTCATTCAAATTTCAAAATTAGAGAATCTTTGCCTGTTATGTGGGCAGATGACTGATTTTTTAAAAAAACATTTGAGTTGATAAATGTGATTTTTCTCCTTAGATATATTAACACACTACATTAAACATTTCCTAATTTTGTGTTACCCTTGCATTTCTGAAAGAATGCCTATTGTTTCAAACTGTATTACTATTTTTATCAGCTTGTAGAGACTGATATTTCATTTAATATTTTTTCTTTGATACCCATAAGTAAGCTATAGTTTTATTTTTTTGTGAAAACACCCTGTTTTTCACTGACTTTATACTCACATAATAGAAAGAATTAGAATTTTTCCTTCTTTTTTGATACTCTGGGAGAGTTTTAAACTCGCTGGAATTATCTCTTCCTTAAAAGTTGGTAAAATTTCTCTGAAACGCTCCGTGTATCCTGCTTTGGTTGAAATAAAGGAATTGTCTGAAACTTTCTTTTAAGTCCTTAAGTTTGGATATTCTATTTCTCGTCTCAGTTTTTATAAATTATATATTCCTAAGTAATTAAACTTTTTAATGACGTTTTTAAATTTACTTACAGAGAGATGATTAAAAAGGTCTCTTTATTATTTTCTTAATTTAGTAGCCTATCTCTTAGCTTTCACTATCCTGGATTAATTTTCCTATTTTTCCCCCTTTAAAAATGTAGCTTCACGTCCTCTAGTTCAGAAAGTTGCATTGAATCATATTATTTAATTTTTGTTTTAGATGACTACTATGATTTTCTCCTTTGAGGTGATGAATATGCCTGTATTAACTGACTTATATTTGCTGTGATGTGCTGTTTCTCAGGAAGATCAGTGCTTGATAGATCTCAGCAGTCGGTCCTCTCTGGGCATTTGTTCAGCTGATGTATTTGTTCAGTCCTTTACCCAAGATTTGTGCACCCCTCCAGTGCAGCCTACCTCCAATTACTTGTGGATGCAGGTAAAGATTTGCTTCCCCCCCATCCCCCCCAAAAAATTTTTGATTAACTTGGAATGACTCTCCCAATTTCAGATTGTCCCACTGGTTCCTCTGAAGTTTTCTTATGATTGATTGCACCATAGGACAAATTTTCCCTTAATTGATCCTGTTTCTTTTCCTTCTGTCCACAAGTAGATATCTTGACAGCACTCTCCAATAAATTTCCTGCATTCTAATCCCTATGTAAGTTTCAGTTTAGGAGTGGCCAAAACAAGCAGACACTAAATTATAGTGATGAATCACTGTATTAGTCATCAATTTCTACATAACAAATTACTCCAAAACTTGACATTTTATATCAAAAAACATTTATCATTTCACACAAATGCTGGGTGATAGGAATCCAGAAGCATCTTAGCTATGTAGTTCTGGATTAGGGTATCTCATAAGGTGGCAGTTCAGCCATCAGGCAGGACTTCATTCATCTCAAGGTTGAACTGAGGCTAAAGGATCTGCTTCCAAGCTTTGTCGCATTTTTGGTAGGCTCAGTTCTTCACTGGCTATTGGGTGGAGAGCTCAGTTCCTCACCACATGGGTCTCTCCACACAAGGGACTCAAGAACTGGCACCTAGCTTCCCCCTGAGCAAACAATCCAAGAGGGTGAGATCTCAAGACCAAAGCCACACTCCTTGAAGAACATAATCTCCGAAGTGGCATACTCAAAATTTCTACCATATACTCTCTAAGAGCAATCCTGGTACAATATAGAAGGAACTACACAAAGGTGTGAATAGTAGGAGGCAGTGGTCATTTGGGGCCCTCTTATAGTCTAGTTATAACAGTCACACACCGCAGGGCTGGTGCATTAGTTACATGCTGCTGTGCAACAAATTACTCCAAAACTTAGTGACTTAAATAACATTTATTATCTCACTGTTTCTGGTCAAGACTTTGGGCACAGCTTACCTAGATCCTCAGCATCTGAGTCTGTTAAAAGGTCACAGTTATCTCAAAGCTCAACTGGAAAGGATTTGTTTTCTAGATCGCTCACATGGTTATTGGCAGGATTTAGTTCCACATGGCTTGCTAAACTAATGTCTTAGTTCCTCATAAATTGTTCGCTGGAATCCTTCCTCATTTCTGTGCCATGAGGGCTTCTGCATAGAATGCCTTATGATAAGCAACTGGCATCAGGGCAAGCAAAAGAGAAGACAAGAGAAAATACCAGCAAAAGTCACAGTCTTCTGTAACCCAATCATGGAAGTGACATCCCATCATCTTGCCACATTCTGTTAGAAGCAATCAGTAGGTTTATCCCACCCTCAAGGGGAGGGGATTATGTAAGTATAAATACCAGAGATGGGGATCTTTGGGAGCCACACTGCAGCTGGCAATGTGTTACTCTATCAGGGTTTGTAGGTAAAGAAAAGGTAGCTGGAGGCACAAAGTGGCTGTAAAATTATAAGAGCTCACTGTTGGTAAACTAGAAGGTATACTTTTAGAAGGAAATATACTAGGCCTGTATAAATCAGTCATTTTAAAAATATGGAAGATACAATAATAAGGATGATGGAAATGAATGATTGTTGCTGGAGATAACTGATACTTGGGAGAGAGTAATGTAGGGCGGAAAATGATTAACCCTCAGTTAAAGACTATATATGAGAGCTGGTGGGCCTGCCTGGCAGCATATAAATCATCATCTCATGAACTAGAGGGTCAAGAAAATTGAGGATCAGTTCTGTGACTTTAATCATAGCAGTAACAAGGCTCCAAAGATAGTTAAATACCTAACCTACACAGGTTTGTTAAAGGACCTCGACTGGAAATAACTGAGCCCTTAAAAATGGGAGAGGGTTATCTGGGTTGAATAGCATTTGAGGATGGGTCTTTAAGCAAGTAATGTTGGAAGCCTGGATATAACTGCAGGGATTTCTGAGGAGTGTGTCCCACGGAGTAGCAATCCAATTGCCTGCCGTTCCAGCAGTAGGCCTTTAATACTATCAGCATCAAGTTGTCTTTTCCAATGCAGTGTCTCCGGGTGGTATGGCATCTTCAGTAAGTCCTAGTCAGCAAGCACCACATTTAATAGTAAAAGCTTAGGAGTGATTGGCATGTCACCAGCTGAGAACAAGATAATATTCTCAAGAAGGAAAATGGAGCAGAAATGCAAGGAGGAAAATGGTGTTGTATTGAAGACAAACTATGTCAATCTTCTTCCCAATTTCGCTAGTCATTACTGACAACTGAGAGCTGAACAATGTCTAACAGGAAGTTCTGAAACTGGCTCAAATGTCACCATTGCCAAATAATTGTATTTTTCTGGGTCTCAGTGACCTTGTCTGTGAATCAGGATGTAATTTTCACCATGGACAATCTACAGAGGTTCAGAAGACCATTTGTTTAATATAAAAGTTAGAGTCTTAGTATAGGAACAAAGAAAGCTATTGCTCAAATGTTCACTCAGAGAATGGGGGCATGTGTCAGAGAAAGAGCTGAGTATCTGAGACAAGTTTGGAACATGTTAAAGTAAGGCGAGCAAGGGTTACAGAAGAATGAACATGAGAATACTCTGAAGGCCACCAGTGTTAACCTTTGCCACCTGCTCACTTGAGGATGCATTCACATTTAAGAAACTTATTTGTACTGCCTTCATGTTTTGTTGTAATAGAGGAAAACTTGCATATAAATGTAAGCTCCAAATAATCACTAGCTGCCAACTCCTAGAAGCAGGCCCCGGAGCAATTCTCTAACCCTATCCAT
The DNA here is from genome assembly GCF_023721935.1 of Panthera uncia. NCBI lineage: Eukaryota > Metazoa > Chordata > Mammalia > Carnivora > Felidae > Panthera > Panthera uncia. Next base: position 36,902,418 of record NC_064807.1, read on the forward strand.
TGAGCTGGGCAATGAGGCCCCATGACACTCATATGTTTACTCTTATCAGGTCAGAAAGTCTTAACCTCACCAGAGAGCCTTGCCCCTAGGCCTCTCCTCAAGTTTCCTGGTCCAGGCCTCTGCAAAGTTACACCTCAGGTCACCCGGCTCCTTCTTTTCCCTATCTCCCTGGATGGCACAGTTATTCCCTGTTTCCCACTCTTGACTATATACCGTTAACCTTTTCCTTCAAAGTAAATCTAGTTCTAAAGAAGGCATTTCTCCTTTTGTTTTTGTTTTTATAGAGTGGTGGTAAAAAAAATTTAAACAAAAGAAAATGACACTTAATTCCTGTGGTAAAAGGATCTGAATCGCCTAGAACTATAGTAACTATTCTAATCAGAGCCATTAATTGTGATAGATTGTAAATTAATTCATCTGGCCTTTCACTTCTAAAGAGCTCAAAATATTTTACAAACATTGATTCATTTTCTCTTTAGTGAAAAAAGACCCCTAGGAATAAATCATTGGGGAGGTAAAGAAACAAATACTTCTGAAAGACCATTCATAATTTGTGCCATTCCCTTTTTATTTCCAGACAGTACAAGATGGAAGGCATCCTCTTAATGTCAGTGTTCTTCGAGGGGTGATGAGCCAATTTCTCACTGAATCCCTCTTTGAAGGCTTCCCTTTTGGTAATTGTATTAGCTTGCTAGAGAGGTCATAACAAAATACTTCAAATTGGGTGTCTTAACAAAAATGTATTGTCTCACAGTTCTGGAGCCTGGAAACCCAAAATCAAGGTGTGAGCAGAAATGGTGTCCTCTGATGCCTGTGAGAGAAGGATCTATTCCTGTAGAAAAATAGATACATAGATGTCCCTGTAAAACATGTTGATGTGTCTTCACAACTTCTATGTGTTTCAGTCTGTATCCCAATCCCTCCTTGGTATAAGAATACCAGTCATTTTGGATTAGGCACTCACCCTACTCCAGTATGACCTCATCCTAACTTGTTATATCTGCAATGATATTTCCAAATAAAGCCACATTCTGAGGTACTAGTTGTTAGGATTTCAACATATGGATTTGGGGGAGACACAACACTTCCCTTAACAGTTATGTTGAGGTTTTACTCTTAAAAATACTCATCAATGGAAAGGAAAAAATGGTAGATTAAAACATGAGATCTAGAGAGATAAATTTCCAATTCTACTAGTTTTAGTGTCTAGCATCACAAACTTAGAAAGTACCTAGAAACAAGAGCAGTTTTATACATCCAATCGTAAGTTCCTTTATATGAATTCTATGTTGTAAAACAGATCGGGCATAGGGCAGCTTACCAAATTACAGGACTCACCAAGTCATTCCTAAAGTTCTTTTCTTTTTTTAAGTTTATTCATTTTTATCTTGACAGCAAGAGGGAGAGCAGGGGAAGCACAAGGACAGGGAGAGAGAGAGAATCCCAAGCAGGCTCCACACCATCAGCACAGAGCCCAACATGGGGCTCGAACCCATGAACCACGAGATCATGATCAGAGCCAAAACCCACTGAGACACCCAGGTGCCCCATTCTAAAGTTCTTTTTTAATTCAAGTGCTTATATCAGGTGATTTAATTTTTTAAGGTATCTTTCTACCCAATAGACAAAACAGTATCAATTTACTGTGGTAAGGCCAGTCTATGATTGTAATAGAAAAAGATATTCAACAAAGCAAATGAAACTTCTGGCTTTAATAGCTAAAAATCTAATGAATACCCAGTTCCTTCTTATGTAACACGTGAAAAATTATAAATTACTTTTATCAGCAATTATGCTTTATGTTCATCAACTATTTGTTTGGATCAACTGACAAAGAGCCAATAGTTTGTTCCTCCTTTATCACTGGCTTAATTAAACCAGTAAGTTATATGGATGCCACGAAATCATGCAAACCCAATGCATATACATTTTTAAAGGTAAAGCCTGTTTAAAATTTAATAAACAAAGCCATCTTCTTGCATTTACAGCTGCTTCATGTAAATTATATAAAGAACAAAGCCAGGAATTGACCGGTAAGCATGTCACTGATGAGTATATAACACATGAATTAAAGTCTTGATTTTCAATGTAGGTGACAATGTGAGGATGCTGTTAACACTTTGTGCTAATGTTATTTTATGATAGGAAAGTATTAGGGAATTTAGTACAGGCTAGTGTCAAATTTAATTAACAATAAGGTCCATTTTTAGCCACCGATTCTATTTGTCAAAATTTATCTTGATATTTAAATGCATAGGGCAAAACTATTATTTACTTTCCTCACTTCTAAATTACACAAATTTATTCGATTTTAAATATTTCATTCAGCATATTTGCTAGAATGTGCTTTCTTACATAATGGCCAAATGAGGTCAAATCTCTACACTTTTATTTGGGCTCAAGTAAACTGTTGTTTAAAGTACATGCCCCCTACGATCCTGTGAGACAAAGTACCAGAGACATCACTACAAGCATAAAACATACAGACATCACAATGACTCTAAACCCGTATCTTTCTATAATAACACTGAATGTAAATGGATTAAATGCGCCAACTAAAAGACATAGGGTATCAGAATGGATAAAAAAACAAGACCCATCTATTTGCTGTCTACAAGAGACTCATTTTAGATCGGAGGACACCTTTAGATTGAGAGTGAGGGGATGGAGAACTATTTATCATGCTACTGGAAGCCAAAAGAAAGCTGGAGTAGCCATACTTATATCAGACAAACTAGACTTTAAATTAAAGGCTGTAACAAGAGATGAAGAAGGGCATTATATAATAATCACAGGGTCTATCCATCAGGAAGAGCTAACTATTATAAATGTCTATGCACCAAATACCGGAGCCCCCAGATATATAAAACAATTACTCATAAACATAAGCAACCTTATTGATAAGAATGTGGTCATTGCAGGGGACTTTAACACCCCACTTACAGAAATGGATAGATCATCTAGACACACAGTCAATAAAGAAACAAGGGCCCTGAATGATACATTGGATCAGATGGACTTGACAGATATATTTAGAACTCTGCATCCCAAAGCAACAGAATATACTTTCTTCTCAAGTGCACATGGAACATTCTCCAAGATAGATCATATACTGGGTCACAAAACAGCCCTTCATAAGTTTACAAGAATTGAAATTATACCATGCATACTTTCAGACCACAATGCTATGAAGCTTGAAATCAACCACAGGAAAAAGTCTGGAAAACCTCCAAAAGAATGGAGGTTAAAGAACACCCTACTAACGAATGAGTGGGTCAACCAGGCAATTAGAGAAGAAATTAAAAAATATATGGAAACAAACGAAAATGAAAATACAACAATCCAAATGCTTTGGGATGCAGCGAAGGCAGTCCTGAGAGGAAAATACATTGCAATCCAGGCCTATCTCAAGAAACAAGAAAAATCCCAAATACAAAATCTAACAGCACACCTAAAGGAAATAGAAGCAGAACAGCAAAGGCAGCCTAAACCCAGCAGAAGAAGAGAAATAATAAAGATCAGAGCAGAAATAAACAATATAGAATCTAAAAAAACGGTAGAGCAGATCAACGAAACCAAGAGTTGGTTTTTTGAAAAAATAAACAAAATTGACAAACCTCTAGCCAGGCTTCTCAAAAAGAAAAGGGAGATGACCCAAATAGATAAAATCATGAATGAAAATGGAATGATTACAACCAATCCCTCAGAGATACAAACAATTATCAGGGAATACTATGAAAAATTATATGCCAACAAACTAGACAACCTGGAAGAAATGGACAAACTCCTAAACACCCACACTCTTCCAAAACTCAATCAGGAGGAAATAGAAAGCTTGAACAGACCCATAACCAGCGAAGAAATTGAATCGGTTATCAAAAATCTCCCAACAAATAAGAGTCCAGGACCAGATGGCTTCCCAGGGGAGTTCTACCAGACATTTAAAGCAGAGATAATACCTATCCTTCTCAAGCTATTCCAAGAAATAGAAAGGGAAGGAAAACTTCCAGACTCATTCTATGAAGCCAGTATTACTTTGATTCCTAAACCAGACAGAGACCCAGTAAAAAAAGAGAACTACAGGCCAATATCCCTGATGAATATGGATGCAAAAATTCTCAATAAGATACTAGCAAATCGAATTCAACAGCATATAAAAAGAATTATTCACCATGATCAAGTGGGATTCATTCCTGGGATGCAGGGCTGGTTTAACATTCGCAAATCGATCAACGTGATACATCACATTAACAAAAAAAAGAGAAGAACCATATGATCCTGTCAATCGATGCAGAAAAGGCCTTTGACAAAATCCAGCACCCTTTCTTAATAAAAACCCTTGAGAAAGACGGGATAGAAGGAACATACTTAAAGATCATAAAGGCCATTTATGAAAAGCCCACAGCTAACATCATCCTCAACGGGGAAAAACTGAGAGCTTTTTCCCTGAGATCAGGAACACGACAGGGATGCCCACTCTCACCGCTGTTGTTTAATATAGTGCTGGAAGTTCTAGCATCAGCAATCAGACAACAAAAGGAAATCAAAGGCATCCAAATTGGCAAAGATGAAGTCAAGCTTTCGCTTTTTGCAGATGACATGATATTATACATGGAAAATCCGATAGACTCCACCAAAAGTCTGCTAGAACTGATACATGAATTCAGCAAAGTTGCAGGATACAAAATCAATGTGCAGAAATCAGTTGCATTCTTATACACTAACAATGAAGCAACAGAAAGACAAATGAAGAAACTGATCCCATTCACAATTGCACCAAGAAGCATAAAATACCTAGGAATAAATCTAACCAAAGATGTAAAAGATCTGTATGCTGAAAACTATAGAAAGCTTATGCAGGTAATTGAAGAAGATATAAAGAAATGGAAAGACATTCCCTGCTCATGGATTGGAAGAATAAATATTGTCAAAATGTCAATACTACCCAAAGCTATCTACACTTTCAATGCAATCCCAATCAAAATTGCACCAGCATTCTTCTCGAAACTAGAACAAGCAATCCTAAAATTCATATGGAACCACAAAAGGCCCCGAATAGCCAAAGTACTTTTGAAGAAGAAGACCAAAGCAGGAGGCATCACAATCCCAGACTTTAGCCTCTACTACAAAGCTGTCATCATCAAGACAGCATGGTATTGGCATAAAAACAGACACATAGACCAATGGAATAGAATAGAAACCCCAGAACTAGACCCACAAACGTATGGCCAACTCATCTTTGACAAAGCAGGAAAGAACATCCAATGGAAAAAAGACAGTCTCTTTAACAAATGGTGCTGGGAGAACTGGACAGCAACATGCAGAAGGTTGAAACTAGACCACTTTCTCACACCATTCACAAAAATAAACTCAAAATGGATAAAGGACCTGAATGTGAGACAGGAAACCATCAAAACCTTAGAGGAGAAAGCAGGAAAAGACCTCTCTGACCTCAGCCGTAGCAATCTCTTACTCGGCACATCCCCAAAGGCAAGGGAATTAAAAGCAAAAGTGAATTACTGGGACCTTATGAAGATAAAAAGCTTCTGCACAGCAAAGGAAACAACCAACAAAACTAAAAGGCAACCAACGGAATGGGAAAAGATATTTGCAAATGACACATCGGACAAAGGGCTAGTATCCAAAATCTATAAAGAGCTCATCAAACTCCACACCCGAAAAACAAATAACCCAGTGAAGAAATGGGCAGAAAACATGAATAGACACTTCTCTAAAGAAGACATCCGGATGGCCAACAGGCACATGAAAAGATGTTCAACGTCGCTCCTTATCAGGGAAATACAAATCAAAACCACACTCAGATACCACCTCACGCCAGTCAGAGTGGCCAAAATGAAGAAATCAGGAGACTATAGATGCTGGAGAGGATGTGGAGAAACAGGAACCCTCTTGCACTGTTGGTGGGAATGCAAATTGGTGCAGCCGCTCTGGAAAGCAGTGTGGAGGTTCCTCAGAAAATTAAAACTAGACCTACCCTATGACCCAGCAATAGCACTGCTAGGAATTTATCCAAGGGATACAGGAGTACTGATGCATAGGGGCACTTGTACCCCAATGTTTATAGCAGCACTCTCAACAATAGCCAAATTATGGAAAGAGCCTAAATGTCCATCAACTGATGAATGGATAAAGAAATTGTGGTTTATATACACAATGGAATACTACGTGGCAATGAGAAAAAATGAAATATGGCCTTTTGTAGCAACGTGGATGGAACTGGAGAGTGTGATGCTAAGTGAAATAAGCCATACAGAGAAAGACAGATACCATATGGTTTCACTCTTATGTGGATCCTGAGAAACGTAACAGAAACCCATGGGGGAGGGGAAGGAAAAAAAAAAAAAAAGAGGTTAGAGTGGGAGAGAGCCAAAGCATAAGAGACTGTTAAAAACTGAGAACAAACTGAGGGTTGATGGGGGGTGGGAGGGAGGGCAGGGTGGGTGATGGGTATTGAGGAGGGCACCTTTTGGAATGAGCACTGGGTGTTGTATGGAAACCAATTTGACAGTAAATTTCATATATTAAAAAAAATTAAAAAAAAAAATAAATAAATAAAGTACATGCCCCCTAAACTGCATTTCATAAACACCGGATTATTAATGAGGATATATTCTGAGTCTTATTCTTTTTGCATAACCCCATAATTATAGAAGGATTCTACAACATTAAGAACAATAGCCCTCGCATGTAAAGTTGCTATTTTATCCTTAGAACAACGTATCCGTTTCAGCTCTTGGATTATAAGCAACAGCTTAAATATTAGGTGTCTTTAAATAAACAAATAATAAGATAATCAGTTTATGTAAACAAAAGTCCAGAAATAGGTGTGACTTCAGACAAGTCTTAATCTAAAAATTCATAGGCATCAGGGCATTAAGTACAATGTCTGTGGTTCTCTCACTTCTGTACTTTTTCATGTGTTGGTCTCATCCACACACTGGTCCTACTCAGCTTAACAAACACTAGTGTGGCCTCAGATCTTATGTCTAGGCAACTTATCTTCACTCCCATTATCTGGGTGCCTAGTGAACATGTCTTTTCACAGTATCCATGGAAAAGGAAAGAAATGTTTTTCCCAGATGTCATGACACTGTCTCCTCATGTCTTATTGCCCAAACACAATCATCTACCCTCCTATTACTGGCACAGACTAATTGTTTTAAAGTAGTCTGATTTGGGGCGCCTTAGTGGCTCAGTTGGTTAAGCGACAGACTTCGGCTCAGGTCATGATCTTGCAGTTCATGGGTTTGAGCCCCGCGTTGGGCTCTTTGCTAACAGCTTGCAGCCTGGAGCCTGCTTCGGATTCTGTATCTCCCCTCTCTCTGCCCCTCCCTTGCTCACACTCTGTCTCTCTCTGTCTCTGTCTCTTTCCCTCTCAAAAATAAACATTTAAAAAAATTTAAAAAAAATAAATTAAATAGTCTGATTTAGCCATACAACTAAAACTAGAATCCATTTATCTGCACAACTTTTCTGAGCCCAGAAGAGAGGCTCTCAAAAGAAATCTGACAGTATCGTAATGAATACATGCATACTGAGTATGAAAACAATAACCATCTACCCAGAGCAGGTATTATCATCCTCATTTAATAAATGAAGAAACTGAGATGTAGAGAGATTCAAGATATGCTTGTAACTAGACACTAACTAGTAAGTGATGATATATAATAAGATTGTTTGCCCTAGGAGAGATCTACAACTGCAAAACCATATTCTTACAGAGGGGCTTATAAATATTAAATCTTACCTTGTCAGCTGATATAATCTTGGATCAACCTCTGTGTATCTTCCTATTAAAAAAATCCACTTGTAAGAAAAACCATTTACCTGTATACATTACAGCTACTGCACAATTAATTATTGACTCTTACATAGTGCTGATAGAGGCCCATTTAAGTATTTATGCCCAGACTACACAAAAGCACTACAATGGCCATCATCAAACACCAAAAACCATGTACCAATTTCTGGATATATTCAACATACACAGTGTGTGCCACGTGTTATTGAGAACTTCAATATGATATAATGATTCCACATGGATTATACTCCTTAAAATGCTCTCTACAGATGATGCATGTGTGAAACTAACACAGTTATGCTAAAAGAGTATATACTCTGCACATTTCATGCAATGGCATCTTCTGCTCCTTTTGTTAATAGTTCTGCCATTACGGGTTCTAAGTCATCCAGTTCGAAGTGATCCTTCTAAAAGTTCCACCATTAAGCGCCACATTCCTCTCTTCACAACTTAAAAAACTAAAATACCACATTGCCTCTGGGAACTCTGAAATTTCTCGCACACTGGGAAGGAAGTCTGTTAGAAATGCAGATGAGAGATTTACCTCACGTAACACTTTCAAACTGGTAAAGCAAAGAGAAGTGGAAACCACATTTTTTTAAGGTATCAATTAATCACAACCCTTCTCCCTTGGTATTCTGAAGCAACTGAGAAATTGACACAAGGACCACATGGAAAGAAAAAAAAATTTTTTGAGAAGGAGAGAGAGAGAGAGAGAGAGAGAGAGAGAGAGACTGAGCACAAGTTGGGGAGAGGCAGAGGGAGTGGAGAGAGAGAATCCCAAGCAAGCTCTGTGCCCAGCGTGGAGCCCAAGGCCGGGCTCGATCTCATGACCCCGAGATCATGACCTGAGCCAAAACCAAGAGTCAGATGCTAAACTAAGCCACCCAGGTGCTCCCCCTAGAAAAAAAAAAAAACAAAAACAAAAACAAAAACATATTGATTAATAGTAATCACATTGCAGAATGCAACTTAAAACCAGGATTAAGACTAAACTTCTTGTGCCCAGGTCTTTAACCACTGAAAACCTGGAATTGCAGAATAGGGTCAACTAGATTTGTCCCACCAGCTACAGACAGAAAAGCTTAGGGGTTCCTACCTTACAGAAGCAAGCTTGAACTCAGCTGCATAAAACATGGACGAAACTGCCAAGAGGAAATCTTCTGGTTCCTTTTATCACCACGTGTCAGGAAAGGAAAAGAACTGGGAACAAACAGAAGTGACTTGTACCCAGATCTTGTAAACTAACAAGGGGGAAAAAGCTTTCCTTTCCTTTAACAAGTTTTTTTTTTTTTACCTGAAGAGTGAAAAATACCCTTCCCTCTTTAAAAACTAAAACATGTGCCATCCTAGACTGACAATTGTAGATATACTCTCGAGAGGAAGCCCTCCTAATGTAGGTCTTTCTAGAGATATGAGTGTGACACCTAACAGACCAGTTACACGGCCTACCTTGGCATAGGTCCACGTCTGGCCTCTGTCACTTAACAACTTCGTCACAGTGAGGAAGTAAACCATCTAATCCTCAGTTTTGTCACCTGTGAAATGTGTATAGTCCTAATACCTACCTCACAGAATTGCTGGAATATTTAAATGAAGTTATCTGTATAAGGCACATACTGACATTACCTATCACAGAGCAAGCTCTCCAGAAATGTTGATGTTCTTCATTAATGTAACTACCTCCATGGGTTCTATCAAAGACAAACAAGTCAGGAATTAGTAAGGAAAGAATTTCTTCAAAAGGATTATTGCAAGGTAGGGAAGGACTGTCGCAGCAGGGAGAACACTGTGACTACAATTTCTGCAACTATCTCTAATCAAATAGAACATTTTTTTCAATATATGAAATTTATTGTCAAATTGGTTTCCATACAACACCCAGTGCTCATCCCAAAAGATGCCCTCTTCAATACGCATCACCCACCCTCCCCTCCCTCCCACCCCCCATCAGCCCTCAGTTTGTTCTCAGTTTTTAAGAGTCTCTTATGCTTTGGCTCTCTCCCACTCTAACCTCTCTCTTTTTTTTTCCTTCCCCTCCCCCATGGGTTCCTATTAAGTTTCTCAGGGTACACATAGGAATGAAAACATATGGTATCTGTCTTTCTCTGTAGAACATTTTTAATTTAATAGGATAAAGAAAAAGAAAACATGTATAAGCAGAATCTTTGAAGGGGAAACTGAACAAACAAAGGGAAATGACCAGTGGGTCTGATAAGAAAAGGGTCTTGCTGTGTGGTTAGTTGACACCCAGGGAAAGCTGATTAGAAGGCATTTAGTTCAGATTGTTATAACAAATTATCATAGACAAGTAGGCTTGTACAAGAAACATTTATTTCTCATAGTTCCGGAGGCTGGGAAGTCCAAGATCAAGGTGTCAAAAGATTCAATGTTTGGTGAGATACCACTTCCTGGCTTATAGATGGCTGTCTTCATGTTGTATCTTTACATGGTGGAGAGCAGAAACTCAAAGAAAGCTCTCAAGTCTCTTTGATCCCCATTCATGAGGGTTCCATCCTCATGACTAATCCACCCCCGCAAAGGCCTCACCTCCCGATACCATTATCCAAGGGATTGGAATTTCAATACATGGAGTGGGGGGGGTGGCAAGAACATTCAGTACATAACCGGAACCTTCCATTTTTTTATGCTTGCTCAGGCTTGGGAATAAGCAGAGTTCAGGGCCTGTAGGAAAGAGAAGCCTGACTAAAATTTAGCCCAAAGTAGAAGGTAAGAAATCATCCACTGTAATACTTGGCCAGCTCTAAGTCACCCAGTTCCAAGTGATTGTATTCATTTTGGCTTTACAGCCTAAGCCCTTTCTGCTGTTCAGTTTGGGTACCTCATTTGTATTGCAGAAAATTTGTGGTTTCTCCTGGGACTGTAGTGCTGGGAACGCACTAGTTTCTTCCATGTTTGTGGCAGCCATGTTAGAAACATTCTCCACTCACTGGGTTTCCCACTGGATTGTAAAGAACACACTTATAAATGCCATATAAGTCATTTTCTATCTTGACCATCCCACTGAAACTAGATTCCTGCTCTTGCTGCAAAATGATAATGTTCACTAAAGTGTTCTATGTCAATTCTTGCTTTGTGAGAAGTGAAGAAGTAAACTTGACTTGTCATACCCCAAGAAAGCATTGCAATAATCCAGCTTCTTCTCAATTTTCTCCCAGTAGTCCCCTAGTGTTACATCTTTACCCCCCTCACCTGGGATTCTCCTGCATATTCCATAGGATTAATGGAAGAAATAACTTAGTGGAATATACATATGCATCACACATACTTCCTCTTTTCTTTGTCTTAATGTTGGAATCCTTTACTTTAGCCAGACACAGCAGTGTTCTTGTGAGAAACTAAATATACACATAGACAGTGACCAGACCAAACATGGCAACAGAACTCTGACTCACAACTTCTGGAGGAACTAGTCCAGAAAGCCAAACCATACCTCTCCAACAATGGGCCCAAATGGTAAGGATTTGGTCAATGATTGTCATCTTCCCTAATTTTTACTCCTGCTTCCAACTACGAACCAACAAGAGAAAGCTAAATATATCCTCCAAACTAATCATATGGAATGTCCTAGCTTCTAGTTAGACTTCCTCCAACTTCTTTACTCTGTAAAGAAAACCTGCACCAGACCTATTCAAGACTATTTCAATAGAGGTAAAGACTACTGAGAGTAAAGAAAGATTGATCTGGACTCTGTTGAGATAAAAGGTGTGAGGATTCTTAAATGCTGGAATGAACTACAGGAAAAATATTAGAGCATGTTAATGGGAAAATATTAAGATGTGGTTAGTCCTTCTGTGTTTATTAATCCTTATCAAAGTTAAGTTCTATTTCCCACAGAAACTAGAAGATAGGGGCCCTGTCTTTCTTGACAATGACATTTGGAAGGTTGACATTCCTGGGTTGTAGATTTACATCTTAAAGGAATAGAGAATTTATAATTGCAAGTTTTCTTAAAAAAAAAAAAAAATTCAAAAAAAAGAGAAGTTAGGAGCCCACAGTCTGGAAGAAGCCTCTCCAAAATTCAGTCAAGCTGTGGGGAACCTTAAGGCCATCTTGGTCTTTCCCAAGGACTTCCAATCAGAGTATAGCTAAAGTCTTTCCTATTTTTTCATTATTAAGCTTTCTCAGTTCTCTGCTTGTCTTCCAGTCTCCACAAAACACAAATGAGGGGGCCTAGCTCCCTTACTGTAATAAGCCCCAAATAAATAGCTTCTATTTGTTTTCATTTGGGTTGTTTTCATTTCTTTCTACATTTGAAAATATGAAAATCTCCTGTAATGGAGATCTGGATCCTTAGACATTTTCATATATAGTAACTATTGGGATTTTTTAAAGTTAGATCTAAGGACAATGACATTTCTTCATATTTAAATTTAATAAAGACAGCATTATACTCCATTTGTGAATACTAGGTCTATTTTTATCAGACAACTTTGATTGTTTATCTGTGCCTCCAACTTGGCTCACCAAAAAGAAAAAAAAATAAGTAAATTATATAATATGTTATGAATTAATAAATGCAAAATTATAGGGAGCAGGGTAAGAAAAATCCAGAGTGCTTCAAGAGTAGAGAGGGTAATTTTAAATAGGGTGGTCAGAGGGGTACCTGAGTGGCTCAGTTGGTTAAGCATCTGACTCTTGATTCTTGGTTCAGGTCACGGTCTCCCAGTTTGTGGAATGGAACCCCTCATCTGGGTCTATACTGACAGTGCAGAGCCTGATTGGGATTCTCTCTCTCTCTCTATCTCTCTCTGTGCCCCTCCCTTGCTCACTACACATGCTCTCTCTCTCTCTCCCAAAATAAATAAATAAATAAAAAATAGAGTGGTCAGAGATTTCATTGAGAAAATAAATTTGAGCAAAATCAAAGAAATTAGTCAATGCAGCTATCTGGGCGAATATTATCCCAACCTTGTCATTTTGGTGTGTGTTTGAGGGGAATAGCAAGGAGGCCAACACTGTTGGAGCAGGGGTTTGGTGGGGTGAAGGGGAAAGGGATAAGGTGAAAGGCAACAGAATGAGCGGATGTCACATGACACAGCACCTTAAGGTCTATAAAGGCAAATGGCTCTTCCTCCAAAGGAAATGAAGGGCCATGGATGATTTTGAGCAAAATAATTTCATGTGATAAAGAAGGAACACTACAGAAGATAACACCTGGCCTCTTAGTCTCTCTCAAATGTTGGTTCTGTCACAAATACGGAAACAGTCCCTCTAACCAGACACTACTGTTTTTTTGGTTTTTTTTTTTTTTTTTTTTTTTTTACTATTTTTTAAAAAAATATCTGAGTACAGTAGGCAATGTTACATTAGTTTCAGGTGTACAACATAGTGATTCAGCTTCTCCATACATTACGCTATCCCCACCATAAGGGTTACTGCCATCTGTCACCATACAACACTGTTAACAATATCATTCATTGACTTATTTATTCCACAACTGAAAGCTTACACTTCCCATTCTCCCCACTCCCTCTCCTCTGGCAAACCAAGCAAACACAGTTTGTAATCTGTATTTATAGATCTGATTCCACTGTGGTTTCTTTGCCGGTGAAATCAGGCTAGGCCACCGTGTGTGATCTCAAAAAAAAACCTTTGCTCTTGGGAAAAATCTCTGTTAATTCGGAGGAGACCCAGTTCCTTAAATGAGTGCATAATTGACTAATGAAAGGGCTTCACATTATGGCAGCTGAAAAAAATGGCCCAGTGCCTTCTCCGGTATGTTTCCCTAATCTTGCTGCATTTTGTACAATCTGTTCTTTAAAAATTTTTTCAACCGTTTTTTAAAAGCTCCGACAAGTTTCCATGCATCAGGAAAGAGCTGCCAAAAGAGACTGTTCCCAAGAAAAACACTTTGTGTGGGAATGTTTCCAAAAGGTAATGTAGACACCCCTGGAAAAGACAGGCTCAAAATTCTTCAGGAGCCTGAAGTGCTAAGACCATTATCCCGCTTTACGTGCTACCGTTAATGTAACAAAGTCAATCAGTGCATTTTGGTCAATAACCTTCTCAACTATTAACAGGCGAAAATGTGAGCTTCCAAATGACACATCTTGATAAGGTGCTCATCATAATGAGGGGAGTAATTTGCATTTTAGCAGGAGGAAATACAATAGAGCTTTTGAAAATGCAGCTATCTGTTCATTCCCATATTGAATCTGATTGTAAAGGATGGCATTATTGCCTCTTTTTTGTAACTTTCATTTAATAAGTTTGACCTTGTCACCACTGGTTTCCACTAAAACCGAGAGGTAGGGAAGAAAAATTCCCTAAACCAAAAATTGTCTTCAATTTCGAGCTTTGTCACTCTTCTGCAGTATACATTGCAGGAGTATGTGTTTGTCTCTTTGGGTGGTGGGAACTCCTGTTTCACATCAGTGAAGTCTCAAAGGTGGTTAATAATTCCAAGAAAAGAGACTACTGTAAGGGCTTCAGGCCTATATGCAAAGACTGTGCTAGAATAAAGTCACAACGCATAGAACAGTCGTTGCTCCTTATAATGGGGAGCTTAATTTTATGCTATTATCTGTTTGATGGTTTAAGTGGAATAAAGTGACACAGCTCTGGAAATGTGCGTACGAGGCGGAACAAGAGAGCGTTTGTAAGAGGAATAATTTCAGACCCCCGTGAGGTTTCACATAAAACTCATTTGCACATAGAAAGGCCTTCTTCTGGATGATGGATAAATGTAATTCCTAGCTGCCAGTGTATTTCTTTTTATACTAATAAGACAGAAGAATGAAATCCAGGCTAAAATGGCTTTAAAAATTAAAACAATTTCTAAAGGAATTGCATTTCTAAATGATTAGACAGTGACTTTATTGACAGTTCCCTCAGGTTGCTAATGCAGGGATTCTTATCAGTGATTCCTGTGATATTCAATACTCTTAAACAATATTGCCCAGTGAAGCAAAAAAAAAAAGAAAAAAAGAAAAAAAAAGTGGAAAGGGTCTGTGAGTTTTAATCAATACATGAAAGCCTTCAATTAAATATTACATGAGAGAAAACATATGAGAACTTTAATCTTTCAAGCAAAATCTTCCTGGAAAGAAGAGGAGGGGAAAAAAACATAAAACAAGAAAGATCAAAGCTGATTAAAAATCTACGAGCGCCATCTGGTGTCTGAAATAAAAATAATCACAGTTTTAGTGGTCAAATCAACTCCCCTTCTGTGGGCCATCCTAGGGTTAGGGTTTATGGTACATTCAAACAGGAATTTATGAAATGCAATCCACTCTCTGTCTAACATCCAGATGTGACTACTTACCTTTGGGTTTAGAACTCAATGAATTTAGAGCAGTAAGTTTGGTTGAGTCAGTGAGTTTGCCATTAATCATATATTCAACTATTTCTGGCAAAAAAATTTGTGTTTTAACCCGGGAAGGCACATAATTGCTGCAGTGTCCCATTCTGATATACTTATGTAAAACTTCCCCTGGGTAGGAAAAGTATATCTCTGCTCTCAGAAGCAGTGGCCTCTTTAGAGACAGAGAAGCAGCGGATGGGTAGCATATTTTTAAAGAAGGAACTTTGAGGCTCATAATGCTAACATGCCAAGATAAATTTAGCAGCGCATTTTAAAAAAAGAAATGTAAGTGATGGTATTCGACTGTCTTGGAAATTTATGCATGAATCTATTAATAGAACTTGCAAAATACCCTACACTTCATCTTGTTCTGCAACTGGGTTTTGCTACATCTGTACATTAAGCATAATAACTCACCCTCTTCTCTTATATTTCTGGCATATTCTGAGCTGCACAGGCTTTTGAAAATTTCAAAGACCAACAGAGAATTTCACAAATAAGAACACTTGCTACTCAAGAACTGTCAGCCCTCTGACATCAAGGAGTCTTTAGGTATGCTCTCTGTGGCTTGGTTGTACTAATGAGTCCTAAATAATACGAGGGCTTCTTTCTTTGAATAATTCCGCAAAATTTTAGCGAGGCTTGCTTCCTACAGATAGCTAACTTACATATAGTACAAAAGTGATAAAAAAACATGAAAATATAAGTTACACATTTCTTGTCACACAGAATAAGAGATTTGAATCAAATATTCTATGTCTCTCTAGTTATTAAAAAACTAGGCTTCCATTAAAAGACAAAAGTATTTAAATGGTGAAAAACTGGGTCATTAGAATCATAGCGTTTAATATCTGCTAACAGATAACTGGGATTGTTGCTTCAAAAATGATTTCACAAGATTACAGCTAGACATTGACACCTAATTTTCAAGCAATGGTGAGAGGTTTTATGTACTTTCCACCCGCAACCCCAAGCAATTATCCCTTCTAGAAAAGAACGGGACCGAGAGACACCGGGGGAGCTGGCCACACATGCTTGCTTTGTGTCCCACAAGAGAACTGATGGATGGGGCAGAGAATAGAACCAACTACTGACACAGGATGTTTTAGCATTTGGCAACTTGCTCTGATCTTAGGGCAATGGTTGGCTTGGAACAGCAAAAAGCAGGAGGGGATCTAAATATGATGCAGACATCCAAAGAGTTTCCAGAGATGTGACACCATTCACATCATGTTATGAAGTTCAAAAGTTTCTCCTAGGGATCTTAACTTTTGACTTAGAGCAAAATTGATAGTTTGGTACGATATTTTTCTCCAGGAATTTAAGAATAATTTTGTTAGATACGTTGCGCTAAATGCCTACTATGTTCTGGGAATTGCTCAGGAATGAAAAATTTACATTGCCCTCATAAAACCAAAACTCACTTAATTCAAGATGAATTCTCTTATATTAATAAATATAAAAGGGAAAATATCTTCTTGACGTACATAAATTTGCAAGTACGTTTTTCTTTTTGCTTTGAAACATGCATTTACTAATTAATAAAATTTTGATGTGCAAATGTTTCCTTTTAATTTTTTCTCAAACATCAGGAATTCTCTGTTTCCTTAATATACAAAAAACAAGATTGCTTAGAGACATGCTATGGCAACATCTATTTTGTAGTCTTATCGTGAACATTTTTTTTTTTTCAATTTCTCCATGATTTTCCCTCGAACATAGATTCATTTTTGCAAACTTAAAGGTGCATGGCTTTGGACTTTAAAAAAGGTGGGGCTTGTGCCTGGGTGGCTCAGTGGTTAAGCGTTTGACTCTACTTCAGCTCAGGTCATGATCCCAGGATTGTGGGCTTGAGCCACGACGGGGCCTGCTTGGACTTCTCTCTCCCTCCTCTCTGGCCCTCTCTCAGCCGACTTTCTCTCTCTCTCTCTCAAATAAAAAAATAAAATAAAATAAAAAAAACTAGAATTACTTAACATTTAAGAGTACTATCTCCTAAATTATCATTTTGACTTTGTGGTGGTTTGCCATTGTCTTTTATTTTTTTATTTTAATTCCAAAGTTGCTGATTTTAGATGCTTTTGTCGGCACTAATGATATCATATGAATTATGTACATCAGAATGAAATTATTATATGATATAGAGGACACCTTAAATTATAAAAATAATTTACAAAAATATCTTGGGAAATACTATTGTCTATCATCAGTAGTAAGATTCATAGGATACTAACAAATAACAGTAGATACTTTTATTTCCAGCTAAAGCTTTGTTATCATATAATAAGAATAACAGCCAACGATACACTAGCCATAAAAAAGATTTGCAGCACTTCAAATTTTATTCGTAAAGTGGTAATATTAATGTGTCCATATCCCACACAGTTGGAAGTTCACCTAATCCAAGTTAGATAAATGTGACCTACATAGCGCTCAACACTTTATAAACATTAACTCAGTTAAATTGACAATAGCTCCATGAAGCAGATGGCATTATGCCTACTGATGGATGAGGAAACTAAAACCCATAGCTTAAATGAGATCTGCAAGTTGAAACAGTAACTGACAGATCAGTGATTTACACCTACTTCTCTTCTGCGCATTCCACTACTCATCACTGAGTTTTAAAACCTGGCCACACTATCGGTTCATTCCATGTGTTATACCTGAACTACATACAATCAAAGAGACAGGAGAAACAGACATCAAAAGAAGTTCTTTAAGAGGTGCATAACCCTCGGGGTGCCTGGGTGGCTCAGTCAGTTGAACGACTGCCTTTGGCTCAGGTCACGATCTCACAGTTGGTGAGTTTTAGCCCCACGGTAGGGCCCGCTACCCTAAGCGCAGACCCCACTTCGGATCCTCTGCCCCCTCCCCTCTCTCTCCTCTCCCCCTCTCCTGCTCATGCCTTATCTCTTTCAAAAATAAATAAAACATTAAAAAAAAGAAGGGTCGCCTGGGTGGCTCAGTAGGGTAAGCGATTAAGCGACTTGATTTCGGCTCAGGTCGTGATCTCACAGTTCTTGAGTTCAAGCTCTGCCCTGGCAGTGGGCAGCCTGCTTGGGATTCTCTCACTCTCCCTGTGTTTCTGCCCCTCCCCCAGTCACCTTCTCACAAAATAAATGAATTTGGGGGGGGTGAAAGAAGCATATAACCCTCAAGATATAAATATACACACACAGGGTAATATGTACTTTAGCATGTCAGTGTGTGGTGTTGGCCATTAATATTATTATGTAAAGGAGTAAGAGTTAATTGGTTGAAGTATCTGACATCAGTCTAATGGAGGAGAAAAGGAACTAATATTAAGTTACAATACGTAGTAATAAGAACTTGGATAAAGTTTTGTGTAGGATCTTACAAAAGCACAAAAGAGGCAATTAATGTAGCCTTGGGTTGGGGGGTACATTTTTGAAAACATCCCCCCGGAAGAAATACTTGAGAACAATTTTGAAGGTGAAGAAAATAGAGATGTTAGGGGCAAAGAAGGCAAAGAAAATAGCACATGAAAAGTTTCAGCAGTGAGACAGCAAGGGGAAGTTGCTGGAAGCACAATGCAGTTCATAATGTCAGGATATAGAGAATGTGTGTTACAGTGGCATGGGGGGTGAAACATGACGGAAGCAGGGGCAAGTCAAGAATGGCCTTTTATATCTAAAATGACTTGGAGGCAGAGGTGCCTGGGTGGCTCAGTCCATTGAGCACCAGACCTGGTTTCGGCTCAGGTCATGATCTCGTGGTTTGTGAGATCGAGCCCTGCATTGGGCTCTGCACTGATAGTGTGGAACTTGCTTGGGATACTCTCCTTCTCCCTCTCTCTGTGCCCCTCCTCTGCTCTCTCTTTCTCTCTCTCTCTCTAAAAAAAAATAGATAAATAAACATTTTTTAAAGATGATTTGGAGGCCTGGAATATTTTAAGCTTGGGACTGATGCATCAATTGGACACTATAAAAGCAGATTAGAGGCTGTTGGCATGAAAAGCAGAGAAAAAAATGAGGGTTTTTTAAGTTAGCAAGTCAAGAAAATGATGAGCTTTGAATGACAACTAAAGAAAAAAATATCCAATATACATGACAACCATTGGGATAAAATGATCCATTAATGATAATTGTTGAGGGAGAGAACTACAGAATTACTTCTTTTATTTTGTTTGAAATTTTCCACAGTAAAAAGAATATCCAAATACCACCTAAAATAAAATAAACTGGTAATATAGTATTCACTGTATTATGACACAAGTTATTACACATATAAAAAGATGTGTTAGATGAGATACACTGAATGATTCCTAAAATCCAATATAACTATAAATTTCTATCTCACAAACTTTTTGTAGTTCTATGAAAATCAGTCACAGACTCTCTTTAAGTGGGTTTGTTTAGTTATATAATGAACAAAGAACATGTGGGAAGAAAAGTGAAAATTTCATGCCTCAGAAATAAACAAGACTTTATTTAGAAATGAAGTGTATTAAACCTTTTCTCCAACTAATGAACAAGAGTGAATAAAGAATGATGCATAAATAAACCACTTTCACACTTAATGAGTCTACAATGTTCCAGATTTTATTTTAAGAAAATGTACCATGTTTCTTATATTTTAATGTGTTGTGTACCTGTCCTTTTGAGGACATTTACTTAGTATCAACTTTCCTGTTTGTCTGCAATTTTGCCTTAGAAATTATCGAAACCAGATATATAGATAAAATTCTGACGTCATTTCTTGGAGAAAGAAGTTAACATATGTATAATTTGGGAAATAATACATTTTCTACTACTGGACTGTGATAAGTCTCCCGACAACGTACTAAGAAGCGAAAATGTAAAAGCCTGGAGGAAGAAATCAAAACTACTTAACAGTGCGTGACTGTGTCAGATGCTGAAGACACACAGATGCATGAGCCATGACAACGGAAAGGGAGTCCTAAAAAAGGAAATTCTCTCTGTTGTGTCGAGGAGAAGTCAATTTCAAGATCATTGGCTTCACCTTAATGATACAGATTACAAACATAATGGTTTAAACTTTTTTTTTTTAGCCTTGAGGATTTAGGTGAAAACATATAGAATAACAGCACTGGAGGAGCGCATGGAAACAAAGTGTCCAAGAGGCAACCCCTCTTAGGTTTACGCGGCAAAACTATCGTCACTCTAATTCTGTGAGGCAAGAAGTGGTGCTAAGCAAGGTACCGTAAAAAGTTACACAGCCAACTTTTACTGCAGGGAATCATTAGGTATGTGATTATTTGGACACATGGCTGCTAAGAGACAAGCAGCTCTTGTGGTAAGTATATATAAGAATTATATAGAAGATGATTCTATAGGAGCACAGTAGAATGGAATCGGGACCACTCTGGGAGTGTTGAAGCGGCTTATTGGTGATAACTCCTGAAGGAAGAGTTTGAGTTTGATGAAAGAAGATGTAGGGGATTAGGTGTATTCACTAAAAAAGATTTAAAAAATAAATAATAACAACAACAGCAATAATGCTAAGACAAATTGAGAAAATTAAAAGTAACAACTATAATACTCTTTCAAACCAGTGAAATAAACCCATTTTTTAAAATTTCTGTATAAGAAATTTTCTCATAGGAAAATTAAAAAAAATTAAAACATTTAAATAAAATTTATATTTATATTCTATAAAGAGATAAGAGTCTTTTTTTTCTTCTTTCTTTCTTTCTTTCTTTCTTTCTTTCATTTTTTTTTTTTGTTTTACTACTGCATCCTACCAGAACGAGTATAGAAAGAGAATAAAACTTCTTTAATTTAATAAGGCACAGGTACTAGAAATCTAAAAATAATCATTCATAGTGAAAACGTTCGAATGTCACACAAAAAAACCCCTCAAAGATGACCACAAATATTGCAACTTTATAGCATTATGCTAATGTCCTAGTTGAACAGGAAGCGTGTGTGTATGTGTGTGTGATGGTGTGTGTGTGTTGTAATTTGGGAAGCTGGAAGTCCAAGATCGGAGCGCTGGCATAGTAGGGTTGTGGTGAGGACCCTCCTCAAGGTTGCATCCTGTCCATCTCTGTCATATTCTTACATGGCAGAAGGACTAGCTAGTTCTCTGGCCTCTTACAGGGACACTAATCCCATTCATGAGAGCTCCACTCTCCTGACCTAATTACCTCCCACAGACCCCAACCCCAAATACCATCACGCACTGAGATTAGAGTTTCAACATATGAATTTGCAGAGGGAGGAGACAGAAACATTTGTTTCAAGGCAATAATCAACTCAATATAATTAATGATGCCTAAATAGACCCATGAATATAAGGAAATTTAGTATATAATAAGAGTCACACTTAAAATAAAAATAGGAAGGATAAGCTTTTCAATTTTTAACAATTTATTAGCCATGTAGAAATAAGAATTCAATTTTTTTAAGTTTATTCATTTTTGAGAGAGAGAGAGACACACAGCATGAGCAGGTGAGGGGCAGAGAGAAAGAAAGGGAAACACAATCTAAAGCAGACTCCTGGCTTGAGCTGTAAGCACAGAGCCCAACGTGGGGCTCGAAGTCACAAACCGTGAGATCATGACCTGAGCCGAAGTTGGACACTTAACTGACTGAACCACCCAGGCACCCCAAGAATTTTAAAAGTAGGTGAGAAAATTTACAGCATACACAGAAATAGATTTTGGGTGGCTAAAAAGCTAAATGTTAAAAGAAATATATAAACTATATTAGAAAGAAATACAGAAGAATAACATTCTAATTTTGGTATGAAGACAGCTTTTCCTAAACCACATACACCCAAGAAGCCATAAAGAAAAAGAATGACAGATTTGACCAAAAGAAAAACATGAACATCTACCTTAACAGAACTATAAATTAAGAGACTTCTGACATATTAAACAGTCAAAAACTGTGTTATAATTGGTAGAAATATTTGCTAATGGCATACTTTAATGGATTAGTATTCAAGGTATTTGAAAAGTTCCAATTAATGAATGACAAAAATGTAAACCTAAGAGAACCTCATAGAAACTCATAATAGTATTGCAAAATGGTTGAGTTTTCAGATTATAGTTACTATATTCTATAGTCTCTTTGGAGAGAAATAGGAAATCAAAATTAAATTATTCTATGCTATAGATTGGTGTTGACCAATCTATGAGCCACATACATGGTTTAAAAAATTCTAACAATTTAAAAAGGTAAAAATAAACAAGTGAATGTAATTTTAATTTTACTTAATTTATAATTAAAACTAATTTAACAATATATTTTATTAAACTAAAATATTATCATTTAAACTTTTAATCAATATTACATTGTTAGTGATATACAGTAAAACCTTGGATTACGAGTAACTTGTTCTGCGAGTATTCCTCAAGACTAGCAAACATTTCTAATAAATTTTAACTTGATAAACAACTGATATCTTGCAATACAAGTAGTAAGTGATGCTGAAGGTCACATGATCACAGTGGAGCCAATGGTTCTTGAAATTCGCTCTGATATACAAAAGTGCTTTGGATTATAAGCATGTTTCTAGAATGAATTATGCTCACAAACCAAGGTTTGGTTTGGTATATCTGCTATATAATTTACAAATAAAGCATATCTGAATTAGGACTAACCATATTACAAGTCCTCAGGTGGCTACTGTCTACCATATTGGACAGTGGATCGATCCATTACTTTGGGTCAGACATGATTTTCTCCAGTACTTCCTTGAGATCAGTGCTCTGCACGAGGGGTTGTGAGGCATACCGACAACGAAGAATCCTCTGTTACTGCCCTCACAACTAACATTGGAACTCGTCATCAAAACGTCTGCTATGCTTTCATTAATGCATATTTAGTACAAAGACCTGAGTGGCACCAACATCCCAAACCGGTTTTCGTTAACAAAAGGAAGTATGGAACAATGGAAGAAGAACTAAAGTTTGTGATGGGTAAGTGTTGAATAAAGGTTGAATGAAAGGGAATGGGTTTTAGGAATCATACCCCAATTATGCAACTAAAAGTTGTGTGGTCTTTGTCAAATCATTTCACATCTCTCAGCCTCAGGATTCACAGCCTTAAAATACCTACGTAACAAGGCAATAGAGCTGTTGTGAGGACCCGATAAGATAATTTCCCAAATTTCTTTCTTTATTCTGCAGTCTCCCAAAATGAGCTAATCTATGAACTTAAAGACATACATAGAGTTCAAACAATATAAGTAGATTTTTTTTAACTGAAGATTTTTGGCAAAGGGAAATTAAGATAGAAAAATAAAATAATGGTGGTGCTAGAATCAGGGCACAATATGCCACCATAAGATTCTTTACAATTATACACATTTTGCCCTCCCCCAAAATTGACTTAGAGGTTTTTTGTGCAGCCAGAGCAATGGGGGGAAAAACCTAATTTTGTTTACAAAGTTGTATCTATAGGGGTTAGATTTACTGGCTCAGGTCAGACTGTTTGAGAACGAATCTTGGGCACATTACCTTCTAGGTTTGTAACATTGGGCCTATCTGCACCTCAGTTCCTTCAAATTAAAAAAAAAAAAAGATAATAATAACACCTACTTTGTAGGTAAACTTGAGAGGATTAAATATGTAAAGTTTTTGGATGCCTGCCTGCCATATAGTCATATAGTGTCATCTAAAAGTTAATTGGAACCGTTTTATCCATGAGATTAAAAATACAGAGATAATGCATGCAGAGCACCCAGCAAAATGCCTGGCAAGTAAGAATTACTTAATATATATATATGTTATTCTATGTGTGTGTGTGTGTGTGTGTGTGTGTATGTGTGTGTAATCTGAATGAAAGCCACATACAGCACATTTTAATAAATACTGGAACATAAACCTTGGTGCCCTCCAGCCCCTCTGACCCACAGCTCTCCCATGGTTTGGCAAAGTTCTAGGACTGAATCTTTTATATTCTAGTCGCGCTTTTAAATCGTTTGTTTTGTTTTGTTTTTTGTTTGCTTTGTGGTTTTTTCCTGTGTCCCAGGCCATTTGGGGCTGGTGTGGCTAGGGGCTGGGGTTAGCTGAAAAATCATTGCCAGAGTAGAGGACAAAAAAGTTCACTAACTAAGAGATAAGTTAATCTTTTTGTAAGAAGTTGTATCGCTATTTCTGTTGATTCTGCTGAGGCTGCAGCCATTATCCCTTAGTAAATGAGCACATAGAGAAAGATTTCAATGAGTAGTACCTAATGGGGGCTCTAAACTGTGAATAGGGAAAGTGGTATTAACACTTTGAGCAAATTCTGTCCTTTCAGTAAGTGACCATTATAAAATAGTGCCATATTGTCAAGGGTAATTATCATTCTTGAAGTTCTTTTCTTTGTTATGCTACATAAAATTCTCTCCTACAACATACCCTCACTCTACAATTTAACTACCAACTTAGTTGTGCTATCAACTTAAATACACTCAATAAAGAGTTATTCATTGAGCTAATTTACATATGCAAATTGCCAAAGTCCATCACAACTTACCACCCAAAGGAAAAAAGAGTCATTTGTAATAACTGGCATATCTTTACATCAAAACTATTAGCAAAATCAACTTTTCTGTCGTTTCCAAAGGATAAATTGCTCCTGTATGAAAATTTAATTGATACGTATTTATGAATAATTCAGACAGTAATGATCTTAGGCTCTAAAGTTTATATGACAAGCTTCCAAGTCACATATAAATGTTTGCACATAAAAAGCATGTGATTTGGAAATTGAATGTAGAGTTCTCTTATACCAATTCCCATTTGTAAGTAGAACTTGTAGGAGAGGTCTTTGATAGAATTATGTGCTCTTTTCATTTTCCCAGCTCATTAAAAATCCCCATCTTTAATGTAGTTCCCCTCAAGGCTTTGCTAGGCTCTCACTGTCATTTGCACACATATATGTACTGTGCTTGAACCCTTTATAGTCTCATAAAATTGGGAGTAACTGCTTTTCTCTTGGAAAGGGAGAATGAGACTGATTGGTTTGTGTTCCCAGGGGCATGAGGAATGTCTCTAACCAGAGAAACAGTTCTGTGTTGTCCCCAAAGTTCCTTTCTTTTAGGGGGAAAAAAATAGAAACAACCCCTAACAATTTTTACCCTTTCCTTAATTTCAAACTTGAATTTTATATTCCCAAAATTTTAGGGACTTTTTTTTAAATTTTTCAAATCTTTTAAAATCAATTCTCGTCTTACAAATGTTACTCATTTTTTTAAATTCATTGATTTTTCTGCAGTGTACTTCAATATGCTAATGTGAACACTCACACATTACACATATTTTCTGAATGGAAATTTGAAAATATACATTGGTGTCTTTAAACTACCCAGCGATTCTACCTTCAGTGCCCCAAGTCATTGATAAACATGGGGATTTATGTAATGCAAAAAAAAAAAAAAAATACATCCCAAGTTGCTTGTGTGTGGAGATTAGCCAAAGCATTCTTTGTAATTGTTCCAGGTGAGAAGCCAAATCCATATGCAAAAATAGGGATTGGTCAAATAAATTACAATGTCTACATCTATTGAAAAATACATAACTTGTTAAAAAGACTGTAGACAGAAACATATACATATGGGAATGATGTCAGAAAATTTAAAAGATGCTGCACATTATAAAAATATAACCCAGAATATATATAAAAAGAGAAAAATGTGACTACACAGGCAAAATTTTAGTAGTGGTTATTTCTGATTGGTTGGTTACAGATAATTTTCATTTCATTTGTGATATTTAGTATTTTCTGAATTTCCTATCACAAAGAAGTTTTTCTCTGAGGTTATAAGAAAACATAAACACTCTCCAGAGGAGTGAAATGATGCTGTGAAAGAATGTTTCTAATATTTCCGTAAGCACATTATAACACTTCCTGCATGTAGAGAAAAAAGTATATATGTTCACAAAACCCAGGGCAAATTATTTATTTCACTTGTACTGTGACCCTTTAAACTAGTTCAAATCCTGTTACTTTGGGCAAAGCTTGAAGGCAAAATCATCCTCTGTAATCTCTATGTCACCTGGTGGTGACAAGGATCCCTAACTATCCTAGCTATTCTTACGTTTATATATTCAGCATTTCTGTTTGTCCTAGTCTCACTTTACTTTTATAACTTTGAGATGGTGAAAACTGCATTCAGGCCTCCCCATCCGTCCTGGAGTTTTAACCAATGGAGATATAATGAATCACAACAGTTTTGCACTCGATTGAAAATTAATATTCATTGTCCGGGTGATGAAGACAGGTATGATAATAGCATGCAAGTCATTTGGTCTGTGGATGTCACTTCGATGCCATCTATTATAATATTCATCATTTCTCTGTCCTTAGTGGGTCTTATAATGAAGGCTGCAAACAATATTCAGAGCTTCCCAGAAGCTTGCTGGATGTTGAGAACCATGGTAAAGGACTTCAAAAGTCCTTGATACTTAATATCACCAGGGGCAAGGGAGTATTTGGGAGATTTAATGCAACAGAATAAAGACAGGTTGGCAGGATCTCTGCCATCTGAAAGTTATAAGGCAGAAGAAAACCTAATTTCTGCACTCTCTTAAGAGACTGAATGAGCAAAGCAAAAATAAATAAATAAATAAATAAATAAATAAAAACTAGAATCGTCTTTCCCTCAAAAGCCATTTTGCTGTTCACTCTTCTCAAAATGCAAACGTCCAAACACATAATTAACGTGTACAGGATTTCTGTTTTGTTTTATTTTTTTTTTCTAGTGTGTGTGTGGTTTCACTGCCACTCACATTTTCTTGCCTTGAGCTGGCTTCTTTGAGACTGCAATGCTCAACTTGCATCTACAGCTGAAATGAGATTAAGATTATAACGTAACAAGGAACTGCCCAGTGTCTTGCTAGCGATTGGGATGTAATGTCGTGAGTATGCTAGACGAAAAGAATTACAAATACTCTAAGCTCTCACTTTTACCCTCTGTGAAAAGGAGTTTCATAGAGGAAACAAACTCACCCACTTTTTTTCTGGCCCTAACCCCTTTCCTTGATAGGGTTGATACCCTTTCTCACTAAACATCTTCAGAAGCTGCTACCAACACAGGCTAAGTCTGAGCTGGCCTACTCTCCCTCTGCCATCTCCCCTTCTGACAGGATCTCTAGTAAGCAACAAAAAGGCAGAAATTAGATGACAGAAAGTCAAAGAAGCAATTCCTATTTTTTGAAAAGGGACATATAAAGAAGGGAGTTGGCAACCAGCATGCATAGAGGTTTTACGGTGACACGCCTGTACTATCAAGGGCACTTAAAAATGTTTTTAATGTTTATTTTTGAGAGAGAAAGCATGAGTGGGAGAGGGGGAGAGAGGGAGGGGGACTGAGGATCCAAAGTGGGTTCTGTGCTGATATAACAGTGAGACCTGAGCCCAAGTCCGAAGCTCCATGGACTGAGCCACCCAGGGGGCCCATCAAGGGCACTTTAACATGCATTACTTCATAATGATAATAATTATAATCCCCGCTATGTACTGTTGTTTCTCACACTATAAACTGGATTGAGTATTATGTATAATTAAAGATAATCATATGATAATTAAATAATACATATGTAAATATGCCTGTATTCAAAGTGCTACTGACATATTTGTGTGTTGGTTTTACATAAAGCACCTTAAACCACATATCCTTATGTATTGCATCATGGAATCCTAAAATATCCGAAGAAGATGAGACTTTTATTTTCATGAATTTGCCAGTGACAAAACTGAGGTTCCAGAGGCTATAAAATAACTTCTACCAAAAAAATAATTGGTTGGTCCATGTGGATATTAGAATTCAGATCTATCTTACTCTAGGGTTCTCTTCCCAATGACATAAAGTCCATGCATCCTTGAAAACTAAACAGGCAATATTGAGTGACTTCAGAAAACTTGCTTCAATGTTAGTTGGTCTGGGAAATTGTTTTGGGGAAATGAACTATAAACCAGGTTGAGTGATGGAAACAATTGGAAGCAGATTTGAATATGAAGGTGCACATATAGAATTATTAATGAACAGATGGAGGAAGAGACAAACAGCCAAGTAAAAAAATAATAATAATACCAGGAGAGGAAACACCAGGTGCTTTCAGAGGAAGACTGATGAGGGATGAGAATCCAAATGTAGTGAGGAGAGAGGTGTCCATGTTTATCAGGAATTCAAGACCAAATTCCAGAAGAGATATCAAGGATGTAAAAGCAAAATAAAACATGATTTAGAAGACAGTCAGAATTTTGTAAACAAAAAAGAGCACCTCACTGTCAGGTGCTAGGAAGCTTAAAGATGAAGGAGGAATTCTTTAAAAGGAGATTTAAACAGCAATATCATATGACATAGAGAAATCAAGATGAATGATGTTATGACATCCAAGTATTTCTTTTTAGCTCTTTCTTTCATGATATTTGTCTACCTACTATTTGTTTCAAGCATTGTTGGTGTGTGTATATGTGTGTGCACATGAGTGTGTCTTTAAATATTCAAATTTAAGTCCCAAGATGTTTTCTCTACCTATCTCTACAGTTTCTATAGGGATAAACATTTTTTTTGAGAGACAGAGAGAGAGAGAGGCAGGCAGGGAGAGAAAAGGAGAGAGAGAGAATCCCAAGCAGGCTCTGCGCCATCAGAACAGAGCCCGATGCAGGGCTCGAACTCATGGACCTGTGAGATCATGACCTGAGCCAAAATTAAGAATAGGACGCTGAAACAACTAAGCCATCCAGGTGGGGCTCTAGGAATATCCCTCCAGGGATAATCATTCTTGAAGACCCACTCTTTGTTATGCTACATAATCATTTAATCAATCTCCTCATTTAATTCTTCACTATCCGCCTTATACTATAAAGGTTCTAAGTGGGTGGATAGATTGGCCTGTCTATAGATAGAGAGGTGTGTGTGTGTGTCTGTGTGTGTGTGTGCATATATTTGTATATATACATATTTTATATATGAATGTGTACATATGTGTACGCATGCAATGTATACACACTACATATATATGTGTATATATACACATTTATACACATATATACATATACAGAGATACTGCATATCTGTAGGTCAATTAACGCTAGTACAATCAGACGTGTAACACTCTCCCCTTCACAAGCATGCTTGCTCTTCGCATTCTTGTTCACGCTGCAGCTTCAATCATATGTTTGCTTAACTTGCTTCTCATACGAGAGTAAAAGCTGTTGTATCAGCAGCCTGTCAACTCGAAATCTCTATTTATGGGTACTCTTCTTGTTCATCTGCCGGGGCCCAGGCACTCTCCAAGCGATGAAATGTGAATATCCTATATGTACAAATAACCATCGACACCGTTGGTGCTCCTCTTCCTGCTCACCGGAGCCTGCTCCATCACGACCCCAACTCAAAATGCCCCACCACATAAACAACACCCAGGAACCCGCTGCCTTGAATTACTGCCTTGGTTTGGGAAATGTCAATACCCATTGCGCACACGTTATGTGTCCAGCTCTGTGCTTGGTATATTACACGTATGACTGCTTTGAAAACACAAAGGGACCTAGGAGGTAGAGATTTTCCCCTCTGTTAGTCCGTGGACAGAAACAGGGGTCAGGGAGAACATACAAACTGTTCAAGGTCACATAGCTCTGGGAGTGAACCTGGGAGGCGAACAAGGTTATGCCTGGTGACTGCTGATACTTGAAGGTGTTTGGATGTATCAGGCTCTGCAAATTGAAAAGCCCTACTATAGGACATGAAAACAAAATACCAAGACTTCTGCTGATTAATACTTTCTTTAGATGCAAAAGGCTTCTTTTAATAAATTGGGTCATTCTAATAAGATACCCAGACATATAAATTTTTATTTACTTGAAAAGAAATAATTTGAAATCATCCTCACTAAATAAAGCTTCCTGTAATTATTCCACTATTTCTTTTCTTTCCCCTCCCCCCAAAAAACATAAAAGGTCACCTGCCATTCCTTCATTTTGGCTGCTTTATAAATGTTGCTTTCAATTCAAGTGTGCATGCATTTTAATTGCTTAGATTTTCATGTCTCTGTGTAAATGGAGTTCTATTCAAAAACAAAAGCTTCTGCAGTGATCCTGGTTTATTTTTCGTCTGTTGTCACTGCAATCACATTATCCTAGTCTGCCTATTGGTCTTGCCTACATATTTGTCATAAATCTATAAGAAAAACATTTAAATAGGTTTTCAAATGAAGGTGAAGCATCTGACACTTTATTAAAAATATTGAAAAGTATATTTTTGCCAAAGAGATAGGAATAAGATAAACTACATAAACAAATAAGCATTCTTTATTTATAGGGCTTTGAGGCATATTCCATCAAGCAAATGAATGCCATAATTTACTCATTAAAGATTTTCTTTAGCAAAAAATAGTTGTAAAGAAACACCCAGCAACTCTGAAGACTTCAATATGGCAATGGAAAAAATTCTATAGGAGTGGGCAATGAAACATAACAGAAAAATTTTATAAAAACTTTCTGATAGGAAAAGCAAAAGCTGAGGACTGCTTTAGTAGCAAATAGTTTTTGCCCACTTATTTCTTCAAAGCAGTGCCATTCGAGTTTAGATTTGGGGAACGTTGTTCAAGTACATGAAACTCTTCCCTCTTTCCAAGACTTGCTTTGACCAACAGACTTTTTAATTCAGAGTTCATTGAAGATACACGGATGATGAGAACTTGCTTTAGGATGTCTGAAGGCTCTGAATGCAGAATGCCTGGCTTCAGAGACTTACCACCCAACCAGGGACACAAATAAATAATTATCATTACCCTTGATCAGTGCTTTAAAAAAATCACAAAACAAAGACCGTTGTAAACTCAGTAAGGTCTTCCTGAAATATATGGCTTCTGGACAGACAGCTGAAAAATCAGTGGGGATTACCTGAGTGACTAAGTGATGAGAGAGAGAAAAAAAAAAGTGTAGGAATCTTCCAGAATGAAATTATTCAAAAATTAAAGGACCCGCAGAAAGGAAGTATAATGATATGTCCAAGACATTGTTAATGGATCAGTATGGCAGAGTAATGGTCTTAAAAGTAGTTTTTGTTCGGTTTGGTTAGTTGTGAAGCTGTGGGACTCTTTCCTTGAAGAGATACTCCTGTGTATTCTCTCCCCTTACCCACATGGGAAGCTACTCTGTTTGAATGTGAGGTTGTAAAAGCCCTTAAGTCACATTCTGCCCAAAGGCTTCTGCACCCTTCAACACAAACTCACAACATACAAAGACAATGACACACACACAGGCAGCTCATGCACACACACACACACTCAGTAGTCTCTGAAAGTGCTTTGTTGAAGCCTAGCATTCTTTGGGGCATGATTTTTGTGCCACTGAGTTAGGGTGTGATGGAAAATACATGGGGTGCCCGGGAGCTCAGTCAGTTGAGCATCTGACTCTTGATTTCAGCTCAGGTCATGATCTCACAGTTCATTGGTTTGAGCCCCACATCAGGCTCTGTGCTGACAGTGTGGAGGCTGCTTGGGATTCTCTCTCTGTCTGCCCCTCCCCCACTCTCTTTTACTTTTAAAAAGTAAAAGGGAAAGGCAAAATGAAGGGAGATAAGCTAATAGATGGACCGTGAAGGACTTTGTATATTATCTTTGAAGTTCATCTACCAGACCATCTTTGACATTACCTATGAGTTTAAACCTCATATTGAAGGCAACTAAGAGATAATAATGACAGTTCTGGGGGATGGTGGTGCTGTTCAGTGATCACATTATGCTTTAAAAAGATTGTTTTTCACCAGAGTGCAGGGAGCCAATTAAGAGGCCCTTGTGACAGCCAGGTGAGAAATGACAGGTCTGAGCTAAGGTACTGACAATGGGAATGAGTGAAATGAAGAATATACACTTGAGAGATGTTTAGGGGGAAAAACTTACAGATGCAGTAATAGTTGGTAGAGATTGGTCATTATGAGCTGAATGTTTATACCCCCTTCTCCAATTGTTCTCATTGTTGCTGAAATCCTAATTCCCCAATACGATGGCATTAGGTGATGATTAGGTCATGAGGGTAGGGCCCTGATGAATGGGATTCGTGCCCTCATCAAAGAGACCAGAAAGAGCTCTCTGGCTGGCTGGCCGCCATGTGAGGATATAAGGAGCAGACAGCTAACTGCAAATCAGAAAGCACATCCTCATCAGAACCTGACTCTGCTGGCACCCTGATCTCAAATTTCCAGCCCGCAGAACTCTGAGAAATAAATGTCTATTGCTTATACGCCCTTCAATCTATTGTACTTTGTTACGGAAGCCCAAACGGACTAAAACAGTAGTCAAGGAGGCAAAGATGTCTTCCTTGATCAACCATTCGGACAGTAACACAACTTACTGAAATAAAGAACACAGAAGGAAGAGCAGTGAAAAGTAATGAGTATACTTAATTGAAAAAAAAGGTGAGTCTGCTGTTTGTGTGATGTTCATTTTATTTGGTCTCTTTAATAGTTTCAACTTAGTGGAGTTGAGATATAGCTTCTGTAAATAGGAATACACCCTTTACTTTTCAAGCACCCTATCCTTTTCCTTCTCTTTACACTAATGAGAAGTGAGCCAGGATGATATGCAACCTAAAGGTCCCAGCGAAAGACTTTTCAGTGACACCTGATTTTTTTTTTCTGGGTATCTTCAATAATTTTTACAGTTATTTCCTGGTTCAAGTCTTGTCCTCTCTGAATAGTCAAAGCTTTCCTGACTCAGCTCCGGCTATACTGTATAAGGTTACTTGAAAAAAAGTTATTCCTTTCTTTCTACCTTCTTTCTTATTGTCGCAGAGGCTGCATGTATGAGATCTGCTTAAGTGCATGGAGGTGCACGGGTGGGGGTGGGCAGCTGTATTACTGTATTAGCTGTTGTGTTTCCCTTTCCCAAATTGCTGTACTGCTCTGCATTCTTCCTCCTTCTTTCCCCTTGTTCTGACAGCAGTAAGGTGACTCAGAAACAACCAGACAGGAAATAAAATGCTGACGTGTCCGGTTTCATGGGGATTTAAGGCACTCCCGAATTTGAAGTCAGATTGAATATATTCCCTTCTACACCTGCAAGCTGAAGGATGAGAGAAGGAGAAAGAAATGGTTTCCACTTTTAAGAACTCATCTCTCCCCTAAGGCCCCAGTGCATATCCACCACCCTCTGACCTCATTCTGTTAGTGGGAAGGTAGAGGACAAGGAATTTGACATACAGGTTCTGCAGGAACGCTACCTCTTTCCAAACCTGGAGGCGAGGAGATTTCTTTGATTTTACAGTATGAACTATATAGGCATTTATTTTTAGGTATGAATAGTCACCAAGATAAACCCTACACTGGTCAGCAAGCCTGAAGACTTAAAAAAGGGATATCAGCTTTTATTTCAAATTCTAAGGAGAAGCAGACTACTATAGGTATGTAGATAAGGAGCTCTATCAACTCCAACTGTAGCAAGAAAACACTCAGCTGCTTTTGAGGGGATGTGCTTCTGATCATGACCATTGCCCCATCCCTGTCTAGTTGTTTTCTGTTACCTTATTTCCAATGGTCTTCTGATGATATTTCAACCCAAGGTCAGTAGTGACGTTCATTTATGCTTGTGTGTATCAGTAGTGTTTGTATGTTTTGTGTGTATGTTTGTAAGGCTCAAAGAAATATTTTTACTTTATAGAAGCCAAGAAGGAGAGCTCCTAAGGGAAGTAAACTAACATTTCTCCCCAGCAGTATTGGAATTCAATTCCAAACAGTAGCAAAAATACTTGCTGTATGCAGACTGTAGTAACGGCTAAGAAAAAATGTTAGTTCATTTTTCTCACAGCCATCCTTCCCAGGTCCACTAAAGTAAACATTGATCTTTGAGTCCTTACACAATACCAATTTGGGAATTTGGAGACATCCATCCCTGTATGGAAGCTGAAGAAAACTCTGAGGCCAGAGGAATAACAAAGTTAATTTTAAAAAAATCAAATTTTTGGACACTCTGATGTTGTGCCCCATCTACCAGATGGCCACGCCACCTTGCTCAGGCTGCCGCCCTTTTAAAGATTACCTGCATGCCAACTCAATCATGCTTCACTTATCTCCTCATCCCAGGAACCAAAGAAAATACTCACTGCTGTGTTTCCCCCCACTTAGTTATTTTTTTTGCATTTCTCAGTAAAGCGAAGCACCTGCAAGGAAGGAATCAGAACCTTCTGTGAAATACAGCCAGGAGTGGCTGCCAGCAGGCAGAAAAGACCTAGGGAGGGAGTGTGAAACATCATTAAGTTTACAAGGAATGGCAAGACCCGGAACAAAAGGAAAAGAAAGGAAAAAAGTTAAAAGAATCCCAATTCCCACTTCCAATACACACACACGCACGCATGCGCGTTCAGACACACAAACACACACTACGGAAATGCAGTCCATCATGAATTGTAATGCTCCCATCTAACCAGATCATTTATAATAACAACTTACGAGTGCTCGCTTCGTCAGCACATATACTATAATAACAACTTATGATTGTCCAACACTTCACATTTTCAAAGCATTTTTACATATCATGCCATTTGATCTTCAA
Organism: Panthera uncia; assembly: GCF_023721935.1. Taxonomy (NCBI): domain Eukaryota; kingdom Metazoa; phylum Chordata; class Mammalia; order Carnivora; family Felidae; genus Panthera; species Panthera uncia. Next base: position 36,937,044 of record NC_064807.1, read on the forward strand.
CAACCTACTTCGGCAACCCACTTCGGCAAGTCAAAATGACTATTTTTCCTGCTGTTTTGAAGACGGAGAAAGAAATTCCAATGCATGATCAAGACAAACTTAGGTCTATAAATTCATTTTCTTGCAATAAACCTGAATTTTCTCTTTCACTTTTTAAAGTCTTATCGAGATACAATTGTCACGAAATTAAATCATACGCATTTAAAATGTACAACTTGGTAAGTTTTGCCCCGTGTATGCACACATGAAAACCATCATGAAAAATCACAATAATTGATTATCTACATCATACATTACCCACCGGGTTTTCTTCATGTCTCTTTGTAATTCCTTCCAAGGGATCGGTTTTCTGTCATTGTACTTCAGTTTGCATTTTCTAGAGTTCCATATAAATGGAATCAGATAGCGTGTCTTTTCCCTTGTCTGAAAGTGTTCACTCACAATACACATCTTGAAGTTTATCCATGCCTCGCTGTATATCGGTTATCCATTACTTGTAATTGCTGAATGGCATTCAATTGTATCAGTATACCACAGTTTATTTATCCATTCACCTGATGATGTGCATTTGGATTATTTCCAACTTATGGACACTACATATAAAACTACAATGAACATTCATGGACAAGTCTTTGTAGGCATATCTATTTCCTTTTGTCTTGGATACTGGACATATCTAGTAGTAGAATGTCTGTGTCATGTAGCAGATAGGTTTAACTTTGTAAGAAACGGCCAAATTATTCTTCAAAGTGAGTGCACCACTTTTTCACATATGAGCCAACAATATATCAGAGTTTCACTTGTTCCACATCTTCTCTAGCATTTTGATTTTTTTAAATGTTTATTTACTTTTGAGACAGAGAGAGACAGAGCATGAACAGCGGAGGGTCAGAGAGAGAGGGAGACACAGAATCTGAAACCGGCTCCAGGCTCTGAGCTGTCAGCATGGAGCCTGACGCGGGGCTCGAACTCATGGATCGCGAGATCATGACCTGAACCAAAGTCGGATGCTTAACCGACTGAGCCACCCAGGCGCCTCTCTTCTCTAGCATTTTCTATGATCAGTCCTGTAAACATTGTCTACACCATGAAGTATACAGTGCAAACTCATTGCGAGTTTACTTTGCGTTTCTCTCATGACTAATGACGTTGAGATATTTTCATGAACCCATGCCACCTATCTATGTGGGCTTGGAGTTATCTTTGTGGGAAGATTTCAATTATAAATTTCATTTCATTAGTAAGCATATGGATATGCAAGTTATCTATTTCTTATTGGCATCTTTTTTATCTCTTATTGGCATCTCTGGTAATTGTGCGTTTCAATTGTTAAGAAACTAGAGCTAAAGCAAGTCAAACCCAAAGTAAGCAGTACACAGGGAATAAACATAAAAGCAACAATCAATGATATGGAAAACAGAAAAATTATAGTAAAAATAAACGAAATGAACAAAGGTGTTTTGGTTTGTTTTGTTTTGTCAACTTCTGGACTTTTCTCAAAACCATGCAATCAATCCACCAATCACACAGTTGAAAACAGAATTACTATTATCAGGAAAATGTCATTAATAAACCAATAGAGATAAAAAGAATAAGAAAATACTATAAAGCTTTTTATGTCAATTAATTATACAAATTAGATGGCATGGAATATTCTTTTCAGGTACTATATACTGAAGCTTAATCATGAAAAACTTTGGGGCGCCTGGGTGGCGCAGTCGGTTAAGCGTCCGACTTCAGCCAGGTCACGATCTCGCGGTCCGTGAGTTCGAGCCCCGCGTCAGGCTCTGGGCTGATGGCTCGGAGCCTGGAGCCTGTTTCCGATTCTGTGTCTCCCTCTCTCTCTGCCCCTCCCCCGTTCATGCTCTGTCTCTCTCTGTCCCAAAAATAAAAATAAAAAACGTTGAAAAAAAAAATTAAAAAAAAAATCATGAAAAACTTATAATATTATAACATCAGATGTACTTAAAAATTATATTCATAGTTAAAATCTTCCCATGAAACAAACTCCAAACTCAGATAGGTTCATTAGCAAATTTGACCAAAAGAATAAGAAAAAAATAATGCCAAATCTGCCTAAGCCCTTCCAGAGAATAAACGGGGAAGAAAAACTTCTCAACTCATTTTATGACACCAGGATTACCTTGACATCAGAACCAGAATATCATTCCAATAAAAGAGACACACAGATTGCAATATCTCATAGAACCAAACACAAAACTTTTAAATAGTATAAACTAAATTTAAAATATGTTAAAAGTATAATATATCATAACAAGGTGGAGAAGTTTTCACACAAAGCATAGTTTAACATTTGACAATCAAGCTACATAATATACCACATCAACAACTAGCAAAGCAAATACATTTGATAATCTCAAGAGATGCAAAAAAGCATTTGGCCTTGTTTAAATATGTGCTGTGATGAAAGAAATAGCAAGATATACAATAAAGGAAGAATTCTTTAGAAAATATAACTAAGAAAATTTCTAAAAGAAAAAAAAAGTGAAAATCTTACACAGCAGATTAGATCTTGTCAAAGACATAAATGATGAACAAGAATATCGCTCTAGAGAAACAGCCTAGAATCCAACTGAGAGATGTAAAAAGATGATAATTTAAAAAAAAGAAAGAAAAGGCATGATATAAAAATGGAACATATCTGTGAAGAGAGCATGAAGAGAATGAGGAAAAAGAAATATTCCAAGAGAAAATGATTATGGTTTTATGGTTGCTTATAGAATTCAAAAAAAAAAAAAAAAAAAAAGAGAGAAAGAAAAAAACCTGCCTGCCACCCCAAATTTCAGAACGATTCCTAAACAGAATAACTATAAAGGAATGAGAGCCCACACATAGGATAAACAACTGCAGAACAACAAACAGAGAAATAAAATGTAAAATGAAGGAACAGACAGTAGTAAATTATTCTAAAGTCTATATGTATTGTTCTCATGTGAAGTCCATGCAGTATTAATAATAAGCTAGAGGCATTTTAATTTTTTTAAGTTTATTTATTTATTTTGGGAGAGAGAGAGAGAGAGAGAGAGAGCATGTACATGCACAGTTGGAGGAGGGGCAGAGAAAAGGAGAGACAGAATCTCAAGTAGGCACCATATCATCAGTGCAGAGCTGGATGCGGGGCTCAAACCCACAAACTGTGAGATCATGACCTGAGCCAAAATCAAGAGTCATAAGTTCAATTGACTACACCACCCAGGCACCCCAGTAATAAGCTAGAGGCATTTTATTTTATTTTTTATTTTATATTTTTAATTTTTTTTTTTTTTACGTTTATTCATTTTTGAGACAGAGAGAGACAGAGCATGAACGGGGGAGGGTCAGAGAGAGAGGGAGACACAGAATCTGAAACAGGCTCCAGGCTCTGAGCTGTCAGCACAGAGCCCGATGCGGGGCTCGAACTCACGAACTGTGAGATCATGACCTGAGCCGAAGTTGGACGCCCAACCGACTGAGCCACCCAGGCGCCCCAGCTAGAGGCATTTTAATTGAAGTACGCATGAGGTAACACAATCTTAACTATTAAACAATAAAACAGAATCACGACTAAACCAATAAAGGAAGCAAAATAAAATGAACAAAACTTAATTAATTCAAAACACAGTAACAGAGAACAGCGAAGCTACGAAAAAAATTTTAGGTAGAAAATACTAACATGTTAGAAAAAAGTCAAAGATACCAGAAATCACAGTAAATGTAACAGAATAAATAAATATAAAATAGATTCTCTGATTGCATAATAACACGAGAATCCATTTTTAAAAGATGGATTTAAAAGATGTCAAGGTAGGGGCGCCTGGGTGGCGCAGTCGGTTAAGCGTCCGACTTCAGCCAGGTCACGATCTCGCGTCCGTGAGTTCGAGCCCGCGTCAGGCTCTGGGCTGATGGCTCGGAGCCTGGAGCCTGTTTCCGATTCTGTGTCTCCCTCTCTCTCTGCCCCTCCCCCGTTCATGCTCTGTCTCTCTCTGTCCCAAAAATAAATAAAAAAACGTTGAAAAAAAAATCTGTTTAAAAAAAAAGATGTCAAGGTAGTTCCTACAATATAAGGAAACCAGCACTAGGAAATATTGAGGACCCTTGGACCCATGGGGACTAGAGTTGGGTTCCATCCCTTTCCATTAACCTGTTTGTTAGGTAATTTGAGTCTCTAAGGTCATAAATCCTGTCACCGCACATGTGGTAATAAATAATAAACTAAATATATAACATATAACCTTTAAAAATCAATTAATTACCTCTATATATGCCATATAAATATTGCAATTATAATACAAAGGGAACAAAACAAGTGGTAATAAGATACAAACAATATGACTAATTTATATACATTTTAGAAACCCACAAAAATAATCTGTGGTATTTTTGAGACATTTGTATGACATTTTGTATGAGACATTTGTATGTTTTAAAGATACTCTTTTTAACTTAAAAAAACTAGATATAGATATAGATAGATGAGATAGAGATAGAGATAGAGATAGAGAGAGATAGAGATAGAGACAGAGATAGAGATCTCCTTCTAGATTGGTTGCGTCCAATAAAAAAGAGGAATTGAATATAGGGAGTAGACCTCATATCTTATTTCTTCAAAAAATCTGACACACATATCATAAAATATTGCAATCAAATAATACTGCTCATTTGTTAAATAGTTCATGATTTATTTCTCTGTTTATTTTTGTATGTTTATATATATATATATATATATATATATATATATATAATTAACAGTTTTAAGAGAAAAAAGGACAATAACAAAGATGAAGGCAATATACAAATCCATTTGCTAAAATTTAAAATATTTGTTTGACTTTGTTTAAGAAAAACAGTAAGAAAGTACCTAGAAGTTTGAAGTTTCTTCTGGGGAAGTTCTGAAGTTTGGGGACACCTGGGTGATTCGTTTAAGCGCTAGACTCTTGGTTGTGATCTTGCTGTCGTGAAATCAACCCCGCATCAGGCTCCAGGCTGAACGTGGCACATACTTGGGATTCTCTCTCTCCCTCTCTCCCTGCCCCTCCCAAACTCACTTTCTCAAAATAAATAAATAAACACTAAAAAAAAAAAAAAGTTTGAAGTGTTCAATTATTACCATGAAGTTCCCCATGAACTGGGATTACAAATGAAAATAGGTTATTTAAACGGAGACAAAATTTATTAGAAGACAAAGCACACTTGGGTGTGTCATCTAAAATGTGATCTCTATTCAAAGATTATCCATAACATATTGCCACATGTTCAGAAAGATTTGTTTTTCTTCTTGCATTTAGTAACACCACTTTTGAATATTCTGTTTATTTAATATTGTGCTAACTTTGATGAAATCCCCCTGTTTCTACCAGAGAAAGATTGGGAGTTATAAAAGGAATGTAATCACTACCAAACTATTCCCTTTCAGATCCCAAAAGGAAAGGATTACCATTTGGGGTGGGTTTTGTCAAGGTAGTTACTGAGAGGTACTGCTCAAATACGTATCTAATTTACTTAAAGGACCAGGCCAAATCCTTAGTGTAGGAGAAATATCTTTTTAAGGATTTGAGATTAGTGTGGTGTTTAAGGAAAATAAAAATAGCTTTTGAAGGTGTGCTTATCTGAGAGGGTAACCTAACAGTAGGAACCGGCTATCCCAGAGTCTCCACTGAGGAGGACTGACCGGGGTATGAAGATCCCTTCTCCACTAGTTACATGGACTAAAGCCCATCTTCTCTCAGAATCTGTGGGGCAGGACCCAGATTGCCCTTCGTACTCATCTGCCGGAAGGCTGGCCAGGAGTTCGATTTCAGAGTGCCTGGAGAAATAGAGGGAAAGATGTAAAGTGAAACCCCTCCTCTGGAAACAGGATAGACTTTTTTCTGCAATGACTAGGTATTTAAAATTGAAAGACTGAAAAAAAGGTTAATATGGTGGTGACGAAGGTGGAAGTTACCAGCATTCTTGGAAAACATGGGAAGCATAAAAGGGCAAAGAGCCCACCAAAACTGTTGTATTTGACACACACACATACAAAGTAAGGTTTGAAATGTTTTTTTTCCCATGTAGCACAAAAGACAATCCATGTGAACTGAAATTAAAACTAGAGATATAAATGCAGACTATATATACTGTATACTATATAAACTATATATCCCTCGGAGTGCTATAAATGGAGATTACCTCACCCTGTGGTTATTTGATGGGCTAGTTCTCAAGTGGAAAGGAAAAGGTCATTAGCTTTGCGGGTGAGTTGTAATGCAGATTCCCTAGTGATTTATTACATATCAGAGAGAATCAGACATGAAGGACATCAAGAAAAAAATTTTTGATTGCTTCAATGGTTATAAAAAAGATTGAAATTGCAACGTGATTGACCTACCAATATCAGAGTTTGGTATATATTTATATACACATTGTATGCATGTATGTATACACACACACACACACACACACACACGTATGTACATATGTATCTATGTATATTTTTTTCAAAATTGTTATTTTGTATGACTAAGCATGCACAACTTACATAATTTTGCTAGGAGTTAAGATATTTGTCCTCACAATACTCACTTGTAACTTTTATATTCATGTAAGTTTTTCCATTCCCATTTTATTTTCTAATTGGTTTTAGTATTTATTTTAAAATGCTGGCATTTAAATCCTCATAATTTCATTCTAAGCTCTCATGTTCTCCTTAAATACTTTGAAGGAAACCTCGACTGACTACACGTCTTGCTGGAGGGGGTAGGGAGGAAGAAACAGCCTGAGGTGGAAGGGCATTTAAGATAAATGGGGTTTACCCAAAAAATAGGTGTCTGCAGACATAAACAAAGTGGAATTACTCAGCAGCCTAACTGGTCAAACATCGGCCCAACCCATTGCCTAAAAGCCAGGGGTGAAACGCAGACATCTCTTTAAGATTTGGGATTCTAAATAGTCAAGTGTATGACAAGATAACTCCTTTTGCTTATCTTAAAAGATGGCTGCTAATATTTCAAATATGGGCAGATACTCTGACATGGGCATTTCTTTAAATCCCTGTGGTTCTATCACAGGGAACAGCCCTCTTCTGGAAAGCACTATGTCAGCTAAAGTTACAGTCTATCCCCAAACCTGCATTTTACATGAGCAGATAAATTCTTAAAAAAAAAAAAAAATAGCAAATATGACGTTTTCTCTTTTTTTCTCCTCCTTTTTTTTTTTTTTTTCCTCAGAGAAATCAGCACAAGCTCTTTATCTCTGAGATAAAGAACTTCTTGGGGTTGGGGGCAGGGAGACTCAGAATAAAGATGCCCGTTTCAGCATTTCCTAGAGAAAGCAAGGAACTTCACATGTGATTGTTTTAGAAAGTGTCTTGAATTAATTTGACATTAATTATTCACTTGATAGTCCAAATTACACATTTTCTTTGCATAAAAACCAGGTGTGTTCCAAACACCCAAAGCATCTGCTATCTTTTGCACACACAAGACAAAAGAGAATATTGCTGTTAACTCATCTTTACTTTCAGTGGCGTAACAAAATTCACTGAAGAAGATACTTTTCTCTCTTTTACTTTGAAATGGTGTGTGTACTTTTGGCACTAAACAAACCATGCTAAATTTAGTGAAGATACTTATAATATTAATGTAAAGCACCAAAAATTTTCATTTCCATTTTAATCCCCCAGAAATCCAAAATGGTGTCAGGTTTAACATCATAGTTTTAACCATGGGTTATTAAAAATGGCATGTTAATAATCATGTCCTAAGGAGGTTTACTGTCCTCTTTGGAAAGAATTACAAGTTCATAATCATTTAAAGACATGAGTCCTTGAGATGACCTAAGTTTGAATGATTAATCAGTGAAGTTATCCAAAATGTCAGTTTTGTTATAGAAAGCTTTATGTCTTTATTTTTTTTAAAACGTTTATTTATTGATCTTGAGAGAGAAAGAGCAGGCAGGGGAGGGGAAAGGGGAGAGGGAGAGAAAGAATCCAGAGCAGGCTCCATGCTGTCAATGCCCAGCCCGACTTGGGCTCAATCCACAAACCAAGAGATCATGACCCGGGCTGAAATCAAGAGTCAGACACATAACCAACTGAGCCCCCCAGACACCCCATAAAGCTTTCTGTTTTTAATCCCCAAAGTCTAGGACTACCATTAGATGATAGGAACCTCCGGGAAGATCATGGATCAATGAGCAGCTTGCTTGCCTGGCTTACTTTTGCGATGAAGATTGCGTGCATTTGTCTTGCTCTGTTCACTTAAATTAAATGGGACAAAATATTTGGTCTGGTGTGACTGCTGCAGTAATTCCATGAAGTAAAATAAGTTTCACACTATCCACGAACAGGCTTTTCCTTCACCCAATTATAATAATTAGGCTCTTTTGTACTTGAAAATGATTTTTTTTTTCTAAAATAATAGGAGGATAATTCTCCCCTCCAAATTATTCAAAGAATGTATATTTGCCTACCCAAAAAACCTGCTTAAAATAACTGATAAATGACTCTTTTTGAAATTTTTTTCTAATTTTTTTTTTTTTTTTTTAGATTCTGATGGTGGCTTAGATTTCAAGGCAGATATACAGATTTTCAATGATGATAGCATCTTGTATTTTTTGCTCATATTTTACCCATTTTTAGTCTTTCCAGAGAAAATAAAATGTTTTCTTTTTATGTTTACTTATTTTTAAGAATGAGAGAGATAAAACGTGAGCAGGGGAGGGGCAGAGAGAGAGGGAGAAGACACAGAATCTGAAGCAGGCTCCCAGATCCAAGCTGTTAGCACAGAGCCCAACAGGGCTGAAAATCACCGAACATGAGATCATGACCTGAGCCGAAGTAAGATGCTCAACCGACTGAGCCACCCAGGCACCCCTGGAAGAAATAAAATATTGATGAAGATTGAATGTATTTAAGCACTTTTAAAGAAAAATAATAAAAATTCACAATACTTTGTTACATAAAATACATCACAAAACTAGTTAATGTTAGAAAAAAATGCAGATTTCAACTGTGGAGAGCATTTTTTTTTCACATTAAAATGGTTATTTTATTCCACTAAGTTTGTGTGGTTTGTTACTCAGTAATAGACTATTAGCATGCAAGAACATAATACCAGGAATGCAAAATTGGTTTAGCATTCAAAATCAATCAATATAATTCACTATATTAACAGATTAAGGAAAAAATATATTCATCTTAATTCATCAGAAAACATTCAGCAAAGTAGAAACAGAAGGAAATTTCTAGGTGACTTAAAAATAGAAGAAAATTTCATACACACTATGTATGGAAAATCCATAGTTATCATCATACTCAAAGGTGAAATGATGAATACTTATTTACATAAAGTAAAGAACAAAGATGTGTTGTGTGGTCCTAGAATTTCTCTCCAGTTCTTTACTGGAGGTGCCAGCTGAGAGAGCAATCATTTTTGAGTGAGCCTTACAACAACATTTAGAATCTCTAGTTCTCTCAGTCCCACTCTCAATAAACTCTTAAGATAATTCTGTTTAAGAAACACATTCTTCTTGGGGTGCCTGGGTGGCTCAGTCATTTATGAGTCTGACTTCTGCTCAGGTCATGATCTCGTGGTTCACTAGTTCCAGCCCTGAGCTGGGTTCTGTGCTGACACCTCAGAGCCTGGATGGAACCTACTTCAGATTCTGTGTCTCCTTCTTTGTTTGCCCCTCCCCCACTCTCTCTCTCTCTCTCTCTCTCTCTCTCTCTCTCAAAAATAAATAAAAAAATTTAAAACACACACACACTTTCTTCTTTTAAGTTCCTTTGTCAGAAGTTTGACAGCAATGAGAAAATTAAAGGAATTTTAATTCCTAATTTACCTCATTATCAAACTTTAAAAAAAAGGTATCAGCCAATTTGTTAAGAGTCTATTTCTCCATTGCCAATGAGGACAAATGGAAAATTAAGCAAAATACACATTTCAGGTTTTTCGGTGTATACGACAGGAATTAGAGACAGTGTAGCTATTTTCCATTCAACACAATCATCTAATTGAATTAACAAAGTTACCCAAACTTGATATTTGTTATAATTTTGACATAATCCCTCAGCTCATATAATAATATAACATGCCAAACATACCTATACTCGCTAAAAGTAATGGTGAGGTGAGCAAAGATTGCCCAGACACACCAGGATTTTAGTAAAATTAGTAAAAGAAATTTAGTAAAATATTATAGTAAATATTAGTAAAATAAATTTAGTAAAATATTAATCATGAAAATAAACATAAGATTGTTAAAGTACTATTAATAGCTCAATTTAGTCAATAACAAGTTGATATCCACACAGACTACTTAAATGTTCTTGAGAAAGGACATTCTGTTACAATATCCCACCATATTTTAGTAAGCCTCTCATTTTCTGCTCTTAAATTGAGAACTTTTACATAAAGTTTTGTTCCCTCAGCTTAAACTAACAAAATATGCCCTTGGAGTGAAACTGATTATTAGAGAAGTAATCATATCACTGAAGACTCACCTGACTATTTTGCAAATCTAAAAACATATAAACCTCATAGATATTTTTTGAAAAGTGATTTGATGCATTGGAACGAAGGGATAATTGAAAGACTACATTGATTTCTGAAATACAAGGAGACATACACTGTTGACCTTCACATACATTCAAAAGGCATAACATCCTGAATCACCAAATCCATGAGTAGCTTACAGTACAATTAGTTTTTTTTTATTTGAATTTCCATTATTAGATTCAAAGTATTAAAAATAATGCAGATCTTAAGGTGTAACTTGAAAAGAGATGACAGTGCTGTGTGTTACAAAGTATTTTGGCATTTGCCTATTTTATTTTACTATTCTGTCTTTAGTTCATTAGATATGACTGTAGTCCTTTGCAAATCTAAGTCATGAGCTAAGAGTATATATGAAGTATTTAAAAAGAATATATTTGCACAAATAACTGTAGAAAAGTATTTTATCTCACATAAATAGGACTGTGACACATGATTTTGTTTAACTATTAGAAGCATGTCAAAATTCTGTCTTTGTAGTTTGCCAAGATATAACATTAATAAAATTCATTTAAATTATTTTGGGGTTTTTTCCTCCAAGATTTTTCTGTCACAAAAAAAAAAATCTTTATGTTTCAACTTTTTATTTTAATCTGGGAATTCACCATAAGAAATGAGAATTATACCTTCCTATTAAGTAAGAAAATCAAGATTCAGAACGATAAACTGGTTTATTCAAATTATCAGAGAAGTTGAAGCAGAACAGACATCTTAATTCCCATTCCAAACTTCTTCCCACTTAACTTATTTTTCTCTGTATTTTGAACTCCTTCTTATCACTCTCTTTTTTTAAAAAAGTGTTTATTTTTGAGAGAGTGAGAGACAGAGAGAGAGAGGGAGAGAACGCATGCAGGGGAGGGGCAGAGAGAGAGGGGGACAGAGGATCTGAAGGGACTCTGCGCTGATAGAAGAGAGACCAATGTGGGGCTCAAATTCACAAACCTGGAGATCATGACCTTTGCTGCAGTTGGACGCTGAACCAACCGAGTCACCCAGGCACCCTTATCTCTCTTTCAAGATTTAATATAAGAGTTCGCTGCTTTTGGAAGACTCTTCTAACTCTCTACCATTGTTATCATCAGTCTTGGTTTATCCTTCCTCTATAAGCTCCTAGCACTTGTTTTTTAAGTTTATTTATTTTGAGAGGGGAGAGGGGCAAAGAGAGATGTTAGGAGAGAATCCCAAGCAGGTTCCACACTGTTAGTACAGAGCACCATATGGGTTTGAACTCATGAACCATGAGGTCATGTCCTGACCCAGGCACCCTTAATCTCTTGGCATTTTTAAACAACCTTCTAAATAGTATTTCCTCCATTGTATCAAATCTTCCCCTGAAGGGTAGGATATGAACCACTTGGGAGGAGAGTCATGTCTAACTCATTTTCCATACTTCTCCCAAATGCTTAGCAGACTCGAGTCCACAGGCTCAAAAGGCACTCAACAAATATTAAGGCAATCAAACTGCCAGCATTCTAAGGTTCAGAACAGTTTCATAGTTAAAATAGAAATCACACTGCAAAGAGGGATGGCTACAATGCCTGGACATTTCTCCTCGCAGGTAAAACAAGCAATGTATTGATCATCGCCACTTTTAAAATCCTGCTTATGAGGAGAAACAATTCCAGGAAGTGCTTCCTCAGAATGACGCTATGCCTCACAATGATTCTTCAAGGCCAGAAATGCTAATTTACCAGGGCTGTATCATCAATTGTCCAAGTACTTCTCTTAGGAGTGATGTCACGGCATGGCAAGTTGGCAATTATTTGAGGAGTTATTTCAACAACTGCACAGCTCTTTGTCTGATTAATGAAACTGCCAATGGATTTACAACTCCTCTTATGGAAATGTATCATTGGAGATTTGCTGAATGGTGTGTCATAAATTCTAGGCACCTGAGAAATTACGACAGAATTTGATTAGAACGGCTACTTTCATCTCCTCTTTTTCACTAAATTCACTTCTCATTAACTACCGCAACCACTGTCTGCTCTAAGAGACAGGAAGGCCGTTATTTGTGACAAAATATTCTGTTTGCCAAAGTCATTCATTCTTGCAGTGTCCATGCTATCTAAATTTCCTCGTGGACAATATTTAAACATGCAAAAGCAGATTCAAATAGGAATAATATCAGAGAAGAAAGTTTCCTTGGGGTCTATAATGTGTCTGGACTGGAGGCAGATTCAAAAAATATTGATAAACAAAGCAATAAGACTCAGCAGAATATAAGTTATGGGCCAAATACTTTATGCATTGTTAGGAGGGAGGCCTCAAGCTGAGTGTCATTAGATACACAGGGTAAGAATTATTGTTCTGCAATTCAAACCTCAAGATACCCAGAGATGATTACAAAAGCACAAATATTTTTGTTCTTTCTCTTAAAGAATATTGTAGTTTTAAAGGTGAGTGTAAAAAAAAAGTACTATTTTAATATCTCCAAAATAATTACAAGCTTCTACTTCCATTAGCATGATGAAATGGACTATATTGAAACACTCATAAATTCACAAAAGTTGTCTTAAATCTTATATATATCATACCTAAATATATTTTATCATGAGCTAATATTTATTTCAAAAAGTGATCAATTCTAAAATGTTCCTCTCCTAATATGAAAATTCATTATGGACTAAATAGGAGGTCAAAGGGGTGCCTGGGTGGCTCAGTCAGTTAAGCGGCCGACTTCGGTCATGATCGGTCATGATCTCACGGTTCGTGGGTTCCAGCCCCGCATCTGGCTCTGTGCTGACAGCTCAGAGCCTGGAGCCTGCTTCATATTCTGTGTCTCCTTCTCTCTCTGCCCTTCCCTCGCTCACGCTCTCTCTCTCTCTCTCTCAAAAATAAAAAATACATTATTTTTTTTGAGATTTTATTTTTTTTAATATGAACTTTATTGTCAAATTGGTTTCCATACAACACCCAGTGCTCATCCCAACAGGTGCCCTTCTCTATGCCCATCACCCACCCTCCCCTCTGTCCCACCACCCCATCAACCCTCAGTTTATTCTCAGTTTTTAAGAGTCTCTTATGGTTTGGCTCTCTCCCTCTCTAACTTTTTTTTTTCCTTCCCCTCCCCCATGGTCTTCTGTTAAGACAGATACCATATGTCTTCACTCTTACGTGGATCCTTTTTTTTTTTTTTTTTCCATCGGAGGTCATTAAGATTAGTAACCAATAGTCTAGGTGGCTCAGTCGGTTAAGCCTCTGACACTTGACTTCACCTTCAACTCAGGTCATGATCTCTCGGTTGGTGAGTTTGAGCCCGCATCAGGCTCTGCACCATCAGTGTGGAGTCTGCTTGGAATTTTCTCTCTCTCCCTCTCTCTCTGCCCCTCCCACGTGTGCGCCCCCCCCCTTCTCTCTCTGTCAAAATAAATAAATAAACTTAAAAACAATTAGTTATCCATAAATGATTAATAAAAACAAAGTAATACAGTATTAGGAATCCAAAGACAGCCAGACTTTACAATGTTGTCTCCTTTATAGAAACCAAATAAACACCCCTCTGAAAAGGTGAACCAGTACATAGGAAACAAGGTGAATAAATCCCCGTATATAGCAATAGAAGCAGATTATCCAAAGACTACTCTGTTTCATCATATTTAGAAATGAACAAGAATGAAGCAGATGCCAGAGATGAATTGATTTCCCCTCTTTCCACTCAAACCGTACAGCACGCCTCTAAGAATGATGATGCGGGCTAGAATATATATATTTTAGTGAGCATCAGAGACAACCCTAAACATATACAGGAGAGAAATGTAGCAGGGAGCCATGACCCATTTGCAATAAAGGATACTAGCCCCAGACTTCACCAAACCTCCTGTGTTAGTAGCCAAAATAGTTATTTACCAGATGCCAAATACTCTCCTATTCACTTACATAAATCAGTCTATTTGATTCTCACAGCAATTCTACGAGTCAAGTACTAATAGTATCTTCATGTTCGTTTTTCTTATTTTTCTTTTCGAGACAGAGAGAGAGAGAATCTTAAGCAGGCTCTGAGCTGGGGGCTCAAACTCAGGAACCATGAGATCATACCCTGAGTAGAAAATAAGAATTGGACGCTTAACTGACTGAGCCACCAGGCATCCTGGTGTCTTCATTTTCTAGTTGAGGAAACCGCTACACAAAGATTGCATAGGTCATAGCACAGGGACTTAAAGTCTAACAATCTGGCTTCAGAATCCATGTTCTTTTCCATTACTCTTCAGAAAAGCCTGGGCAGAAGCCACTCAATAATGTATCTCAGGTAAATTTTCTACAGCATGCATTTCATTCCTCATAGTTACAGGAACTTACCTCTCCTTGATGTTCTAGACCACTTCCCTTTATTGTTCATTTCTCTACCTTTCTTTCTGTTCCTTTTCCCCCATTCTCACATCTTGTGTAAAAAAAAAAAAAGAAAGAAAAAAATTACTTTTTTGGTTGCAAGAGTAGATTCCTGTGAGTTTCAGAATTATTCTAGGGGCACCTGGGTGGCTCAGTCAGTTGAGCATCCAACTTCGGCTCACGTCATGATCTCACAGTCCGTGGGTTCGTGTCAGGCTCTGTGCTGACAGCTCAGATCCTGGAGCCTGTTTCGGATTCTGTGTCTCCCTCTCTTTCTGGCCCTCCTCACTCTCACTTTGTCTCACTCTGTCTCTCAAAAATAAATAAATGTAAAAAAAAAAAAACTTAAAAAAAAAGAATTATTCCATGTAAGAAAAAGAAACTACCCCATCATTGGTATTTGTGTGGCTCATCTAAGGACAAATTGAATAATATCCTTTTGTCACATCCATCAACAGAAATAGGCACAGGTTACTTGGGAAATTGGCCAGAAAGAAAGAAAAGAAAAGTTAAGAACAGAAAGGAAAGGGGGTGAAGGGAGGAAGGAAAGAATCTACTAAGAACCTTTCATTTTAATGTTTTGTGAACTAAAAGAGAAAAACATGGAATTAAAAAAAAAGCATTGAGGGGCGTCTGGGTGGCTCTGTCAGTTAAGTGCCCAACTCTTGATGTTGGCTCAGGTCATGATCTCACGGTTCATGAGTTCAAGCCCTGCAGTCAGGCTTGGCTCTGACAG
The DNA here is from genome assembly GCF_023721935.1 of Panthera uncia. Taxonomy (NCBI): domain Eukaryota; kingdom Metazoa; phylum Chordata; class Mammalia; order Carnivora; family Felidae; genus Panthera; species Panthera uncia. The sequence continues at coordinate 36,952,641 of NC_064807.1, forward strand.
CAGGGAGCCTGCTTGGGATTCTCTCTCTCCCTCTCTCTGGCCCTCCCCTGCTCATTCTCTCTCTCTCTCTCTCTCTCTCTCTCTCTCTCTCTCTGCCTGTCTCTCTCTCTCTCTCAAAAATAAATTTAAAAAAAACTAAGAAAATATTGGTGAGTTTTATGGAATTATGCAACTTCCACTGAACATATATTAAAAATTCAAGGTAGTGACGAATGAAAATTATCTTTGGTTATTCTATGAATGAATCTCCTGAGTGTCACACTCAGTAATCACCACCAGTCAAACTACGAGGAAATCAAATCAGCAAAACTGATTTGCTACTAACTTTAGGTAAAATGTAATTAATGGTCCCTTCATATACCTAATAAAGCTAATAGTGGAAGGAATAAACAGAAAAATTAGCATGCAATGTAGTCACATTGTGTAAACTGTATGTGAGAAACTTCCTCTAAAAATAAAATAACTGGAAGGAGAATTAATAGATATTTTCTCCTCATTCAATTTCTGAAACCTTAAGAGAAAGCTTGAGAAGGGGGAAACATGATTAATGCCCTTGTGTTGTAAATGTGACAGATCCTTTCTAATGAGACACTAGGTGTAAACAAAGCAGGCTGAACCTCTTACCTACGGATCAGGGACTGGAGAAAATATATAGATCCTCTAAAAAGCCTCAGCACCCTCAGAAACAAAGCTCCTGGAGTTTCAAAATTCCCTGAGCGTGAGATTCTTCTCAGCAGGTTCAGAATTAGAGCATGGAAATAAAATAGCTAAAGGAAAAATAAAGCAAACCAGCCAAACTTGCCCGGTAGGCCTCACAAGTCACTGAATAAAGTGAAGAGTTTTTAAAGGCCAACCAAGGGTGGTGAAATCCCTCATATAATTGTCACTAGAGCCCCCAATGCCTTGTAAGCAAAAGAGCTAATTTGGCATAGTTCATAGCGCCTGGTATAAGAAATTCATATGTGTATTTCTCAGGGCCTAGAGCTTCTGTGAAAGCTGCCATAAGTGAAGAAAAATAAATTTAAAAAGACAAATAAGTAACGATCTCCTCACTCACACAGGGAGGGTCCAGAAGATGTGTCTTTTACCAGTGTTGTGAGAACTAAATTCATGATGGGAGCCCCAGGATCCCTGAAGACCTCCAAGAACGCTCCTGTCTGTAGTCCAAAGCTCACTGTGGGAACTGCAGCCGCCGACTTGGGAAACTCAAATGTAATGGGAATAATTGGATCCTGGAGTGGAAGGGGCCATGCGGAAGCACTCAATGGCTGAAAGCCAGATGGGTGCAATTACCATAAAGGATAGCAGAGTCAAAGCACCAATTGGAATAAGTTGACCTTAATAGGACTTTGGAGTGCACTAGTTGATCATGGTGTTTCTAGCAGTAAAATAAATAAATAAGAATCCTGCTAAGTTCTTTTTTCTTTAATGTTTATTTATTTTGAGAGAGAGAGAGAGAGACAGAAAAGAGACAGAGAGACAGAAAGAGAGAACATGAGCAGGGCAGAGGTAGAGAGAGAGGGAGACACAGAATCTGATACAGGCTGTAGGCTCTGAGCTGTCAGCATAGAGCCCAACGCAGAGGTTGAACTCACAAACTATGTGATCATGAACCCAGCCGAAATTGAACACAACCAACTGAGCCACCCAGGTGCCCCAGAAGCCTGCTAAATTCTTAACTTGATATTCATGGGCAGAAAAGGTCTAGGTTAAGTGAACAAAAGTCTAACGTACATCATAAAACCAGAGTCAGGTCCCTCATTCAATTCTCTTCAAAATTGACCAGTTTACAGACCCAGAACTCCTTTTTTTTTTAATTTTTTTTAACGTTTATTTATTTTTGAGACAGAGAGAGACAGAGCATGAATGGGGGAGGGGCAGAGAGAGAGGGAGACACAGAATCGGAAGCAGGCTCCAGGCTCTGAGCCATCAGCCCAGAGCCCGACGCGGGGCTCGAACTCACGGACTCACAGACCGTGAGATCGTGACCTGAGCTGAAGTCGGACGCTCAACCGACTGAGCCACCCAGGCACCCCCAGAACTCCTTGAATGTAGGAGAGCCTATGTCTCCTTGAGGAAGGACCTTCGTATATTCCCCAAATTTTACACTGTTAATCTTTCAACCTTCTATAAGGCACCTACAGCCTTTTGCCAGGGTAACTTTGCACACAGAAAAAGGAAATAATCAGATCTTTTAGGGATTAGTGGAAAGTGGCTGTGAACTGATACTGATCCCAAGACACCACAAATGTCACTGTGGCCCATCAGCCCAAGGAGGGGCCAGTGGAGATCAAATGATCAAGAAAGTTTTAGCTCAAGTCCATCTCACAGGGACCCAGTAGATCCCTGAACCCATCCTGTGGTGATTTCTCTACTTCTGGAATGTATAATTGGGATAGATATACTCAGCGGCTGTCAGAATCCCACGCAGGTCCCCTGATCTGTGCAGTGAGGGCTATTAGGTGAGAAAAGGCCAACAGAAGCCACTAAGCCTGCTTCTACCTAGGAAAATAGTAAATCAAAAGCAATATCACATTTATGAAGGGATTATAGAGATTGGTGCCATCATCAAAGACTTGCAGGATGCAGGGGTGGTGATTCCCACCACAGCCCCATTCAACTTGCTTATCTGGCCTGTGTCAAAGACAAATAAATCTTAGAGAATGACAGTGGACAACCCAGATGGCAACTCCAATTGCCATGGGTATGTCAGATTTGGTTTCATTGCTTCAGCAAATTAACACATCACCTGGTATGTAGGTATTGATTGGCAAATTACTTTTCCTCCACCCTTGTCAATAAGGTCAACCAGAATCAATTTATATTGAGCCAGTCAGGTCAGCAATACACCTTCACCATCATACCTCACGGGTATATCAACCCTCTAGCCTTATGTAACAGTTTAATTTGAAGGGGTCTTAATCACCTTTCCCTTCCAAGAATATTACACTGTCCCATTACGTTGATAATAGTATGCTGACTTAGACCTAAGTAAGCCAGGAGTAGCAACTATTCTAGATATATTGGTAAAATATTTGTATGCCAGAGGTTGGGAAATAAATCCAAGAAAATTCCAGGGCTTTCTATGTCAGTGAAATTTCTGGAGGTCAGTGGTGTGGGCAATGTTGAGATATTCCTTCTAAGGTGGTGGATAAGTTGTTACATCTTGCCCCTTCTACAACCAAAAGAGAAGCACATGCCTCATGAGCCTCTTTGAATCTTGTAGGCAATAAATTCCTCATCTGGGTTTGTTACTCTGGCCCATTTCCCAAATGACCCAAAAAATGCATCACGTCCAGTTTCTGTACAAGCTTCTCTGCCACTTGGACCATATGATGCAGCAGATCATAAATACTAGTGCTTAAAATACTAGTGGCAGGCAGCCATGTGTTTGGGGCCTTTGGCAGGTTCTTATAAGTAAATTATAGCTTAAGCCCTTAGAATTTGGGAGCCCTACTATATCCACAGCAGGTAACTATTCTTGTTTTGAGAAACAGCTCTTTACCTGCTCTTGGACCTCAGTGGACATTGAGTGCTTGACCATGGATTACCAAGCTATCATTTGACTTGAGCTGCCCATCACGAATTGGAAGTTATCTGAGCCACCAAGCCATAAATTTGAGTATAAAGAGTAACATTGCATCATCACATGGAAGTGATATATACATGATTGGACCCACGTAGGCCCTGTAGGCACAAGTAAGTTATATGAAGAAGTGACACAAATGCCCATGGTCTCCACTCCCAGCCTCTCTCTGCCAGCCTGCATTTATAGCCTTGTGTGGAGTTCCCTATGATCAGTTGATAGATGAAGAGAAAACTTGGGCCCAGTTTACAGATGGCTCTGCATGGTATTCAGGCAGCTCCCCAGAGTGGATAGCTGCAGCACTATACTTCTGATCTGGGACATCCTTGAGGGAGAGTGGTGAGGGGAAATCTTCCCTGTGTACAGAATTTCCTGAAGTACCTGGTTGTTCAATCTGCTTAAAAGGGAAAATGGCCAGATATGTGATTGCGTACTTATCCATGGACTGTGGCCAAAGGTTAGGCTGGATCTTCACAGATTTGGAGGAAACATGATTGAAAAAAATTGATGACAAAGAAGTCTGGGGAAGAAGTATATAGATATACCTCTCTGAATGGACAAAAAAATGAAGATATTTGTGGCCCATTTAATGCTTACCAACGGGTCACCTCAGCAGATCAGGATTTTAATAATCAAATGGATAGCATGAACTGTTCTGTGGATACCTGCCAGCTCCTGCCATCAAACAATGGGCTCATGAACAAAGTTGACATGTAGCAAGGATGAAGGCTATGCATGGGCTCAGTAACATGGACGTTCACTCACCAAGGCTGACCTAGCTATAGCCGTCGCTGTATACTCGCTATGCTAACAGCAGAGAACAACACTGAGTTTCTCATGTGGGACTTGATCTCCAGGATAATCAGCCAGCTACCTGGTGGCATGTTGATTTTACTGGACTGCTTTCATCATGGAAGGGGCAGCATTTTGTTCTTACTGGAATAGTCACATACTCTATGTATAGATTTGTCTTCCTTGCAGCCAATGCTTCTGTGAAAACTACCATCTATGGACTTACTGAATGCCTCATTCCACATAGGCTTGCTTCTGATCAAGGAACTCATCTCTCACCAAGAGAAGTATTGCAACAGGCTCATGCTCATAAAATTTACTGGTCTTACCATGTCTCTCCACTATCTTGAAGAGGCAGGTTTGATAGAACAGTGGAATGGCCTTTTGAAGACTCAGGTATAGCACCAGCTAGGTGACAGTACCTTGAAAGACTGGAGTCAGGTTCTCCAGAAGGTTATAGATGCTCTGAATCAGCACTCAGTATATGGTGCTATTTCTCCCACAGCCAGATTCTCAGGTGCAGGATTCAAAGGGTGGAAATGAGAGTGGCACCACTCCCTATTACCCCCAGGAACTCACTAGCACAAGGCCTGCTTTCCATTCCTGTGACTTAATGCTCTGCTGGCCTAGAGGCCTCAGTTCCAGAAGGAGGAATGCTTCCACCAGAAGACACAATGAACCCATTGAACTGGAATTAAGGTTGCCATCCAGGCACTTTGGTTTCTTCATGCCTCTGAATCATGACAGGAAAAGAAAGGAGTTATTGGGCTGGCTGGCATGATTTATTGTGACAACCAAGGGGAAACTGACTACTTGTTAACTGAAATAAGGAAAGGTAGGTCTTGGAATATAGATTGCATAGAGTGTCTCTTAGAATTACCATGCCCTGTGATTAATGTCAATGGAAAACTGCAACAACCCAATCCAGGCAAGACAGCTAATGAGCCAGATCCTTCAGGAATAAAGAATTGGGTCACCGCATCAAGTAAAGAGCTGAGGTGCTTGTAGAATTCAAAGCGTAGATGAATAGATGGTGGGGGAAAGTTGTTACAAATACCAGCTATGACCATATGACAAGTTACAAAAACAAAAACTGTAATTGTCATGAATACTTCCCCTTATTTTGTGTGTATACACACATATAGACAAGATATATATACACACATATACATATATAATAAATACAAATATATGTTTTTTTTTGTTTTCTTCCCTCTGCTTCTCCTTTATCATGTAAGATAGATTACCTTTATATAAGTACTGTTAATTTTTATATCATACTATTTAGTTTATAGAATGTCAAGGAGAAGAGTAAACATCACTCTTCCTCTTCTAAGGAAAGAGTTACTTTATTTTCTTTTTTTTTCTAATGTTTCCTTATTTCCTTTGAGAGAGGGAAAGTGCGTGAGAGTGAGTGGGAGAGGAGCAGAGAGAGAATCCCAAGCAGGCTCCATACTCAGTATGGAGCCCGAGGTGGGGCTTGAACCAACAAACTGTGAGATCATAACTTGAACCAAAATCACGAGTTGGACACTTAAGAGACTGGGTCACCCAGGCACCCTGGGTTACTGCATTTTCAACTGTTCACAAGCTGTATCATGTTAGGCAGATTTTGGGGTTAGCTAGGGTTTTAAAAGATGCACATGCATTTCAGGTTGACAACAGGTGGACTTGTGAGAGTGAATTTTGTGTGTCGACGCCACTGGATAACGGGATGCACAAATATCTGGTTAAACCTTTCTAGGTGTGTATGTGAGGAGAACTTCAGAAAAGATTAGCATGTGAAAAGGTTAGCTTTACTGAGTAAAGCAGATGGACTTCCTCAATGTGTGGAGGCATTGTCTAATCCACTGAGGGCCTGAACAGAACAAAAGGGTGGAGGAATGTTGAAATCACGCTCTGGCTGACGGATTGGGCTGGGATATTAATCTCCTGCGCCAGGAACTCTTGATTGTCAGGCCTTCAGACTCAGACAGAAATCTATACCAGCTCTCTGGCTCTCAGACCTTGGAACTATACCATTGGCTTTTCTGATTTTCCAGCTTCCAGACAACAGATCATGGGATTTTTCAGTCTCAGTAATTGTGTGAGCCAATTCCTTATAATGAATCTCATTCTATACATATATTTATCCTATTTGGTTCTGTTTCTCTAGAGAACTCTGACTAATATACCTTGTGTACTCTATACACAGTCTATCTCCTGCTATGTATGTTGATATTTGATTAAATGCCATTTATTTTTATTTTTGCCAGAGCTATTTCTGATCAGAACAAAAGGTTAAGAAAAGAAAAACCTAGTCTATGTTTTGATATATATCTAAATGGAGCCATTTAAAAACGTTTTTATTATTACAGCACTCTTAAGAAAGTCCTTGAATGCTAAAAAGCACACATGACTATAACATTTAGTATACTTCTAGAATGTCCTGTCACATCATTAAATCACACCTAAAGATTTTACAAGACTTGAAATTATTGACATCAGTCTTTAACAAAATCTTCTCAGGGAAGGACAAAATGTGACCTAATAAACTATCTTCAGTGTGAGAGATAGGCACTGTCTCATAGAAGAATTTCAAATAACCCTTTAAAAAATGAACTCATGTAAAAAAATATTCCTGTATTCTCTTTTAGACAGATCTTAGAGCCTTAAGCGGTTTCTTGCTTCATGTTCCATTTCCTTTGATTGCTTGGACAGGAAATTGACATATGATGCTGGATGACCTAGATGGCAATCAAATGTCCCTTTTCTGGACTACAGAAATCAGTGCTCAAAGTACACAAAGACATATGGGAACCTGTTTTGTGGAACATCAACTTGTTGGATCAGTCCAACTTTTTCACTCCCAAAAGAAGTAAAAAAAAATCTAAATTGGAAATGGCTGCCAAATATTCTATTGTTCTTCCCTTTTCCTCAAACATTCTTCATGATGTCTACATGAATCCAGCTCAATTCTTTCCTTAAAGTCTCAAATTAAATATAGTTTCCTCAGAGAGGCCTTACATGAACCCTAACCTAAAATAATGTTTATTCTTCCCATTACCTTCTATCCCAACTCACCCATATTTTTATAGCATTTATACCTGCAGGAATTATACAAAGTCCCCAAATAATTGAAAGGTTTCACAAGATTCTATAAGATCCACTAATATAAAGCTTTAACAAAGGTAGGATACATAGCACAACGGGCCTGGAAATATGAATACATTGCACTATTGCTATAAACCCTTGGAGCAGTGATACAGAGGAGAGGCCCCAAGAGGCATTGAAGGCAGGATTTCAGGTCATTTGGGCAGGGAATACTGGAGTCCTAGGTATCCAAAGCATGATCTCCTATTTATAACTTGTGTGACTCCATATACTCGGCACTGTGTTCTCCTAAGTCTCTTGGGAGGGGCAAAATCAAAGGAGGGCCTGCATGTGGGTCTTAAAACACAGGGATTAAATTTGGAGCCATAGATTCCCAGGTCTGTTACCTGGACCCAGGACTGGCTGTCTCTTCTATCTTAATATTACCTGCCTAAAGAACAACTGGGACTATGATGGTTTTCTGTACAATCATGAGTCCGGAGTCCAGCATGTTGTATAACAGGGACCCAATGAATGTTTTTGGATAGGTGGGTGGATGGATGGATGGATGGATGGATGAATGGATGGACAAAAGAAAGAGACACAATAACTTCATAAATCTATATCAGTCCTGCCACTTTTGAATGTGACACCGGAGTAAAGAATATAACTAAGAAATAGAAGACTGTAGATTAACATGTAAACTCAGTTCTTCTAAACAAAGTGCTATTATTAATAGAGATATTTATGTTCAAAGACAAAAATATGATTCAAATCAGTGTATGACTTGAGAAGTTAGTTGTATAATTCAGCTAGCAGTGACAAATCTAATGAATTAATGATATAACTTGAATATTAGAGATACAACTTAGGATCTCATTGCATGTTTCATTTAAAATTTGATTCACTGTGCAAATAAATCTTTGAAATATACTCTTAAATTTAACTGTAAATAAAAATGTAGAGACTAGTAGTCTGTAGAAGTGAGGAAGGAAGATGATTAAATCACCACGGGTACTCGACCAGCAAGGAAAAGAGGAAGCTCAAAATAGGTAGAACAGAGAAAGATGAAAAATAAAGAAAGTAGAAAGAGAAATATATCATAATCTCATGTCACCATCATCAATATTCATTGCACTTGGCCACTCTGCACTTTGCATTACTCTAGACACCATGAGACACCGTTCTATCAACATTGGTATTGCTGAATCATCTGGAACTATAAGTGGGCCAGATAGCAGAGAACTTGGTTGTCTAAAAACATTACTTCAGCTATTTATAATGAATTGGAAAAAAAAACCCACACACTTCCAGCCTAACTACTATGGCAAAGCAAAAAGCTGCTGAAGCAATGATTCAGACATTTCAGGTTTTTTTTAAAAAATCCAGTAAATATTGTTCCTCTATATATTGTCCATTCCCCATCTTCCTCCCACATTTTATTGTCCTTGGGATATAGTCACTACCTCTTAAAACTACCTCTTTTAGAGAATGAAATTTCAACATTGCAAATTGAATATCAATGCTTTCTCTACTGACATCTTCCTTCTGAGTTTGCTTATCCTCATCAATAACAATTTCATTTTAAATTACTTGTAAATGCCACAAGGCAGACACAATAGCCTCAGTAAAATATAATGGAAGATATTTTGTTTCTTGGCTTTTCTTTTTCTTACTTTTCTCCACTTTGCTTCCTTGATTAAGTTCCAAGATTAAAGGAATATAAAATAGAATTCATCTTCATGAAATATGTTACCTCATTATTTTTCTGGTAATTTAAACTCATCCGTTAACAAATAATCTTTTGAAAACACAGACTGAATTTTTTAAATCATTAAGAAGATTGGTTTCCAATTTAGAACTACATGTTTTTTCTGAAAAAAATATATTACCGCTTCTAAGCCTAGACATATCTAGGTGAGACTGAGAAACCCAATTAACATCTCTCTTCTAAACTGCCACCACCCTGTTGCTAAAGCCTTCCTTTGCATGCAGGGCCCCCATTTGCCTATCCAGTTTTGCAAGACCTAACAGATGCCCCTCACTCCGAGGTCCATTTTCTCCCATTCCTATCTTCACCTCATTTATTGCCCATATCATCACTTGTATAATGAACATTGATTACCAAATGACTTCGCCTCTACTCTTGCATTATTTTTGTCAGCTACTGTTCTCACATGTGCATTACTTCTCTTATTGTAACGTAAGTATCCTTTAGTTAATCAGATCAAAAGTTACATTTTGGCAGGAACCTTACCTCCTATTTCTTAACCTGGCATAAAGAACCAAAAGCTGTGGGTATGGTAGTGGTTCAGAAGTTTCAATTATTTTGCATTTTAGCTACCAACGCATTTGGATAATGATTTACATTTTGAAGACTGACTTCCCATCATCTTGTTTATTCAGTCCCTATAACAACCTCTTAGATTTTCCGTCACATAGTAGAAGGGATAAAAAAGAGTCCTAGAAAGGCTGCGTTACACAAAGGCCAAGAAAGAAACCAAAGCCATGACTCCAAGGACAAAGACCTTTCTACATTATTGGGGAAAACACAGAACTACATAGTTCTAATACTGGGATTGAGTGCAAAGGTAGCATCGTGGTAATGAAGTTCAGCCAACAACACACAGATGCGTCCCCCTAACCGAGCAGTTGAAAATAGCATAGCCAGAGAAGGGGCAACAGCTGTGTCTCTATTAGGCACTCACTTTGCAAGTTATATTTGCGTCTGTGCTCCTTCTAAGGTTGTTTGGTTAATACATTTGGTGATCTCTGTGTAATGCATAAATTTCATAAAATAAAAAAAAAAAGGAATAAAGAGCAAAGCCCCACCAGTAGGGGCTGGGGGCGGGGGGGCAATTGGTGACATTTATAGTCCATGGTACACATATCCACACAATGTTTGTTTATTGTCTCGTGTGCACCTCTTCTAAATAGCTATGAAGATGGATATATTTATTATAAGAAAGGCTACAGGTACGTTTGGAGACGGGAAAGTACAGAAGCCACATAAAAACTGCATGATTTATAAAGATGAAAAGCTAATTTTTCACTGATGCGTGTTGCAGGACTAAATGGTCATCACTGTTTTCTCCCCGTGTGGCAGAGGCTGGTGATACTCTCTTCATTTAACACATAATAAAATTGTTATGCCTCAGGTAATAAACAAAACTAATAGCACGAGAAGGAAAGAGTCTGGACCATTTAACTGCCTGTTGTCCATTTCGACTGTAAAATAAAATTCCATTTTTTTTGAGAGTCACATCCTGCCTCAAAGGCATCCTGATTACTTAACACACTGATGTCTTTCTTTTATGCAAATCTGATTGGTGTCAAGTCAAGCAAATAAACACTAAAACATTGTGCTGCTTCTTCTGGCTTGATTGATAAAAAGCTATTTCGCTAAGGCTAAAGCTTTTCTTATTTTTCCATAACTCAACCTTATGTGTCTGAATAAAAGAAATGCATCTATTTGATGGCCATTAACTATTGGGGATTTAACTCTCCCTTGGAAAACACTTCCCATATGAATCCATGCAGAATGTTCTCTTTAAAAATGCCTTTGATTAAAGATAATGCATAATGATGAATGGATGTTAAATTTCTGCTAAATGTTTCATTAACTTTGTATTACTATTAAGCTAATGCCAGCAATCATGTTAAGGTTCTGCCTGATTATCCATCAAAATGCTATATACCTCTTCTACATTGCTAAGCCCCCAGAATCATTCTTTACTAGATTCATTATATCATTCTCTATTCCATGTTTGGCTTTTATATGGAAAGCAATTTCTCTAATGTTGGATTCATTTATTGTATTGAGCACAAGTACATTCATTTGCTTTTTTTATTCCGGAATTTCCAATCATCCGATTGACTCTAGTTTCCTATCTCTATCCTCTATGTTTAATTCTGCTTTTGATGTCACATGAAAGCTGCTTGTAAAAGTCAAAATAGAGGTTAAATGAATTAGCAGAACAGAGCCCTTAAAATCCTCTGTATTAACTAGATCAATTTTTAATTTTTTTTTAATGTTTTTATTTATTTTTGAGACAGAGAGAGGCAGAGCATGAGCAGGGGAGGGGCAGAGAGAGAGGGAGACACAGAATCCGAAGCAGGCTGCAGGCTCTGAGCTGTCAGCACAGAGCCCGATGCGGGGCTCGAACTCAGGGACTGTGAGATCATGACCTGAGCCGACGCCGGACGCCCAACCGACTGAGCCACCCAGGCGCCCCTAACCAGATCAATTTTAAGCAAAGACTTTTTAACTAATCATTCATATTGCACAAAATTAATAAAATACAGAAAAGGAGAGAAGAAAAGCGGCACATACACCAGTGATCATGACTAGCGACATTTTTGGTTCATGGTATGTCTACTATATGTATTTACAGTCTTTTACCTCCATCTATATATCTTTAAACCTATATATAACACACTTGTGCTATGGCTTTATTTTTATAATTAGTATGATTTATAATTTATTACATATGAACATTATACATACTACATTGTGTTTCCCTCTCTCTCTCTCTCTCTTTTCTTTTACTTAATCATAAATATTTCTCGATGTCAGTAAGCATTCTTCTGCACTGTCATATCTGCCATCATCTTATTGGCCTCTTTGTTATCTGTCCCTTCAACCTACCAAGAGTATTCCAGTTTCCGACTTTTGAACTTGCCATTTCTTCAGCCTGGGATTGTATTTCCCTCAAATGTTATCAGTCCTTGGCTTCTTCCTTCATTCAGTTCTGTCTCAAATATTACCCTTCAAAAACGCCTTCCTGAAGAACTCCAAACAATGTGCTCCAGTATGCTATGCATTCTTAATGCATCCTTCATTGTGATACCAAACACCCTCTGACATCCTATATCCTTTACATTGTATCATATAGCATATATTTTTATGGATTTGTTTCCTTTCTCCCCCACCAGAATGTAAGCTACAGAATGTGACCTTTATAGGCACAGGCTTTGTATGTTTTGTTTACTAGTCTTTCTCCAAAGTTTAAAACCATTTAGAGCACAGAGGGAATGACGTTTCAAAATCAGTAGATGAATAAATATTATTCCGACACATGGTTTTGACAGTAATCCATTTAAATAGCCCCAAAATATTAGTTTGTTGTAGAATTTCCCCAAACATCTTTTAATGGAAAGTAGGAGAAGTTCCAACATGAAATCATCCAACCAATCCCTGCACCTTAACAGTGCTTAAGCGTTACATTGTGACTAAAAAGTGTTAAGTACATCTGTCACAGGCCATGAACGTTCAGGAAGTTTCCCTTGCATAGTTTATTGCTCCTTGATAACTTGCTGGAAGATGAATAGTGAATTTATTTTGTAACTACATTGATAGTTGCTATTTTGTACAGGCTGCTAGGTTCAACTCCAGTCTCCATATATCCATGTGTTTTATTATGTATTATTTTTCCAATATTTTTGCAAGGACCTTCGGACAGGTACTAAAGGGTGTTTTTTTGTTTTTATTTTTGTTTTTTTATTGTTGTCCTCTTTATTTATTTTTGTTCTTTTTCGAATTACCCACAAACTAGAATAATAGGCAATTGTCAACAAATATTTATTTGTTCATCACTTGTTAATTACCCCTATTGTAGGTTCAAGTAACCCAGGAAACATGAAAGTAACAGAAGGTAGAAGACTATATTACAGCAGAAGGTTTCATGGAAGTTTTAGCTGAACTGCAAAAATAATTTTATTAAGATATATTTCTCCCTACACGAAACCATATTATTCAGTTCTGTAGGAAATCTTACATCCATTATCCATAATAATGCAACTTTTTAGAAATTATCACTAAAACAAGGACATGAGGCAGTATCCTTTAACTACAGAAGTGAGGAGCGAGGCCATTAATATTAAGCTGAAGGCTTCTGGAGGCAGAAACCTTGGGTTCAAATCCCATATTTCTATATGTCTATTACTCACAAGTTATCCAACCACTGTCCCTATATCGTCTATAAAATGGGAATGTTAATGATACCTTCCTTGTAGGTCACTGTGAAGACAAGTTAAAATATGTAAAGCACTTAGAATAAAACTACTTAGATTAAAATACATAAAAGACTGTGCCTCAGACATAGCATTTGCTACTGCATATTAGTTTGTAAGCGCTAGTTATGTGAGTAGGCAAGAGATATGCCTTGTGTCCTCAAAGTAATTTTGGCAATTACAGAAATTCTTATCTGCCATTATGTATCTATACGAAAAATGATCACTTTGAGAATATTTGTGAACTCTCCTTATCAACCTTGTATCTCCATCGTGAAGCAAAGTCAATAAAAAATCTGAAGAAAAAATATGTCAATTGGTTTAAAGGTTGGAATTAAAAGGGGAGAGAAATATAGTAAGAACCAAGTGAATAAGAATTGTAGAGGGAAGATTCATGCTGTTTGAGGAGCTTGCCTCCCCTGCCCCTCTAACCCCCACTCTCATCTGCCTCCCCTGCCCCTTACCTCCTCCTCCTCTCTCCTCTGCCTCCTTCTCCTTCTCATCCACCCTCCTCTTTCTTGAATTGTTTTTGCATGACACACTAATCTTGGATGGAACAAGTCTAAAACTTCAATGAAGCCTACCCAAACCTTTTATATTTGCCTCGCTCAAAGTTCATCCGTGACTATTCCTTCACTTGTTTTCTACTAAAAAAAACAGATGTGTCAATACGTAAACCACATACCATGAATCCTCTCTATGCCACTTTTGGTTTTTAACTATATGGAGAAAAAAAAAACAGTAAATAATGAGTTAAAGGAACTGATTCATCTTCCCTATCTTTATGCCTCCATGGTGTTATAATCCCCATTTCTGTGTATTGCGTGACTGTGGACACCAAGAACAGGAACTAATGCTCATGTTTCATGGGTCCAAAAGCGCTGTGGCAAAGCTCCACAAGTGACCACCCTGCTCATCCCTGGAAACACTCCCAGAAGACAACTGGTCTAGTAATGTGAAGACAACAGGAATACACCCAAGCATCTTCTATTGTCAGGGTTTCTATTGGCAAGTGTGCTTGAAGATCTCAGTTCATAAAAGGAGACAGGAAATTGTGCCACAAACTCAACAGTTCTGTTGGGTAATGAAAACTGAATGGTTCTAAACAGCCTCGGCGATGAAGACAGCCAATGAGTCTAGGGCTATTGTACGTTCATCTTCCTGGAGAGCAATTTTCCAAACAAAGGGGATATGACTATAACACGTAAGGAAGTAATGCGATCTAAAACATATTCATTTTTTTCTTAAAATATTATTTGTGGTTTATTTTATTTCATTTCATCACGGAATATTGATAAGAAATAATGATAAGGCAATTTTGATAAGAAACACTGAAGGCCGGGGCACCAGTGAGAAAGAAAAAAAGAGAACTTTAAAAGGTTTCTTTGTAAAATATCCAACAATAGCCTGATAGGGAAATGTTAATTAACAGACCTAAAGAAATGTGCTTTTTTTTTTCTTTCTTTGTAGCCTCAAAGAACAGGATTACTTGGTTGGTTGGTTGTGGGTATGAAGTTTATAAAGCATTCCTATTTCTTAATTTTCTTTTTGTATAGTAAATTGTGCTTAAAAAATGATTCTGGTATATTGCCAGCTTGGCTGAGTAATATTTAGAAAAATCTGAACATGTCTGTTACATTGGTAGGATAGGTATTTTAGAAGCCTGTTTGCATGAAAATTCCTGAGTATCCTTAAAGGAAAACCAAAAGTCAGACACAGTGCACTTCATGCTATAAAGAAAAGAGAGGAAAAAAAAAAGAGTTGGGTAGGTGAACAATTCTATTAGGTGTATTTATTGTCCTGGCCAAACCAGCATCTGTCTCCTCTTTCAGTCCTACAAACCACAGGACCTATAAACAAGCAAGTATCAAAATTAAAATAACCCTGAAAGAACCTGGACACCTAAAAATATTTAAGCCAAATACTATTGTTTTGGAACGCATCTAATAGATCACAACACAAATGAGAAATATATTCTTCCCCACTTTGCAATAGACCACATAAAGCTTTGACTCATTGGAAACTTCAGTACAAAGGATTAGTGACTGAACTCCAACAGGCCCTGGTAGGAGACAAACTGCATTTCAAAGAACAATCAAATTACTGGTTAACGCATTTGAAATATATACTTGAGATTACACAGACACACACACAGACACACACACACTAAAGCATTGGAAGCCATTTTGGCTGAAGGTCAGTATCTTAAAGCATATACAATATATTTTCTAGCTAGTAATTGTTTGTATCCACTTGTATATGTTAGGGTTTTGTTTCCATGTCATGTGGATTGTTAGGTTATTTGTTAGGCTCAGGGTGCCTGGTGGCTCAGTCAGTTAAGCATCCAACTTTGGCTCAGGTCATGATCTCACAGTTTGTGAGTTTGAGCCCCGCATCAGGCTCTGTGCTGCCATCTCTCTCTCAAAAATAAATAAATATTAAAATTACAAAAAATATATATTTTTTAGGCTCTGGAACCTGGGGAAAATAGGAAGTCCAGCACCACTGGACTGCATTTGAGCCTGTTTTGTTTGAGAGGTGAGAACTAGAAATTAATAGAACTATTTTCATGAAATACTGGGTGATCCTCTAGGTACCATCAGAGATCTTTAGGGGAAGGGTGAAAGCCTGGCAGAGTATGGATCCTGGCAAGCCCCTGGTCACCTAAGACATCAAGAATTTTCATCAGTGTGAATGGATAAAGAAGATGTGAGATATATATATATATATATATATATGCCATGAAATATTACTCATTGATCAAAAAGAATGAAATTTTGCCATTTGCAACAACATGGATGGAACTAGAATATATTATGCTAAACAAACTAATTAGTTGGAGAAAGACAAATATCAGATGATTTCACTGATATGTGGAATTTAAGAAACAAGACAGAGCCATATGGTCTCTGTCATAACTCCCCTGCCGCTGTAGCATAAAAGTGTTCACAGAGAATACGCAAGTTTATTACAATAAAACTTTATTTACAAAATTGGTGTATAATTTTCTAACTCCTGACCTAATTCCCTGTCTGACGCAGGACCTGGAGAAGCTGAAGAAAGATCCAACAGGTGTCGGAATTGCTGAGTACCCAGGTGCTACTCCGTGACAAGCAGGTGACAGAGCAGATAAGCCACCGTGTTCATGGGCTGCAGCAGTATGTGAAGCCTCGCTCCAGCCCTTGAACTTAAAGAAAGCAAGGTGGCTGCTGTTCCACTTTGGAAAGTAACGTAGAGTACTGGGTATGGTAAACATGTATGCAAATACACAAGTTTTCTTCTTTTTCAACGTATGTTGAAATCATTGTATGGTTTTCCTCTCGTACTCTGTTAATATAGCAAATTACACTAGGTTTTAAATATTCCTTCTTTATTCTTTTAAAGTGATAAAATACACTTACTGAGATTCAAACCTTAAACCTACTTCGCATTTCTGGCCCTTTATTGGCCATGCTGTATTACCCCTTGTAACATTGCTGGATTACGTGTTCTAATATTTCGTGAGAAGTTTTTGGGTCTATTTTCATAAAGAACATTAATCTGTAATTATTTTTTCTTATAATGTCTTCGTTAGGTTCCGGTATGGGGGTGATGCTGGTTTCAGAATAATTTGGGAAACAGTCCCTCTTCCCTCTTTCTCTACTTCTTGAAAATGTTTGATTAACTATTTATTCCTTAAATATTTGATAAATTCACACTGAAGCCATCTGGACATGCAGTTTGCTTGGTAGGTATATTTTTTATTACTAATTCAATTGCTTTAACAGACATGGTAAAATTAATAGTTTTTTATTTCTTCTTGAGTGAGCCTTGGTGTTTTTGCCTCTCAAGGAATTTACCCATTCCATCTAAGATGCCAAATTTATTTGTATAAAGTTTTTCACAACCCTTCCTTATTTTCCTTTTATTATCTAGAAAATCTATAACGTGGCCTCTCTCAATGCTGACATTCATAACTCATCCTCTTTTTCCAAGACTGAAGATAACTGTGGTGAAGGAGAAACAATGTGAGGACAGAAGCAGAGACTGGATGAGGCAGCCCCGAGCCAAGGAGCATCAGTGGCCATCAGATGCTGGAAGAAGCAAGGAGCAGCTTCTCTCTCAGGGCCTCCAGAAGGAAACAGGCAGGCCCACACCTTGATTCTATTCCCGTAAGACTCATGTTGGGACTTCTGGCCTCCAGAACTGTGTGAGAATATATGTCTGTTCTTTTAAGCAAGTTAAGCTTGGCATGCTAACATCTGGCACACCTGTTTGCAGACTTTGTCGTTTGTGATCTCTGAGCCTCCTCACCGTGAACCCTGACTTTTTTTCATAATTATAGCATATGGCTAAAGGTGCAAATTCTGTAATCAGCCTAGGTGAAAACACGATTCCAACAATTTTTAGTTTGGTTTCATTTAATCTTTTTTTTTAATGTTTATTTATTTTTGAGAGAGAGAGAGAGAGAGAGAGAGAGAGAGAGAGAGATAGGGAGACACAGAATCCGAAGCAGTCTCCAGGCTCTGAGCTGTCAGCACAGAGCCCAACGTGGGGCTCAGACTCATGAACCGAGAGATCATGACCTGAGCCGAAGTCGGACCTTAACTGACTGGGCCACCCAGGTGCCCCTAGTTTAGTTTAATCTTGACCAAAAAGCTTGATTTCTTTATGCCTCAGTTTTCTCGTCTGGAAAGTAGTTGAAATAATGATGCCCAACTCATAAGGTTGTTGTGAGGAACAAAAGACTTCCCACCTAGAAAATACTTGAACTTGTGCCTTTCCCACCATAAACACTGGTTAAGTGTTGACTATTAGCACCTACATTTCAAAGAGCCAAGCAAACAAAAAACTATCCCTTTGCTAGCCCCCATCCTACGAAAGCCAACCTGGTTAAATTCGTACCAGTTATCCTGTCTGACCAGAGGATTAAAACAGGTGGATCAAAGAAAACAAAATTCTTTATATTTTGATTATCTTGAATTTAGTTAACAACTTATTTTTAATATACAGGGTCTGTAGCTTTGGGAATTTCCGAGGTCACTTTGTACCATTAATTCTTGGAAACAAAATGCAGCGATTAACATCACCTGGGTGGCTTAGTCGGTTAAGTGTCTTGACTCTCAGTTTCGACTCAGGTCCTGATCTCATGGCTTCGTGGGTTCCAGCCCCGCATCGGGCTCCATGCTGGCATCCCAGAGCCTGCTTGAGATTCTCTCTCTCTCCCCTTTCTCTCTCTGCCCCTCCCCACTCACCCTGTCTCTGTCTCTCTCAAAATAAATAAATAAACTTTAAACACACACACACACACACACACACACACACACAAAGAAGGACCACAGCATGAGCTGTAGTGCATATAGGCTGTGCAGCTGAACAAGGAGGCCCTGGCCACGGACTCACAAAAAGATGACACATCATTGTCTTATTCATACATGGCCCCTTCCATCCAGATAACGTCAGCATGAACGGAACTCCTTGTTTCTCTTGCTCAGCATGATCTATATGCATAATGTGTGAAGTAGCTCCTATTTTCTTCAAAACTGTCAATTCATTGGAATTAGAGCTATTGTTACTTTAACTTAAAAAAAAATCAATTTGAACATGTTTTTCCTGCTTCCAAAGCTTGAATTATTCATTTTATGTTTGGATTCTTCAGAATCCTTCCTGGGTGTAACTTTTAGAACATGAATTTATAAACGAATATGGAGAAACGAAACCCTGAAATTGAAAATATTAACAAAGCAGTATATGCAAGAACTGCCAGTTGCCCATAATCACAGGGAAGCTACAAAGCGATGTGAGGTTATGGTTGTTTTTCATCTTATTTTTGAGTTGCTTTGTAAACAATATGTAAATGTGCTAAAAATCCTTTAAAAGTGCTTTGTAGGGAGAAGATACTCCAAGGTGGAGAATGTAGCCAGAATTTCTCTCTTGAAAGTATGAATTTCACACAGCTCAGGGACCAGCCTGTCAGTATGCACGAATTTTGCTCCCTTAGACAGGCTTATTTCTGTCGGAATTTGCTAGAAGGTATGTCAGCACAACAAGAAAAATAAAAAAAAAAAAAAGAAAGAAAGAGAAGGGGAAGGAACAGAAACAAAAGAAGGAAGCAGTTATTTATAATCTCCATTGCCTTCTCCGGAGAATGCATTTCAATAATTGGAAGGTTCCGTTGTTTCCTGGGAGTGCAATGGGTGAAAGGATGCAAAATTTGAAGAGCAGAGGTGGGGCTTACATAGAAAAAAAAAAAAAAAAAAAGATCTAGAAATATGAAATGAGACCCAGCAAAATTTAGAATTTAAGGCTCTGGGCAGATCAGACATGTCTAATGGGGATATTTTTAAGTACTTTGCTGTGTGATGTGAAATGTTAACTATCTTCTTCATCTCCCTCCCAAAACTTCTGTAAAACATAAAACAATTACTTCTGCTTTGTGGGTTCAATTTGCAACAGTGAGCTTGTCCTTCCTGAAGATCAATGTGAAAGAAAAAAAGGTGAAAAACAAAAACAGAGGCTGCCAGCGGAGTCTGCCACAGAGAGGTTATACTAACACAACACAGACAAAGAGAATCTGAAATTAAGGGCAGGGGACGTTAAACAGAGCATCCTCCAGGATAGCATATCAGAAAACTCTAATATTACCTAGAATGGGTCTTTCTTTCTCTCACAACATGAGATTTTATTTTATTTTTTAATTGGACATTAGCAGAGAACACAATTGACATGAAATGGAATACTTTACGTTGTGTGTCAGTAGACGTTGGGAAATGCCACCGCACACAGAGGAAATCTAGAATGTTGTGTGAAGAGTGAGTGAACGCACAGCTGGTGTATTTGAATGTTTGGCTGTTTTCCTGTGATCACTGTTGGCAGCTAAAGCCAGGAATGTGTGGGGACTCCGGAAAAAGTGCTAAGGTGGCAATTTCCCTTTCAGTCACAAGCCAAGATTTGTTTGTTTGTTTGGTCTAGTTTCATTGGGAACACACAAAGGTCAACTTGTTAAAACAATTTATTTAAGCACTTACAGGACTTTAAACAGCCTGGTCACTGGGCTCGGGAGAGTCATCGAAATTGCTGTTTTTAAATACTATTTGAGAAGGTCAAAAGGAGAGCCTGCAGAGGGACACGCGCTGGAGGCAGAGGCCGGCTGCTGGGCTGCAAATCCCAGGATGGCGGCAATGCTGGGTCGGCCGCAATCTACTGCCAGCCTGGTTCTGTGCGGCCCACAAGGGAGAGGACTGGGGAGAAGGACAGGCGGAACATGGCTGCGGACCAGATGGCCCGAAAACCTGCCTCCTCTGCTGAGAGAAAAATCTGCCAAAACCAGGTGTTTCACATTTTGTTTTTTCTCTCTCTCTGGTTTTTATTTTGTTTTGTTTTTGTTTTTTTTCCAGGTGTTTCTCTGTGCAGGTTCATTGCGAAGGCTCTGACATGGACAAGCTGTCTAGGAATTCTCTAAGGAAATGAGATTTTCTTTTTTTTCTAAGTGTAAGAGATTTTGGAACTAGCTTTGGGAGACCACCTCTATGTACCACACAGGGAGAGTCCTTTTATCAGGTCATTTCCAAGCACAGCATGAGCCCTAAAGGAAGTTGCAACCATTCTTCTTATTGGTTCTAATGGGGAAAGGAGGCTGAATTAATTAGATCCTTTCATTGGTGAAGACTGTGTTAGCAGCCTGAGAATAATGAGATTGTTTGTATCAATAATCTTGTAGATAGGTTAGCAAACCGTCTTTGCTCTCATAAAAAAAAAAAAAAAAAAGAGGGGGGGAGGTCTTCTAATGAAGAGAAGGATCTAGATCTGCACCTGTCTGTCCATGATGCACCCATAAAAGAGAACCAGAACAAAAAAGGATTAACGAACACTGTTGATACTGTGACAGGGAACACTGAGTGATCACACATCTATTTTAAAGTCCCTCTGCCTTGTTCCAGGGGGAAAGAAAGTGAAGAAAATACACATCTCATGATTCAAAACCCAAGACATCCAGTGGGTTACACTTAATTGGGGGTGGGGACGAGTGAGGGAACTCTTTCCAAATATTCCATATTTTCTCATCACAGAGAAAGTTAAACTTCCTACCTCTCCTTAATCTCACACGTCTGGCTAAAAGATCTGATTCAGAGAATTTTATGCTCAGTTATCTGTCTCCTTAAGTAGACGTGAACATGAAAAGTCCTAAAATGCCAACTAGCAACTGGATGATGCTAGTAGGCGAGGGAGTCCCTTGAGGACTTGCATGGTTTACCATCAAGTTCCGTATTTGGAGGGTTATGAGATATTGATGATACAAAATAATAGAATGTATTTATTCATATGCCAGCTATTAGATTCTGCAGGCTATTCTAGTGTTATAATACTCTGTAGCCCAACTAGCCTATGTTTTCTTGGATATGTAGGTGCTTCAGGAACATGGTAGACAGACACACATGAGCCCAAGGTCTTAGCATCATAGAAAATACGTTCTTATTGAGAATTACATGATTTAAATTATGCACAATCTCTGGCAACTAATAGGCATATGGTCACTGTCGGGTTCAGTTCTCTTCGTTTGGAGAGGTAGTAGGCTTTGGTGCCGTGAGCCTCCACATGTTCTGTGTAGACAGCAAGCTGCGTTCTGTGGCAGGGCCCCAGGTCGATGCGCAGAGTGGTTAGGGGAATGAGTGAGTACAACTCTAGGCCCCTGTCTTCCTTGCAACCCTGAGCTCTGATTTTTAACTGGTTTCTATATTGTGATTTAGTATGAGATTGTATGGGGGAGAAAATGTTGGAAGGAGGTGGAGAGAAGGAGGAATGTTTAAGGCCATTAGGTGAATGAAAGCAAAACCAAACCAAACCAAACAAAACACTGGCCTGAACTAAAAGAAATCTCAATTTTAACCCTGGGCTTACTACTCCATTACTTTGAGAACTGGGCATATTATTAACTTCTTGAGGATGAATGTTCTCTAGATATTGAGGGTATATATCAGTACTTGGATTCAAATTATGTTGCTAAAGTGAATCTAAATGTTTAGATTTTCTATTTTTAACCATAATATGTAAGAGCGTATGTAATTAATACAATTTTTGTTTCCATGCAGTGTTTCTTATGCTCATAGAACTCAAAACTCTTTTGGAGCAGGCTGATAAGGAGTATACTCACTACTGAACAGTTTGAATAGTACATGTGACTGGCTTACAATCTTTAGTCAGCACTTTTATTTTCAAATTCCAAAAAGCTCTATATAGTTTATTGGGCTTACCATTACAAATGTGTTGTTGATATGGGTAAGAGTCTCTTAATTTCTATCCTTAATGATATTAAGAATTAATAAAAGCCTTTTTTTAAATTGTTAGTCCTAGCAAATGAGAAACCATGTATCTCTGTTTGTTATTGATCATCACGTGGGATGAGTATGCTTGGGCGTTCGTTGAATAAAGTTTTAATTTTTTTTTTTTTTAATTTTAGAGAGAGCTTGAGTAAGGGAGAAGGGGAAAAGCAGAGAGAGAATCCCAAGCCGGCTCCACACATAGCACGGAGCCTGATGAGGGGCTCGATCTCATGATCCTGGGATCATGACCTGAGCTGAAATCGAGTGGGCCGCTGAACAGACTGAGCCACCTAGGCACCCCTGTTCAATAATATTAAGTTGAGCCATGGGATGAACTTTTGAACACTGAAATATAGTGCTAGATATATCCTTATAGGACTGTTACTCTTGTTACTGTAAACCCTTACACTTCTCCAAGCACTCAGACACCCCATCTAACACTCATGCTCCCTCCTACTCCCTCACTCCACATACACAGTTTGCAGCAGCACCTTAGGCAATCTGGGGAATGTTTCACCGCCCTAAGTTAGTCATGAAGCCAATAAGATGCCCAAATATCCAGATTCTAACTCAATCAGTGGCATTAATTGGGTCCGTGGTAATGTTTTTTTGTGCTTGTACCATATGCAAAAATGTTGTCTACTTTTTACTTAAATTTGGAATCAATTTTTTCTTCACTCTCTTTATAGATCCATTACAAATTAAAATAAGTCTCAAAAGACAGTTCCAAAAACTGATTTAATACCCAATGCAAGAAATAGGCATTTATTTAAAGTATCCCGTATAATATTATCAATCAACAGAACATCAGTGAATATACATGATATTAATATAGAACATTATTATAACAACCCCTCTAAGCTAATTTGTGTAGCCAGCCACACGAGCGCGTGCATGCACACACACACACACACACACACACACACACACACACACCTTTACTTTCAGTAAAAGTACGATCGTGGGATCTTTGGTGTTTTTCAAAAAACTAAAATTATAGCATTTAAAATTATAATGATAACCATTAGGAGAATATCATTCTCTTCCAACTTACTTAGACATTTAATTGTCATAATAAAAGCTAATTTTAGCCTTTAGTTTCAGCCATAAGGGAAATAACAGTAGCTGCACTATAACCTTTCCGCTTTCTTTAATAAAATTTTCTTTTAATGTTTATTTATTTTTGAGAGAGAAAGAAAGAGCATGAGCGGGGGAGGGGCAGAGAAAGAGGGAGACACAGAATCCGAAGCAGGCTCCAGGCCCTGAACTGTCAGCACAGAGCCTGACACGGGGCTCAAACCTACGAACCGTGAGATCATGACCTGAGCTGAAGTCGGACGCTTAACCTACTAAGCCACCCAGGCGCCCCATAACCTTTCTGCTTTCAAATCTGTTCCCCCAAGCCAAGTAATGGGCTGATTCTACTATTCAGATTCTGTCATTCATAATGTCCAAGGTGCTATTAGTCATTTGAACTCCAAAATAAATTCCACAGTTTGAATATTTCATCAGTGTGTGCAGATTTATCCTTCACCTACATTCCAATTTGACAGAAAAGAATGAGGAAATTATCTTATTGGCAAAAGAAAGAGAGGAAGGAAGGAAGGAAGGAAGGAAGGAAGGAAGGAAGGAAGGAAGGAAAAAATAAAAAACCCAACAACAGAAACAAGCTTTTAGGTACTACTGGATTCCAGTGAATGGTTACAACACAAATATAGAAGATAAAACAGAAATAAACTGAAAGCAGGAAAGAAGAAAATAAAGGTAAATAATTTATCTAGCTAGAAAGACTTAAAAAATTAAGGAATTAGAAAGAAAATCGTTCAAAGCAGAGATCCTATAAAACCTTCACCACATGCTTTTTGTTAAAACTAGATTTGTTATGTCACACCTCCATAACACAGACCTACGGTGCTTGGAAAATAGCTTGTTCAGACTTACTTCATAGTGATTTTCTTAGCACTCTTTTTAAATGCATGTTTCCTCTCTTAGAAAAAAATCATGGGTTGTTATGAAGCTGTTTTTTCTGGGTCAGTAAGTAGTTTAGTGAAGCAGGAAATATCCTTCAGAATGGAGTGAGGATTCACCTGTCTCCAGATGGTCAGAATAACCAGAATTTTTATACTCATCACTGCTATATTAAAAAGGATCCAGGCACCACAGTGAATTTCACATATCATGGTTTAAGTAGCGGTTTATTTTGGATGTGGGAGACCATGAATGACAACTGTTAATGAAACATACTCTACTTTGGTAAAAACATCTTTAAGGTGTTCAGAATTTTTCCCTTCGTGAATTTTGATCACCAAAGGATTAAAGGTTCATTGATGAGAATATATGCTCTTTTTGAAAATTCTGCTTCAAGTGATTAACTTTATTTTTCCAGAATTTAAAATAACTTTTATTCATCTCTAGATGTCTGCATTATACCCTGCTTCTCATGTGGATGAAGTCACTAGAAACTTTTTTTTTGGTCACAAAAGCCTGGATTCTTTTTTGAAGGTAGCATATATGTTACTCTTTCATAAAATAATAACATTCAGGAAGATAAATCATATTGCTTGCTGTTACTTCTCAAAACCCATATTTTTTCTCAACTATTATCTGAGCAGTTTTTAGGGTAACTTCTTATTAGTCACCATGGTCCCTTTAATACCATAGTTAACGCTGGTCTTGGGCAAATACCAGGATGTTAAATATAGCAAAATCCAGAATAATGTTTACCTAGTTCCTCTTGATAAGACTTAATTTTGGGCTGTGATGATTATATGAATAGTGAAGACCACCCTGATCCCAAGCAATATCAGTTATTATGACAGGCGATGGTTTTCATTCTGATGGGTTTAAGTTGCATAACCACTTAAAGAAGCCATGCTTTCTTACAGAAATTCCAGTCTGGTTTATTGAAATTCCAGTAGTTTGTGTAAAGATTCAAAATATCGTGCACATTTTCTGGAAGTTTACTTGAGTTCTAAAGATTCAGTTGGAAAGATGTCTCCTGCTAGCATATTATTAACAAGATGAATTATTTGTAGTACAATCTCATTCCCCTCCACATTCTATTGGCCAAAGAAGATCTTATTGTTAAGTCTGGAATTAAAAGTGTGGAGAACTATAATCCAACACTAGGATCACATAGCAAAACAAACAAACAAAAATGCTGAAACATTGAAAACAAGGATACAGTCCTCCAGTCTTGATATATATGATAAAGTTCTCCTATGCAGCTTTAAAAGTACGAAATTTGAAGTGTTGAGGTAAATAGAACAGATTTGCAAAAAAGACCACCAGACCAGCGTAGTCTCCATTGAATTCATTTATAGAAATTAATTTCTAAAGAATGACTGAGTAAACTAGTCAAAAGGTGCCAGTTTAATAACTTTAAAATGTTGGTAAACAATTAATGTGATAAAAACCTAACATAACATGATTTAGCTTCCCAGATTTTGGAGTATAAACCGCTGTCTGTCCATGCTGACCGCTGGTGCAGGGATCCTAATCATTATTCTCCAGTTGTAGAGCCACACACACTCGCCGCTTTGCACAGGTGCACTGGGGTGGTCATTAAATTATTAAAATGTTTCCAGAACAGAGCTGACATCTGAGCCTCAAACGCTGAGCACACACTCACCCCAGGTCACCCAAGGTCCCTCTACTGACATCCTTTCCCATAACCTCCTCATCATCCAGCAACTCAGGTCATTTCTATCCAAACAGACAACTTTCATTCTGAGCAGACAGTGCCCATTGTCAGTGTCCATACTATACCGGAAAGGAAGTATTTTTTTTAAAAAAAATTTAATGTTTATTTTATTTTTGAGAGAGAGAGAGAGAGAGAGAGAGAACAAGCAGGAGAGGGGCAGAGAGAAGCGGACAGAGGATCCGAAGCAGGTTCCGTGCTGACAGCAGAGAGTCCCATGCGGGGCTCGAACTCACGAACTGTGAGATCATGACCTGAGCTGAAGTCAGGCGTTTAACCAACTGAGCTACCCGGCCACCCCAGAAAGGATTTTGATTACCATGTCCTCTGTTTGATCAAGAGCAGACATTTTAAGTTAATTACATCTTCTGAGAGGGGGCTAATTCCATTGCTCATGAGACACACTAAGAAGTAGGTTTGCTCTTTCTGCTGTTGCCTAGTTCGCCTTCTCTAACAATTCAATCCTTGTTAGAGAAAAAAAATAAAATAAAAAAATAAAAAACTGGCCCTTTCAAGTATTAGAAACAATACCAAAAATAAATGTAACATATGCCCTGAGTGGTTTCTAATAATTATTCACTTTTTTTTTTTTTTTTTTTGCCTAAAGTAAGCAGAAAATTTTTTTTGGTGGGAAATAAATATATTACAATTTGAGAAATTAATATGGAATACAAAGTATCGGTAACAACCAAAGGTTATGTTTATTTTAAAACTGCAGTGATTGCATGAAAAATTAGATACTATCCATAACCTCTACCTGGGGTATAAAATTATAGAGGGGTGTATATTAAGACATAAACCAAGGAAAAGAAGACTTGGAGATGACAAGGGTGTGACCTTAGCACTTGTAACACATCCCAACTAAAAGCATAGAACATCAGGGGAGCCCGGGTATCTCCAGGCAGATAAGCATCCAACTCTTGATTTGGGCTCGGTAGTGACGTCACTCCATCTTGAGCTCGAGCCCCATGTCAGGCTCTGACAGTATAGAGTCTGCTTGTGAGTCTCTCTCTGCCTCTCTCAAAATAAGTAAACATTTATTTTTAAAAAAGGGATAGAACACCATATTTCATGATTTTGGTAATTCTTGCATAACTGTTTTTCGCCTTTGGGCAGCACATTTCTTATGTAAGAACAAAAGAAAGATGATGTCATATTATAGTGAGTAGTAATTTCAGAACAGACCGTCTAACTGTGGGTCTAGTCTCTGGCCAGATTCCTCTGGGTTCTAGGGTCCTGTGGGAGAGAGGAGAGTGATATATCTGGAAGGTAAATGTGTTTTACAAGATCTGAAATTCCATGTGTGCAAAGCCTGCCTGCCACATTGTCTCCCTGTTCCCCCCTCCCCTCACCCTCCACGTGGCTCTGCCCTCTCTTCCCCTGTGCTGTGAGCATACGTGACAAATAAACTGCTGCCAGTGTCATCTGCCCTGTGTCAGGTGTCATGCATGCAGGCTTTCCATGCTGTTTAGAACAAAGGATCCCTCCTTCACCAACAGGGTGAATAGAAGGTGATCAGAACAGGGTGAAGTACCCTGAAATTATAGCTATTTCACGATAGATACTCCAAAGTAGGAGAGATGGGGACCCTCAGTTACGAAATCCCAGTCCATTTTAATCTATTAGACACACTGCTTAAGTTCCATGAGCTTTCTTTCCTAATGCCTACTAAACTGTTTGATATTTGAACAAAAGTGTTAGCTCCAAACACAAAAATAAAACTGTGAAATTGAACTTAATGAAAGATTGATTAATATCTGAAATATTGATTAATATTCTGTAATATATAATTACTGAACTCCTTTATAGTTATTCATAGAATGTGGGTACATTTTAAGAGGCTTAATCTGATGTGGAATGAATAGCTCTGATAATAAGAATTATTCAAAACCGGGAAGGCTACGGCTTAAGCAATACATACTGCTTTCTGGGAATTACAACCAAAATACCAACCAAACAACCAGAACTGATTTGAGGATAAAAAGACTAACATAGAGTAAGAGAAGAAAGGAAAGGTGATAAGAAGAAAGGACCCAGTAAAAGACAAAATACATCAATGCAGACATATGGAGAATTGTTTTCTGGAGGGCTAAGGAAAGGTCATTATGCTTGCTGTGGACTGTCTGGTTATATCTCATAGTAAACACTAAGAAAAAGTACACATACATTCCCTCTTATCTAATGAACTCTTGGGCTAGAAAATAGTGAGATTCCACATTGGCTCACAGTTTTGTTATATATAACATACATTCAAGTCTTCCATCCAACAGCGTATTTCAAGAAAACAAAACTAAACGAGACTAATAGAACTGCATAATGGCATAGGGCTGTGTTTACGGGGCTATTAATCTAGCTTTTTCAAACCAATTCTACTGAGAGTAAACAAATAGCACGTGAACAGCTCCAGAATGAACACCAGAAACTCTCCACGTCTTTTGCTAACTAACATAACCAAAATAGAATAAAAGATACATTTCTGTTTGTTTGTTTTTGTTTTGTTTCGTTTTTGTGTTTTTGTTTTGTTGTTTTGGCTTTTTTGTTTTGTTTTGTTTTGTTTTGTGCAGGGAGACGTGGTTTAAATCAACACTAGGAACCGGAGTGAATAAACATAATGTGACATACTATTTTTGTTATAGGTTTATTTTCACTTAGACTCTTATCTTTTGAAACTTTGTTCTTTTTTTTCACTTTTTCTTTCTCTACCTGTCATTGTTTTTGTTTCCTTTTTTTGTTATAAATAATTGTGTTTGTAATTTCCTTAAACTGAACAAAAGTATTATGATCTATATAAAACCATAAATTTCTTACATAAAAATTGTCACCAGTGAT
Organism: Panthera uncia; assembly: GCF_023721935.1. NCBI lineage: Eukaryota > Metazoa > Chordata > Mammalia > Carnivora > Felidae > Panthera > Panthera uncia. The sequence goes on from NC_064807.1 coordinate 36,981,931, forward strand.
TGGTATTGATATTCACTAAGCGGACATAGAGGGTAAAGAAATTACCTATAACATCGACTTTGAAATTCACAAAAATCTTGAACTCTTGTGGCAGTCATAAAATTTCTTGTAAACCTTCAGTTTTGAAAAAATTTCAATCATTTGTTTAAATAGTATGCTTATTCTACAGATTTAAAAATGCTAACACAGATATAATAAGGACTTTTTCCTGATTTAAATATAGTGAATATTAAAGGGAAAATCTGTTTGCTACTATGAGAAACCTTTGGTTTTTTTTTTTTACATTTTATTTTTTTGTTTTTAATTTCCAAAGAATTTTCTCCTATATATTTAATATAAACCTTTTCTGTTAGTGTCAGATACTGTGCTAAGGAGAAATGGTGCATTTTTGGATTGTTAGAGCAAAGAAGATTTAAGTTACCAAAAGGTTGGCTGCTAACTTTAATTTAGTCCCATTTATTTAAATGGTTGCATTATAGCTGACAACATTTTGTGACATATACTGAGTATAACGATTCATTTATTTTTTTCTGCTCTAGTAACTATATCATAAATTATCATTAAAGTCCACCTAAAACTTGGTAGGAAATCATTCTTGGCATATTAATCTATATGCTAGTAATAGGCAAATTTCAATGTCCAATATAAATTTTCTGCTTTCATTTTCATAATGCACATGCAGGCTTAGAACATACATGAGATTCTAGTAACTTTACTAATATATGAAATATAACAGTGTAAGTGTTTAAAAATATGTAAGACCTTTTTTATTTAAGACTTTTATTTTTTTTAAGTGATCTCTACACCCAATGTGGGACTTGAACCTATGATCCTAGAATAAGATTTGCATATTCTACTTACTGAGCCAGACAGGCACCCCAAAACTATATGGCCTTTTTTTAATTTTTAAAATGTTTAAAATATTTTTAAAAATTGTAATGTTTATTTTTAAGACAGAGAGACAGACAGAGCTAGAGCAGGAGAGGGCCACAGAGACAGGGAGACACAGAATCAGAAGCAGGCTCCAGGCTCTGAGCTATCAGCACAGAGTCCAATGCAGGGCTTGAACCCACAAATCATCAGATCATGATCTGAGCTGAAGCCGGGCGCTTAACCAATTCAGCCATCCAGGTGCCCCAGTTATTTTTATTTATTTATTTTTTTCAGTTTATTTATTTTGAGATAGAGAATGGACCTGCAGGCACATGCAAGGGGGGGGGGGGATGGAGCAGAGAGAGAGGGAGAGAATCGAAGCAGGCTCCATGCTGGTGGCACAGAGGCCCACGTGGAGTTCAATCTCACAAACTGTGAGATCATGACCTGAGTCAGAATCAGGAGGCCAACGTTTCACCAACTGAGCCACGGAGGTGCCCCTTTGTGAGACCTTTAATTTCATTTTCTGATTTGTCTGCAGAGTATTAAAACTGCAGTTACGTTACAATTTGAACTAATCTAAAATGTGGACCTTGACATTCTTTTATGTTCATGTTCATTCATTTTGAGGGCGAGAGAGAGAGTGCGAGCATGAACACGAGCGGAAGAGGGGCAGAGCGAGAGAGGGAGAAAAAGCATCCCAAGCAGGCACCGTGCTCAACCCAAGGCCTGACGCAGGGCGCAATCCCACAAACCTGTGAGTTCATGACCTGAGCCAAAACCAAGAGTCAGACGCTCCACCGACCGAGCCAGCCAGGAACCCCTGAGAGGGCTTTTTTACTTTCTTTGTGGCACGTGGCTTTTTGTAGGCATTCAAGGGATTTGGGGGCTAATCTAGGAAAAAGATGTGACCGTGAGGTGGTACACGCCAAGGTTAGCATTGGCAAGTTTGCATACAGGGGAGGTCTAGAGGCTGTGACTATGGTCGGAGAGGTTGGGGGGTGGGTGGGGAGGGCAGGTTGGAGGTGTCCTTACTCAAAAGAGAGGAAGGCAAGGGAAGTCCCCAGGGCGAGGAGGCTCAGAGAGGGGCTCAGACATCTAGGTGATGTCACTCAGCAGGACAACAGGGAGTCTCTGGGTCCGAGGACTCTGTAGGGCAGCCGGGATTTGTTACCTTATAACGACAATAGGTCTTTTCCATAGAAGATACGTCAAGGTGAGGTTCCACGGGGCATGTAAAACAGGCAGACTTGAAATGGCTAGAATTGTGCTTGCTTGGACTGTTTTTAAAACAGTTGCATGTTTAACAACTGTACAAACGTGAGGTGGGCATCAGGGGGCTTTTGGATTAATGGGTATCAGCCTGCAGCAAGGAAATATCTGAAGTACAAAGAGGCCATCTTTGGGGGCGCCTGGGTGGCTCAGTCAGTTTAAGCATTCAATTCTTGATTTCGGCACAGGTTCCTCATGATCTCACACTGAGTGAGTTCAAGCCTCACGGAGGGCTCTATGCTGACAGTGTGGAGCCTGCTTGGGATAATCCCTCTCCCTTTCTCTCCACCTCTCCCTTGTTCGTTTGCCCTCTTTCTCTCTCTGTCTCTCTCAAAAATAAATAAAGTAAACGTTAAAACAATGTAAACACAAAACCAAGAGACCATCTTTGGATGATTTGTACAACACATTTCAACCTCACAAAGGGCCTCTACTGCTGCGAATTGCCTTTGTTCTGGGGACCGGTTAATGAACTAAGGTCTCCGAGTGTGCAAATGGAGGACAATTCTTCAGTCTACCCATGTCAACTGGTGCTCTGGGTAGAAAGTGGGAGAATGCCGACCAGCGAGGAGTTCATGCGATCGCTCGGTGCGGCACACAGCTCGGGCTGGAACCCAGAGGCACAGGGGCTGGTGGGCAGCTCCTCGGCCCCCAGTCTGAATAAGCCCCAGGGACATAAGATTGGGAGCGGCACAATTATGTGCGTTTGTACCCCAGTGCCTCCCTGCGACTTCCTCTCTTTTGAGGTGTCTGTGACGGACCATGTGTGGGAAGGACAGTCTACGTAGCAGGCTGCAGTCCTTTCTCTCTCTACGAGAGAATGCCTCAGAAAGAAAGGAAGATGGCCCAATAAACATAAAACTTGGCATCATGCTCACTATACCAAACAATGACATCTGATAAGTCTAAGATGTGAGGATGAATTCTAAGAGAACCTGACTTGGTGCCAAATGGTTTGCAGATAAGGGTGTTCGCACACATTTATGAAACCCGTGAAAGGAGAAAGGAATACTAGAAGTGATCATCCCGAAGTAAAAAAAAAAAAAAAAAAAAAAAAAGAGTGAAGAGCGATAAAGTGTGATGAAGAAAGATTTGTACGCTGGCACTCTGGAACCTACGTTACAGTGAATATAATGACATAGGAGGCTAGCATATATTTCTAGCTGGATAACAATGTCCTGATCTGCTTTTTGAAAAACACCTCTATCAATTTACGTCCAGATTTACAGATCCTCTTTTCAATTGTGCTTCATAGAACATGATAATTTAGTTGCCTATCCTGAGTACGCAGTTAATAGAATTATTTGTAAAATGTTTTCTCCCTTTGAGGAGAATACAATGTTTATTCTGCCACAATCTATTTGCAGATTTTGAATTGCAATGCACTCTTTTGGAGAGACAGGCATCTCTCTAGGTTTGAAATTATACCCCTATTTCCTTTATCTGGAGATGCAAAGCCTTTTGTACAACCTTGAGGACTAAGAGGGGTCAGAAATTTTTTAGGAGTAATGAGTAGAGGAAGACAGAGTTATTCCGAGGGACACACAGAAATATTTCTGATAATCCTTGAGAAAGCAAGATCACACTCACTTTTCCAGGCATTCGAGGTAGGTTCCATTCGTGTCTTAACCTCCTATCGTATATCAGGCCAAAATAGAAGTCCTATGGTGATAAGTAGGTAGAGGTCCAATGCAATATGGACCAAACAAAGGAAAGAATAGCTTAGAGGAGACAGCATATAGATTGGCATTAAGTAATATATATTTAAGTTTGCATAAATATGCTTTTCAACTGTCATTGCTGTGCTGCCAGTCGCTTTTCAAGTGCTGAAACATTTTTTGCCAAAAATTTTTTCTCAGATATTTTCTGGTTTCTACTTGTCTTAGTCATGTAGGTAGATTACTTAAGATTGACTATTTTTATTTTTATTAAGTTTATTTACTTATTTTGAGAGAGAGAGAGAGCACATATGAATAGGGGAGGGGCAGAGAGAGAGGAAGAGAGAGAGAATCCCAAGCAGGGTCTGTGATGTTAGCACAGAGCGTGAGGTGGGGCTCGAACTCACGAGCTGTGAGATCATGCCCTGAGCCGACATCAAGAGCTGGACGCTTAACCCACTGAGCTGCCCAGGCGCCCCAGGACTGACTATTTTTAGATAAGTACAAATAGAAATACTATTCACCAGAGGTAATTTGGGGCCAAGTCTTCATGCTCAAAAATGCCATGTCTGCAAATATTTAGATAATCTTCCAAGCTTATTTTAACAGGTATGACTCTGGTAAATGTTGGTGAATGACTTATTCCACTCACTAGCCTGTGTGTTCTTTGATGGCAGGGAGTGGATCCTCTCAATCTTACCCGGCCTAACACTTAGCATAATGCCTGGCCTCAAGTCGTGTTCAATACATTATGATTTCACATGCAACAGTGGAAAACACATGATTCATGCCAGCCCCAAACCATAGGGAAATCTATTTCTGTGTTGTTTGCACAGGACAGAGTCTGGCAAAATAAAGATTTCCTAAGTTAACAAAAGACGTTTCATTAACTATTTGTCTATGCTGAAGATAAACTCTAAGTTCTAAGCACATTGGTCTCAGAATTTTTTTCAATATTCCTACAATTGAGATTGACAGTGGAATTTTCAAAGAAATATAATTTACTAGAGAAAGCTAAGGTACTTAGCTTACTTAAAATTTCAGTATCTTCTGTTCCTGGGAGAAAAAAATATACACAAACCCTAAGCTCATGGTGAGAAAGTCGTGAGAATTATACAAATCGGAAGTGTTAAATAAATGATAGTCCAAACTGCCAGCTGTCAGACAGAAATAACATCCAATTAGTCTAATAAGGTCAATCTGTAGCTCAATGTTAGTAACGAAAGTTGCATGAAAGTATTGAAAACAGCCTTGACTCTGGACAAATTTTCTCTGGAATTCGAGTCACTCTAGCACTGAATTATAGGTGGTGTTTCTAGTCTCTCATTTGTATATATAAACTCTGTATCATAATTAAAGCATTTCCCAGATGTTTGCACAATATTGATTATCTTTACATTAGGGAAGAAATTATTAAAAATATAGATTCAAATCAATGTTTATATTTGTCTAAGAAAACTCTTTAGTGGACACAGTACTGAAAATGAGTAAATTAATGCATTCTTAAATATGTCTTAGCTTCAGGGCGCCTGGGCGACTCAGTTCGGTTAGGCATCCGACTCTTGATTTTGGCTCAGGTCATGACCTCTTGGTTCATGAGATGGAGCCCCACCTGAGGCTCCGCACTGACAGCTCGGAACCTGCTTGGAATTTTCTCTCTCCCTCTCTCTCTGCCCTTCTCCGTTGGTATGTGCATGCACTCTCTTTCTCCCTCTCTTAAAAATAAATAAACTTAAAAAAAATATGTCTTAGCGTTGCTTTATTTTCCATATCCTTAATTATCAGTAGCAAAGCATCAGCTGTGTTTGTTTCCCACTCTCTATTTAGCCACATGGTTTTAAAATATCATCTTTACAACTTTGTCCAAAGAAAAGCTAATCTCAGACACATCTGTCCCCATTTCTACATATACCTGCCACTGTGCCTCATGTCACTAATGGGGCTAAAACTAGGACATGAGTGTAGCTTCTGCCGATTGATCTAACGAATAAGTTTTCCAAACGTTATGTATTCATTGGTTCATTCATTTAGTCAACAATTAATAACCAATGATGTTCCAGACACTGTACCAGTTAGCGGTGTTACAATTTTGAACAATAGAACACAGTCTCTGAGGACAGTTGCACTAAGTATCACAGAAGATGACAGTACTTGCTGCTATGAACAAAGATGACACAAATTGACCAGATAGAGACTTCCTTGAGGAAAACAAAATATCATAGAGCTAAGAGTTAACGTAAGCATTGACATGGTAGGAAGAACATTCTGGGTACAGGAAAGAGAAAAAAAAATGTTTTCTCCATTATAGGAGAAATTTGTCATTGTCAAAAACTGAAGGGAGGTTGGTATAGGAGGAGCCCAGAGTATCTGGAGAAGGTGGCAAGATTACTAGATGTCGTCTAAGATTCACCTTCCTGTCATTTTGCCCACAAGCTAGATTACATTTTTTAGTCATTCTTGGTGCTCGTTTTGGTAGTATGGCTGAAACCAGTCAATGGAATACGAGTGTACATAACCTATGTTATTTCCAGGTCAAGATTTTAAGAAGAGTTTGTATCCCTTCAAGTTGTCTTTCTTCTTCTCCTGGTTGGCTGAAGATGATGACAATGCCTTGGGACTGTTAGCTGTACAAGAGGAAAGGGGTTTGGGCTTCTAAATTAATGAATAGAAGGAAAAGACTAATCAATTAGAATACCCACTTTGAGCTTTTAGTGAGAAATATATTTCTACTACTCGATATGATATACATTTTAGTTTTTGTTACTGAGGTTTAGCCTAATATAACCAATGCAGAAATGTGTAGCTTGACCTGAGGTATTATCATGAGAAAACTTAAATATCTGTCACTGAGTGGAAAACAATGATGTATTTTTGCCAGAAGGCTAGAGACCCGTGTTGTGCAGTGGCAAAACATGATTAAAATGTTGCCTGTGATAATTAGAAAGGCACACTGTGTGTCTATAGAACCTCTAATTATCGGGAAATTTAGGAATTAAATTTTAGGGCTTGCTCTTGGCTTTAGAGAAGGCTATCCTTGGCAAGTGATTAACACATGTTGTAGAGGAAGGCTTATTTATAGATCACTCTGTGAAACCTAATGTTTCATTGAAATCAGGTGACTGCTCATACAAAAGCAACTTGTACTTTTTTAGTTGCAAGTTTCACGGGCGTTTTAGAAAGATCAAGAGAAAATTGTTAATGTGTTGACTCCACTAGCAAAATAAAATTTAAAAAATAAATAAAATAAGATGAAATAAAATAATCAAGTAAAATAAATGGAAATAAAAACATTTCGATAGTTCAATAAGGCCAGCCGTATACAATAACTATCCTCAAAGTTCTTTCCCATCTGAGGCAATAGGGAGGCTGGCAGGGCAAAAGAGTGGCCTCTGGCATTCCCAGAGATGTTTAACCTGCCATCACCAGGAGACAGGGAACGTAGTAAAGCCAGGGCCTAGGAAATGGGACCACGCCTCACAGGCTTGCCCATGGACTGGCAAGCAGCCAACCTCCTTTCCCCATCCCATGAGTATGCATAAGCTTTCCTTAGGCCATGGCATCATCTTAAGGAAAAGGAGAGAGACAATCATGAGAGAAGACAAAAGACAGGGGCTGAACTTTGACTGTATGAAATATTTACCTGCAAAATATCAAACCCTGAAGTAGCAAAAGTAATGTCTTGCTCTCCATCTGTGCAAATAGAAACTTTAGAGCAATGCGAGAAGCCACAGAACACAGGCTATGGGACTGCGGCACATTCAATCTAGTGTGCTAAATTATTAACACAAATGTGTCATTCACGTGTCTCTCTGTAATAAAGGTCACCAGCCTGTCTAATCCTGCATAACCCATGCCCCTGCCAGGTAAATGTTTATGTTCCCTCCTCAATTTTATATAACCAGTGAGTGGCAGAGCCATTCTGTTTGGCTCTAAAACTTTCATTTTCTATCATTTCACACCACTTCCCTGGAGCATGACATTTGCAAAGGCAAAATGTTAGCCTGCCTGTGTTCCAGAAATGTCTCAGTGAAATGTGCTACCACCAGCCACCTCTAGTGTGAAATTTCAAAGTGGCCCGTCATACCCTTAACAGAAGCCTAGAAAATATTTCAATAAAAAACCCAATCTCAGTGACATCCATTCTTTTTCATCTTTCCTGATTAATCAATAACACCGAAGCATGTGTGTGCTTTTCTAAACCTATTAAATATTAGACCTCTTTAAGGCAAGAGAATTTAAATTATACAACATTCGTGCTGTATTTGCTGACTATGGCCACCACCACTCTGTAGTCACGATTTGTAAAGTTTCTTGGTGTTACTCCCTTTATTCCTAATCTGATCAGTGACTCCTTTTAATTCTGATCTTACACACATAGTAATGCTCTTCCCTTGCCAGGAATGATCTCTTTTCCATACACCTATTCAAATAAAATGTATCAAAATCAGGGTCCCCGGTCAGACTACAAAGCCACAAAAGAGTGATTTTTAATATTTCACTTATTTGTTGCCAAAAACACATACAATTCATCTTGCGATGAAAATGTAGACACTTCATTAAAAAATTAAAATGTTATGCAGCTATCAAATCAATAAAACTTAGTAACATTTTTTTACAGTTCTGTAGTGTCAATTACTGTTTAATCATTGAACAATAAATATATTGACATAGCTGCCCCAAAGAGCCTAATACATATATAGTAGAATTAAGAACTTCCTTAGAGATATCTCTGGAATGGCGAGCATTTAACAACGTCTTGCCCATTGCTCATAAAATATAATGAGGTTTTTAATTATGTACACTTCATGCTTTATCTTCTTTAATTTAAGCTGATGAGGAGTAAATTCTGAATGTAGGCTTTATAATAGAAGTGGAAATATTTAATTAAAAAAGAGCTTCAAGCTTGAATTTTTACATATTTTTAAAGGAAAAGAAGGAGGAAGGGAACAATCGAAAATAAGCAGAATAGCAGCAGCTCTGGGTAGCCTGGTGAAAATAGTAGAGATTTCCAGAATGACCTTCACCAGACCATTTATAATTTGCTTTAACTTTTCATATTTAAGCTGGTAGTTTTTGTTTTGATTGTTTTTGTGGGGTTTTTAAAATTTGTTGTTTCAATAGTTCACTTTCACTTATCTTTGAATCTATCACAAATGCATCCAAAATATTGTTTATTGCAGAGTGGGCTTCATTTTTCTGCAGGCCTTTTTTGGATATTATGCATTTAAATGGAGGGATTGATGGAAATTTTAAAATACAATAGAAATTAAAACTTGTTAACCCTCAAGCTGACATGTGCCTTACTGAACGAACAGAAATTTCAAGGTCAACAGGAAATAGTGGAATATGATCTGTCTCTCCATCTTTTTAACCTTGATTTTTCCCCCTAATGCATGATAATGCATTGAATATGAATGGCTCCTGACTAAAATTTAAATGATCACACATGTGGCCTGGTTTTAAGATTAGCTTGTTTTGATGCTTTCTGCTCTTCTTAGCTTGTTCCTATGATTTATACTATTAAAAATAATTCCTAAAATATTTATGAGGGAATCGACGAATAACACCCTTTCCCATCCTGCTGAAAAGAACAGCAGGTGTGTCGTTAAATATCTTTTCTTTTCGCCTTTCCATGCACAGTTCTTAAAGTAGCATTTCTTTTAAAACCTAAGTAAACTGAGTGACTAAAAAAAATGACATCATTTTACTGTTAATAATCCCATTCTTAGCCATTTTTAGTAAATTGGAAAAGAAGGTGGCATTTTTTTTCATCGCTTTTAAAAATAGAACAGATGTTGTTAAAAACGAAAAAAAAAAAAAAACTGATCATATACTTTGGGAAGAAAAGTATAGCCAAAAAAGTTTTTTCTTTCTTTTTAAAAATAGGTTGAATTTTGGACTCCAGAGATTTTCTTTTATACATTCATGAAAGTTGAACATCGGCTTCTAAAATTGATGGTCCATAAACTGGAGGCTGACCAATCAATCATAAATTTGACACACATTGTCAGCTTCTTATAACAGCAAACAGAGTTGGGAAGTGACTAGAGAAGGATGGTTGTGGCCCTGCAGATTTAAGGTCAAAAGCTAAAACCAAATGTACACGTAGAAGAAAGAAATATGTCATGGAATACAGGTGACTTAGCAAGACCAAAAGTCATCTGAGTGGTCAGAAGACCGACTTATTGATGTCTTTCTTTGTTCATTGAGCAAGTAATCATCCAGTGCCTACCATGAGCCTGTGATAAGTATACAAGTGAAAAGGACACAGATTATAAAAATTAATAACAAAGGGCCCTGATCTAATCTATGTGGATTGGGATGATTTCCCTAAGGAAAAGACATTTAAACTGGGATATAAGTAATATGTAGGAATTAATGCTATATCCTGATGGGGTGGTAAAGGTCTTTAAGGCAGTGGGAACAGCTCTGAGACAGAAGAACTATGAAGGATTAGAAAAACTTACAGAAGTCCAGCATAGATAGAATGTAGACTGGGTGAGGTGACATGGTAACAATATACATAAATGTCACAAAGGGAAATCACGGGCTCATGAAGCAAAACTAAAAATGTTGAGCAAACTTTAATCTCTACCAATTCTGATTTTAGATGTCTGTTCTTCACCGGTTGATACATGAAAAGTCTTGCATGCAATGCATTAGCGTTACATTGGTAACATGAAAGTTTATTTTCAAAAATTAAAATACCTTTCAAAATTATTTCCAACACCCTTCTCTCCCCCAGCGTGCACACACGCACAGGCACACCCACAAACACACACTGTGGGGTTTTATTGTCTCGCGTTCCTGGAGCTTCAAGTAATCCTTGCTTCTTCCCTTTTCCCATTGCACTAGATTTAAAGAAAATATTCATTTGATGAAAGCAGAGACATCCCAGGTTCTCCAATAACCACAAAACTCCTTGAAAACTATGAATACATGAATGTATACAAGATGTTGCAGATTTCAATTTTTCAGGCCTGTGAATTTTATCCCTGCCCCAAATTTGATTATTGCTTCCATATTCCTTTTTGATTGTAGGCCTTGACTGTAGACATATTACAGCTTCATAGGGGAGGAATGGAAATGGAATTGTCTGCACACCAGACAACACATGGTCGCATTTTATATAACAGCTACACAGCACAACTGTTGTACTGGTAATTTGAAAAATATCAGGCATATCTACTTCTATTATATCCAAATATAAATTGCCTGATAAATGTGAGTGTTAAGGTGATATAACAAATGTGTTCATAAGAGATAACACTTGGAAACCGCTCTTTGAAGTCATTCTGTTCTTTTAAAAAAATTATTATTGATAGCACACTGTGTGCCAACTTACTAGATACTTCTCATGTGCGATTTTATATAAATCTGAAAATAACCGTAGGAAATAGGTATTAGTCTAGATGAAGAAAAATAAGATTCCTACAGTTTCAGCAACTAGCTCAAGTACTTAAGTAACGGAACCAGGATTAAATCCTAGGACTTTCTAATTCCAAATCCTACACCCTCAAGTATTTTGTCACGTTTCCTAGAAGATCACTACTTCTTTTGTTCCTGATCTTAGACTTCAAAGTGTTTTGATAATTGTATTCCAGTAACTCTACCCAAAAGTTAATCTCCCTATAAGTGACATGCAGTATGAGTCTAAAATCGGGGTGGGGGGGGGGAGTATATTGCTTCTCTATTTTTTTAAATTTTTTAATGGTTTATTTTATTTTTTGAAATGTGGGGGAGGGGCAGAGAGAGAGGGAGACAGGGGATCTGAAACAGACTCCAGACTCCATGCTGATAGCACAGAGCCCGATGCGATGAGGACTCAAACCCATGAACTGTGAGATTATGACCTGAGCCGAAGTCAGATGCCCAACCAAATGAGTCTCCCAGGCTCCCCGATACTGATTCTCTTTTAAAGAGACATTTCTTTAGCCCTTCGGGGAAAAAAAGAAATAATCTTTTTTTTTTCTACACTATTATTTCCTTTCTCTTTCTACCTCCTCAATATAAGACCCATTATTCCTTCACTAACTCTGAACTCTCCCTTTTAATAATCTTATCCAAATGCAACATTTTAAATGCCACTATAATGAAAGTCAATGCCAAAACTCTCTCACTCAGTCAGCTGCCATTAACTTCAGTCCATAACTTTTAGTCACCTGACTAGCAACCAGGCTTACCAGGTATATAACTTTCAAGTCATATTACCCCTTCTTTCCTGCCCCTTATTGATAGGGGTAGCATACAGTATGGCTCCTTCCGTTCTTATTTTAAATAAATCCTAGATTCAATTCAAGAAAAATTAATATATCATCAGTAAAATATATAAGCTAGTTTCTCAAGAAATTATCATAGTTTTTTGGGGCGCCTGGGTGGCTCTGTCGCTTGAGCGTCCGACTTCGGCTCATGTCATGATCTCACAGTCCCTGAGTTCGAGCCCCGCATCGGGCTCTGTGCTGACAGCTCAGAGCCTGGAGCCCGCTTCAGATTCTGTGTTTCCCCCTCTCTCTGCCCCTCCCCTGCTCATGCTCGGTCTCTCTCTGTCTCAAAAATAAATAAAAACATTAAAAAAATTAAAAAAAAAAGAAATTATCATAGTTTTTCATGAAACCAAATGTATACAGAACATAATATAAACCACACCCTGACCACGTACTTTTTGTCACTTTTTTTTTTTTTTTTTTGTATTTGATGTCCATCGATGGTAGAATGGTGCCATTGCTAAATCTATGACCTGGCAGGTTTTAGAAAGGAGAAAAAGAAAAATTTGGTTCAATAAGCCATGGTTGGTAATGTTTTTTTTTTTTATCTTATAGTTTCTTGAAGGAGTTTCCAATGCAGTCAAAGAGCCATGAATTTTTTTGCTTATTACTTTTTTTCTTTATCCACTATCTTTATGTTGAATAAAGCTGACTTCTCACATAAGTCATGTTGGCAGTCCCCAAACTGCTCTTATTCCTGCAGTAGGTATGCATTTGGTGACACAGCCACCATTTATCATCCTTCTATTACTCAGCACACTGTGGGTATTTTTGGAAGGATTACATGTTAAGACTCCCTACTCTCCTCCACAGCAAAGGAACATGCTTGTGATGTTCTTATAAACATCCGTCCTGTCTTATGATGCTTTCATAGTTCCTGGAAGCTCCCATACCTGCCTTGCTCAACTCTGTGAGCTAATGTGAGACCCTTCCAATAAATTCCCTTTTGCTTAAGTTAGAATCCTAATAGACATACCTCTCTAAGACATCTTCTTCCATCCATTTGGTACACAGCTATCTAATTTATCTTCATAATTTAATTGTAGTCAAAAGTTTAACAGTCTATGAGACCCCAAAGTCAAGAGTATAAGGGCATTCAGAAATGTAGTATGTTAAATACAAAAATAGAATGAGAGAGATGAATATGTGACATCATAAAGTAATATCTGTTCCCTTTTTATCAGTAAAACTGGCACAACAATTGCAGCAACACTAGTGTTCACCACCAACACTAATGAGTAGACTTTGTGCTCACATTTCCCTCTCTAATAACATTCTTCACTGAAAGGGAGAAGGGATGATTCCATTTCATGAGGAAGGAAAATTCTGGAACTTCAAGTTGTTGTTGTATTTTAAGATTGCTTTCAAGAAAGACAAAGACAATGCTGAAAAGAAATAGCAGCCCTTTAAAGGTCTACTCCTAGCTGAAGTAAGTAATTTGAAAATAAAAATTAAAAAGTAATTTGGGAAAAACTGGGAAGATGACAGCAGAGGAGGGGACCCTAGAGTATCCCCATCCCACAAATACAACTAGATAACTATCATAACATCCTAAATACCCCAGAAATTAATCTGAATACTGGCCAGTAAAGTCCACAAGTATAGGTAGAGAAGAGGTGACATTGAAGAAGGTAGGAAGTGTGGAGATGTGGTTTGAGAGAGAAACAGACCATGGTTGCTGAAGTAGGGAAGGAGCCACAGTCTCAGAGAGTGAGAGACAAACTAACATACTGAGGAGTTCACAAGGGAAGACAAATCCCCACAGCAATTGGCTTAGAAAGTGAGAGTGCCTGAATTTCATGAGTTATTTCAACAAATGGGGCTTAAAGCCTTGAATTTTAAAGACCTGCATGCTTGGCTCTGAAAGAGCTTGTGGGCCATTGGGCAGCTTTTGGAGAAAAGAGAGGGCAAAGAGCCTGTAGACAAACAGCATAGAAACAGGGATCAGAAGACCATCTGAGGCACTCAATGGGGAGGTAAGCTACTCATCTTGGAACATGTCCCAGAGAGGCAGTATTCACAGAGATAATGTCATGGAACAAAGGAACTGGCAGGTGCCATTTTCCTTGTCCAACCCTCAGCATAAACACAGAGCTACATGTAGAAACCACCAGAGCATTCATACTCAGTATCTTACTTGCTTACACCAAGTCCCCCACCCCTAAGCTCTGGGCATAGAACATGTTTGCCTCAGTCCCAGGACAATGGGCATGCTGCCCCCCCCCCCCATAAGACTGTCCCAAACCCCTGCCAACACTGCATCTCCCAACCCAAGAGTTTTGCAAGTCCTTGGTTCCAGTGGCATCAGTGACAGGTCTCATTTCACAAGCAGTCCAGAACATACCTAATTAAACCTCATCACATTAGGCCAGGGACCAAGCACTGCACACATTAGATAAAGAGAGCCTCTGCAGATGACTAGCTTGAAGGATAAAGTGGTCAAGACACAATAGCAGAGTGCATGCAGCACACACTGATCCTCCGTCCTCCTCTCTGTCTGCCCTTCCCCATCTCCGCTCACACACGCTTTCTCTTTCTCTCTGTCTCTCTCTCTCTTAAAAATAAACATTTAAAAAAATGGAAAGAAAGAAAAACCCACAGCTAACACCATCCTCATTAGAGATATACTGAAAGCCTTTCCCCTAAGGTCAGGAACAAGACAAGGATGTTTATCCACACCACTATGTTTATTCAAATTCGTACTGGAAGTTCTAGCCATAGCAATCAGACAACAACAACAAAAAATAAAATGGCATCCACATTGGTAAGGGAAAAAGTAAAACTTTCACTATTTGTTGATGACATCATACTCTATATAGAAATCCAAAAGACTTGCTAGAACTGATAAACAAATTCATTAAAGTCGCAGGATACAAAATCAATGTACAGAAATCCATTGCATTTATATATACCAATAATGAAGCAGCAGAAAAAGAAATTAAGAAAACAATCCCATCTACATTTGCACCAAGAACAATAAGATACCTAAGAATAAACTTAGCCAAAGTGACAGACCTGAACTTTGAAAACTATAAAGTACTGTTGAAAAAAATTGAAGACAACACACAGAAGTGAAAAGTTATTCCATGCTCATGTATTGGGAGAACAAATATTGTTAAAATGTCTATACTACCCCAGCAATCTACAGTTGTAATGCAATCCCTATCAAAATACCAACAGCATTTTTCACAAACTAGAAAAAACAATCCTATAATTTTTATGGATCCACAAAAGACCCTGAATAGCCAAAGCCATCTTGCAAAAGAAAGACAAAGCTGAAGGCATCACAATTCTGGACTTCAAGTTATATTACAAAGCTGTAGTAATCAAAACAGTATGACACTATCACACACACAAAAAAAAAAACAGATGTATAGATCAATGGAACAGAAGTAGAAACCCAGAAATAAACCCACACTTATATGGTAAATTAATCTCTGGCAAAGGAGGGGTGAATATCCAGTGGGAAAAGGGCAGTCTGTTTAACAAACAGTGTTGGGAAAACTGGACATAAAAGTGCAAAAGAAAGAAACGGGAGCACTTTCTTATACCATGCACAAAAATAAATCCAAAATGAATAAATGATCTAAATGTGAGACCCTAAGCCAAAAAATTTAGAAGAGAACACAGGTAGTAACCTCTTTGACATCAAACATAGAAACTTTTTTTCTAGATATGTCTCCTGTGGCAAAGGAAATAAAAGCAAAATTAAACTACTGTGACTACATCAAGATAAAAAGCTTCTGCACAGTGAAGGAAAGAATCAACAAAACAAAAAGGCAACCTATGGAAAAGGAAATGATATTTGTAGATGACATATTGATAAAGCGTTAGTATCCAAAATATATAAAGGACTTACAAAACTTAACACCCAAAGCAAAAATGATCCAATTAAAAATGTGCAAAAGATGTGAACAGACATTTTTCCAAAGAAGACCTACAGATGTCTAGAAGAAACATGAAAAGATGTTCATCATCACTTACCTTCAGGGAAATGAAAATCAAAACTACAATGATATATAATCTTACACCTGTCAAAATGGTTAAAATCAGCAACAAAAGAAACAGATGTTGGTGGGAATACAGAGCAAAAGGAGCACTTGTACACTGTTAGGAGTGCAAATTAGTGCAGCCACTGTGGAAAACAGTATGGAGGTTCCTCAAAAAGTTAAAAATAGAACTACCTATGATCCAGCAATCACACTAACGGGTATTTATCCAAAGAATACAAGAGCACTAATTCAAAAGGATACATGCACCCCTGTGTTTATAACAGCATTATTTATAATAGTCAAGATATGGAAACAGTCCAAGTGTCCATCAATTGATGAATGGATAAAGAAGAAGTGGCATATATATATATATATATATATACACAATAGAATATTACTCAGCTGTAAAAAAAGAATGAACTCTTGTCATTTACAAGCACATGGACGGACATAGAGAGTATAATGCTAAGTGACATAAGTCAGTCATAGAAAGACAAATACCATATGATTTCACTCATGAAGAATTTAAGAAACGAAACAAATGAACAAAGACAAAACAAACAATAACAACAACAATTACAACAAAACAGACTCTTAAATATAGAGATGATATGTGTGGGCATGGGGAGGTTATTGAGAGGATGGGCAAAATAGATGAAAGGGATTAAAGAGTACACTTACCATAATGAGCACTGAGTAATGTAGAGAATTGTTGAATCAGTATATTGTGCACCTGAAACTAATATGACACTGCATATTAATTATACTGGAATTTAAAAATAAAAAGTAATTGGAGATTATTAAAAGTAGTTGAATCTATAAAGGGGGCCATAAAATCATAATGTTACTGGGACAAACAAAAAACTCAATCTAAAGTAATTGAAATAATAATTGAATATATAAAATAACAATTATAATAGGATATACTAATACTGTCATTAATTTTTATAAATGGCCAGGTACCATTGATATATGAATATTAAAATTTTTAAAAGACATTTAGCATGTAAATACACATATTTATATATAAATACATATGTTTATATAAGTATGTAGATATATGATTTATAAGATATTTACCTCTATAACTGGGAAAAATTAATCAAAAATTATTCTGAGTAGGCAAGTGTGAATACAGGCACTGAACAAACACTGAGAAAGAATGGTTAATACTAATCACACAGAGTATTTCAATGACATTGTATTAGTTTGGAAGGGCTGAAGAACCACATACTCAGTGTCTTTAACAACAGAAATTTACTGTCTCACACTTTTGGAGCCTGGAAGTAAGACATCAAGGTGTCCGCAGCGGGGGTCCTTCCTGAGGGCTATGGGGAAGAATCTGTTTCATGGCTTTCCACCAGCTTCTAGTGGTTTGCTAGCAATCTTTGACACCTCTTTGCCTATAGAATTATCCCAATCTCTGTCTTTACCTAGCAATCTTTCTATGTGTATTTCTCTGCCTAAATTTCCCTTTTTGATAAGAACGTCAGTCATATTGGATTAAAGCCCACCGTAATGACTTCGTCTTAAGTAATTACACCTTCAGCAACCTTATTTCCAAACAAGGTCACATTTTGAGGTACTGGATATTAGAAATTTCACATATGAGTTTGAAGAGGAACATAATTCAACCCAGACATTCAACACCATAATACATGCAAAAGGAATAAAATCTGAATAAACTGAATGCTGAATATAATTAAATGCTGATATATCAAAACAATTAAGTTGTCTGGAACAATTAAAATTGGAAAGATGATGGCCTCACAAAATGAAATCATTCATGTATTTAAAAAAATCATTTTTCATTATTGTGAAAGTTGCATACATTTGATAAATGATTGAAAGGATATATTAAGGAAAAACATAGAAGGCCAAGGCAAAGAGTTAGGGGTGAATTAAGATTCATTTCATAATATTTTTAATTGTAATGTAAATATGGAATAGGGAATGATTATGGTGAACCGTGGAACATTTTTTTCCCTGGGAGTAACCTCGGTAAGCCATTCCTGATGATAACTAAATCAAAAGCAGTCATTGAGGAACAAGGGGAATAGACTTCCAACAGCAGGAACACAAATTGAGTTCATTCAATATTTGAAAAGAATGTGTTATTCTCTTGAAAACTACCTACATACATAAAAACTCCATACAACAGGCAGTAGCTAATGTGCACAGGGGAAAAACTCTACCTGCCACAGAGCAGTTGAGTGAACATTTCAGTTTGGAAGTGATGTGGAAAGTAAACACTGTTCCTGCCAGCTTTAGGAAGGTTAATAAGCAGTGGTTTTAAGAGTGTGCATAATGATTCTACTATTTCAACACCTAACTCTAAGAGCGAGTGAACTCAGGGTGACAACAGGTATTGTAACTGTGGTTTAGGAACAGAGATCACATGAATAAATACTATCCAAGATTTCTGCCCGTAAGATGGATGTATGTACTTAAAAATATTGTTTGTATATCCTCCTTCCTGAAATACACAAATTGTGCAGTGCTAGAAATGATCTTTCCACCAACTAACCAATCAAGGTCATTGCCCTTGTTACAAATACTTCTGGTGGGTATTTGTGAGTAACTTGCACTTTTGCATTATCCACACAGAGAAAATGTACACAGCTTTGCATGTGTACATAGTTTTTAAACATTTTTTTATTTTGAAATAATTATATGTACACAGAAATATTTACAAAGAGTTCCCATATATCCTTTAAAAGCAAGAAATTAGCATCATCATATTACCATTGACTAAACTGAAGTCTTTACTTGGATTTTGCTATTTTTTTCCAATCAGGTATTTTTATTGTTCCAGAATTCAATCCTGAATAGCACATTGCATTTGGTATACATAATTTTAAAATAAATATAGTGCACCACTTTAAGAAGTTATTTACAGCACAATCATTATTGATTTACTCCTAACATTAATAAATTATTTTTAAAATATATGCTATTCTTGTTGTTGTTATTGTTACTGGTATTTCCATTTTCTGCAAAGAATAAAAAAATAAAATGGCAAAATTACCCCAAATAAGTGATTTTTTTTCCATAAGCCATTCTGTTTTCCTTTGTTGGATAAATACGTTTTTTCACAGATTATGTAAATTATGATTGTAAGGAAAAGTCTCACAAGCCTATGAAATACCAAATTTCTAGAAGGAAAATCTTTAACGATGTCCAAATAAATCTTGTATTTTCAGTAAGGGTTAAATGTATCATTTGTCATACGTACAGAACAGAATATACAAGTGCAGTGGCTTATAAAAATAGGGGTTAGTTTTTCTCCTCCCTTCTCTTTCCCAGAGAAATAAGCCTATAGTTACAGTACCTCTGGCATTGGGTAAAAGTATTAGTGTCACAGCCCGATTCCCTTGGCCATTCCATCTCTTATGCTTCCTTTATACAGGGTAGCTGCTGAAGACCCCACCACGGTGACTGATCTCAATAAAGAATGAAAGGAGGAGAGGTTGGCTGATATACAATGCTTACTTCAGGAAGTAAAAACTCTCCCAGCAGCTTTGAAATGACTTCCACTTCCATCTCATCAATGAGAATGTGTCGCATAGCAACCCTGCTTCACAAGGGAGACTAAAGGAGAGTGTTTTGGTTTTCTAACTCTCACGGTGTAGACTGGCAAAGAAAACCCTATCAGAAATGACTATTGGATTAGCCAGCCAAACCTCTTTGCCACAATAAAGAAATTGGTTAGTTGATTTTTAAAATGTGATATAGATTCTAAGATTACTAACATTCGGAGAAGTACAGTTGTCATATCCCAGGTCAAAGAGCTCCAAAATACCAACAGTTTAATAGCAGGAAATTCTATTTGACTTTCTTTTCGGGGTTCCCTTTCCTTAAGGTATTTCCATGAACATCCATTTGTTCATTTACTAGACCAAATACTCCTTAAAATTAAACAGGTCTTACTAGATAAATTTACCTCCCTTTAGGAAACTGTAAAAGGCAGGATGAGATAGATATGATTCACATACGACCATATATAAACTTGGCATTTGAAATTCAAATACCACTAGCCTTAACTTTCAGAATTGTTTGAAATAGATTGTTACAATTGACTGTTTTTAATGATTACTCCATTTTTCTCGTAGTAGAAAATATCATCTAGACACTCTGAATAAATTCAATCTAACCTAGAATACTTTTACAATCAAAGTAATTATTTATATGAAATCGAGTCTAATAAAAAATACCATGTAGGCTTTAGTCCATGGGCTTCTGCACCGTACCTTACACACACTTAAAGCAGTGTCTCAGTGTGCTAGGAAGCACCCAACAGCAGTGGAAGAGGAAGATGAGCCTGCGCAGCAATCAACGTGCATATTGATGATTATCAGGGTGTGCAGGCCGTCTCTATCTTATTGGGACTAATCCATTACGGAAGCACTAGCTTCCGTTCCATTTTTTTAAATGTTTCTCTGAATGCATGAGAAAATACCCATTTTGTTGAGTTTCCCTTCTTGGGAATCTGTAGGCACACATCTGCCCCTGACGCCCACATTTCTGGCCTGAGAATTCTTCTGAGCGTCCGTTGTCTTTTGAGGGTTTGGTATTCTTTGAATTGGGACCGTAAGACTGCCACCGCATG
This sequence comes from Panthera uncia, assembly GCF_023721935.1. NCBI lineage: Eukaryota > Metazoa > Chordata > Mammalia > Carnivora > Felidae > Panthera > Panthera uncia. The sequence continues at coordinate 37,002,599 of NC_064807.1, forward strand.
TGGAAAACTTGGAGAGAGAAGAAAACTTAACAACTGTTTAGTTTGGATTATTTCACTTCATAAATTTATTCATCATTCACATATCAAATTCAACAAAATTTCTAAGCATTTAACAGAGGCCATACATATATTAAGAAGAAATGATCAACAAATTATTAGAAGACTGTGGTAAGCACGACAATGAATCCGTCTATAAGATATGGTAATAAACCAAGTATGATGGCCAAGGGATATGTAGGAAAACAACTGATTTCATTACCTTGGTATATGAATGACAGAAAATAGCTCCATCTATTCACACACGGATATTGTGGAATATGGAATAAACAATCATTTGAGGGCGCCTGGGTGGCTCAGTCGGTTGGGCTTCCGACTTCAGCTCAGGTCATGATCTCGCGGTCCGTGAGTTCGAGCCCCGCGACGGGCTCTGGGCTGATGGCTCAGAGCCTGGAGCCTGCTTCGGATTCTGTGTCTCCCTCTCTCTCTGCCCCTCCCCCGTTCATGCTCTGTCTCTCTCTGTCACAAAAATAAATAAACGTTAAAAAAAATTAAAAAAAAAAAACCAATCATTTGAAATTGGAAGAACTTATTGGGTTCTCTGAATAAAAATTAGAAGAGTCTAAGATAAGGTCCATCTTTTTATAATTCTTTTTTTAAGGTTTTTTTTTTAATTTTTATTTATTTATTTTTTTAAATATGACATTTATTGTCAAATTGGTTTCCATACAACACCCAGTGCTCATTCCAACAGGTGCCCTCCTCAATGCCCATCACCCACCCTCCCCTCCCTCCCCACCCCCCATCAACCCAAGGTCCATAGCATCTTTGCTCTCCAAGCTTAGGAACTATAAACCTCACCTATTAAACCAAACATCTTAGTGAAAAAAATGAGCATTCCCTTCAATCTCACCTGGTATGTAAGATGTCTCTAACTTTGGCACTTGTTGAATTATTTAATTCAGTATAAGGGGGAATATCCAAATGATTCCTACGGTGCCAAGATATCCAGAGAGCTCAGAAACAAGTGGAAAGGTTTCGGGGCCCATTTGTAATTTTAAAAAATCTGCAACTTCCAAGATCTTAAGAAATGGTTTCTGAAGAAAATATATCTGCATTGAAAGCAAAGATTTTATTCTTAGGCTTATTCTTTCCATTTCTCCTAATAAAATCCCATCTGTTCCCATCTCTCAATAACATCTTTTTTTTTTATGGTGAAGGAAAAAGAATGGAGAAAATAGGAGTGAATTGGGTACTACTGGAGGGGCTTACCTAACATATAAATTTTTGCAAAACTACTCATTGAACTAAGCCTGAGATATTGCATTGTGCCATTTTTTTTTTAATGTCGGAGGATATATATTGGTCAAGATACTGTCCTAAACTTCTGTGTCTTTTGTGTTCTCTACACTTCCCCTGGAACCCAACCCAATGGGCTACATTGAAGGAGTTATAAGAGAGTTCTGGTAGCCATATCATGAACAAGTACTTGGTTGATTTAATATAAGAGAAAATCAAACTTCTTTCTCAAGGATTCTAAAACAATATCAAAATCTGATATAATAAGCACTTATTGAACATCAACAATCTGTCTGACACTAAACTGGGAAATGCAGAAAACAGATATATTGAACATGACTCTTTAGAAGATTGGTTTCAAATTATACTGTGCATCGTCAGATTTACCTGGGACTCATATTTGTAAGGGAGTCTTCCTTCTTCTAATATTTTACAATTCAGTAGATCTCAGGGACCAAGATTTGGCACTCAACTAGCTAACCCTGGTGAATTTGATGCTAACACTCCATACGTCATGCTTTGAAAATCACTGATCTAAAAGGGAGAAATAATATGCATATAAATAATGAAAATACAAGGTAAGCTAGAATGTAAAACTATAAAAGGAAAGTAATCTGATTAGTGGAGAAGAGGCAGGCTGTGGAGTCAGGAGACCTATATTTAAATCCTGACGGTCTCTTATTAACTGTAAGAACTTGGCGCTAATATTTAACTTCTCCAAATTTTAATTAACTCATCTAGAGAGTAGAGAGTGATAGTTTCTTTTCGGATTGTTATGAGAATGTTGTGAAGAAATGTATATCAAGTGCCTAACAAATACAGGAGTTCTACTCTTTCTTTAAAAGTTCTCTTCCATCCTCTTCCTCATACAAAAAAAGTAAGTAAAATGCTAGAGGTCAGAGATTGTGGATATCACATTTTTAAAGGGTTCTTCAAATACCCTAGTAATCCTGAAGACAGAGAGAATCCAATAGCCATGTACTTATAGTGGAAGCTAACCAACCTGGACTAATTGTTAATGCATTTGACTTGGTAACATATTTTAAGAATCTAAAACAGAAATTGACAGTTAAAAAGACAGAAAGACAATTGACAAGGATATGTTGAAACACACAATCCCATCTTTATACTAATCTGGCAAATCACAATCTTACAGGAATTGTAATAAGTGGAGAATTCGATGATAAGCTTCAGAGAGTGCAATGTATGTCAGGGCCAACACAAGATTTCAGAAAACAAAATGGCACCTCTGGAAATAGGGATAAATGCAAGTAAAACTAGATCAATGTCTTGTGACTCAAATCAATTTGTAATTTGTTAAACTATCTAAATATTTTATCCCTTGGGGTGGGAAAGGAGAGAGGAGCATAGCTGAATTTCACAGCTGTCTTTTCTGAGGCGAATTTTGCACATGTAAGGTTAAGGAGGGTAGGTCCAAGCAGCTGGTCAAGTGGGATGCAATGGATTTAATGATCTACATTAAAAGCCTCAAAGGGCATTTAAATTTCTTTTAACAATTTTAGTACCACAGATTTTATAAAACCCAGCATCCAAATCAATGCAAAGGCGTGAAAGCAAAAGACCCAATTCAGCTTTAGAGTGACTGAACGGATATACTATGAAAAGCCCGCCACAACCAGCCACCTACTTACAAACATGGAGAAATTAAAGACGTAATCACTAAAAAGTTTGAAACAGAGTCTGCTTGGATCCTTCACCCAGGCCAAATTCTGGGAAAGTAAAGACTATGAATGGGATTTCAGTCACCACAGATAGACTTCAATGAAAATGGGAAACCTGTAGCTAATGTATTTAATTTAATTTGATTTGATTTGATTTGATTTGAGAGAGAGAGCACACACGTGTGCACACATGCAGGGAAGAGACAGAGGGAGACAGAGAAAGAAAATGTTAAGCAGGCTCCACACCCAGCTCAAAGCCCCATGAAATCAAGAGTCGTACACTCAACTGATCCGCCCAGGTACCCCCATAGCTAATGTATTTACAAAATTATTTGAATTGAGTACAGAAACATCTACAGGTGACTACACTGTTTAAACTTCTGCTACTCGTGTTATGAATTTGAAGGTGATATCTTAGTAAATCAGCAGATTTGTGAGCATTCCCTGTGGACTTACTAACTACATTTCAAGCAATCCAGCATGCTAACACAATGGATGCAGTTGAATGTGCTTGAAACAGAAAAGTCATGAAGACATGACTGAAGAAACCAGCACGCATTCTAAACTATGAGATTTAAACTTCTTTTGAATAGTTCCAACATGGTAGAGCCATTCTTGCACATACCTTGATTCCAGACGTGAAAACCACCCATGAATCTCAAAGTGCTAGAAATAGTACTACTTACAGGTTTGGGGTCTGACTGATTCAAATAAAACCCTCTACAGCTGTCCTTCCTATAACTCTAGAAATTTGGAGGAAATGTTGTATCTCTGTACAACTCACATAAAGACTTATGTTCTAAGGCCAGACATAATGAGCTACTTTGAGCTTTATGCTGGATAATTACACGGACATATTACTGAGATAAAGGAGACTGCCATTCCGGCACTGTGTTAGAAGATAGATTAATCTTACTTTGGACCAGTTTTTCTTTGTTAAAAATGAGACACGTTGTTGGCGACGATGTCATGGTGGAAGACTAAAACTTTTTGGACTTTAGAAGATCTCAAGTCTGCAGCAAAACTGGCAAAAATGAATATCCTGTCTAAGGTTCAGCAACAGTTAAGTCTTAATTACTGGGGAAGAATGGCTTTTAGAAGTGTTTGTCTCAATCGGCCTATTAGGATTAATATAGTAGAGACGGGTTTATGATCACAATATATGTTGTTTCACAGCAGTTAAGTAATATTTGCGTTTAAACATCAGAGCTTTTAAAATAGGAACAACTTGACAAGTACTTACGATGGAATTTTTAGACCATTAAGGTAAAAAATAACTAAAAACAAGAAAAGAACACATTAACTGCCCTTCACCACACATAATTAAAGGGAGGAGAAAGACTTGTAAAGATCATCATCTCTTAGTACAGCATGGCTCTCTTATTTAGGATTCGGTTACCAAAACAATTGTTGCTGTTGTTTAGAGAAATGTTGACAGAACAAAGCTCAATTGGAGATAAAGTGATTGAGACCTTAGCTAAAGAATGCTTATTATCTCAAACATTATTTGAAAATGGGAATTAACCAAGCTAGACCAGGAACAAAAGCAAAACAAGACCAAAAAAAAAAAGAAAAAAAAAAAAAAACCTACATCTACCTACAGTTTTGACTTTGGCTACAGAGTATAATGTGTGAAGAATTTAGTTCAGGAAGTTCAGAGGTCTTTCATTAATAATATTCCATTTAAATCACTTATAGTAATGTTTAAAAAGACACACCATGTTATCTAAACTTTGAAATCTAAGACAGAATGTGAATTTCCTGACCCCACTGACACTGCCCTCTGAATCGGTCTATGCACTATGCACTATGCATTACATCTCACTGCCTCTGAATGGTATAAATCAAATACCAATATTTAATCTTGAAGATAAATGCTACGCATTTTTCATATTCTTAATTGGTCTGATGCCTTTGCATTTAAAAACACTTGCAGAAAATATAAGAATGAATGTTACATTACAGAAGATGTTTTTCTTCCTTGTACTTAAATTTTCCAAATTTTCCCCAATGAACATGTATTACTTTTATTATCTAATACAGAACATAACATAACATAAAAAAAAGTGCCATGCAGGTTTCCTGGAATATCGTAGGTATACAGTAATTGGTTGCATTTGTGAGGGGTAAATTAGCTGATAATATTGTCCTGTAATATGAAGAGAAAGCAATCTCTATACTTATTTCTAATATACCTTTTTAGCACGTTTACCTGAGACCGATTTCTGTTTAGAATATTTTATATTTGCTCATCATCCTGACCCATCATTCAAGGTAGAGAGTATAAAAAAATGCATTGCAGAAATTCTGTACATTCTACAGAATACTTCTCAAGCTGTGCCCTACAGAACACCAATCTTGTAACATCCTCTGGGGAAAAAAATCTGCAGTGAAATAAAATTTGTTGGAATTTATTTCTAACCTTTTGAGGAAACTTCTCTTCATTTTGAAGAAGTCTAACTTGATTTGTCTATAAAAGGCTCTGTGAAAATCTTTAATATTTTGGACTATATATTTCCCCCAGATATATTTGCCTGTAAGATCTTTCATGAGTGGTAAAAAACTTATAACATACCACAGACTGGTATTCTGAGACACACACTTTACAAATACAAAGAAGGGTTACAAAAGGGAAATAAACCTTCCTGGATATTTTATCAAAGGCAGTAAAAATCTTTTTATTTCATCTGTGTACAAATTAGCTGAAAGAATGTACAATATCTGTCTTTTCAAAGTGTTAAATATCTGAGCTATACTTAATATCCTGTCAAGTTTAATGTGAAGTAAGCAAATGATTGCATCAATCACCTAGGACTTATTCTCCATCATATTTGTCAAAGCAGTTGATCAGCATTATGGGTGTAAGAAGTTGGTGATGGGACCATTGTAAATTTAAAAATTAGCTGTTCCTGGGGTGCCTGGGTGGCTCAGTCGGTTGATCGTCTGACTTCGGCTCACGTCGTGATCTCGCGGTTTGTGAGTTCAAGCCCCGCCTCGGGCTCTGTGCTGACCCTCTGAGCCTGGAGCCTGCTTTGGATTCTGTGTCTCCCCCCCTCTCTGCTCCTCCCATGCTCATGTTCTCTCTCTCTCTCTGTCTGTCAATAATAAATAAACGTTATTTTTTTTAATTAGCTGTGCTTCTGAATTACTAAATAGAGTTCAGTGCTGAGCACAATAATAGTGAAAATGCACATATGAATAAATGGCACAGGCCAAGTAATTTCATACCTAATCACTACAACTAAAAGTTTACAATCGTTACTGGTAATCTTTGCATTAAGAGATCAAATTGGTGTTTGAGGTAAACATTTTCATTTTGTTCTAAATACTCCTGTGTTAGGACTGGTAGGTGCCAGACTTAGCAAAGGATTTGCCTTGATCAATACTACTGGAACAAGGGAACGATTGGTCCAGTGATTAAGTTCATGTTGTACTCATGGGAACAAAACAGCTGAGTGTTTGTCTCTATAAGCCCTTTTCCCAGATGTAATTACAAATGGAATTGATCAACTCATGTGTTTCCACTGAGGCAGAAGTGGGCATATGAGAATTGCTAGGGTGTGTAATAACTTCGTACAGATCATCGGTCCTCAGGGCTACAGGGAATTGGATATTAGAATCTTATTTTAAAAGAAAACACTTTTTCTTCTTCAAGTTCCTTCCTTCTTGTCAAGGTTAAATAACTTTCTCTTCTGGCATCTTTGCAGAGCCTTGCGGAGGAAAGCTAAGAACTGGATGCTTACCAGTAGCACGGCAGAGTTCGAAGAATGGGCTTAGGAGACAGACAGACTTCACTGAAGATATTTAAGTTGCTACAAACTCCCCTTCTTGGAGCCTCGACTGCCTCATCTTTATAATGTGGACAATGATACGTAGCTTGCAGAGCTGTTATAAGGATTATACAAGATCAACTTTGTAACGCAACCAGACATTTCCAGAGAAGTGGTAAGCAATTCATAAAAGCCAGTCTTTACATTTTAGATATTATTTTTGCTGTGCAACTTATATACCACATAATAATAAAATTTTTATTTCATATATACGCCTTATTAAGCAGTAAGCCTATTAAGCAGTAGAAATATCTGTCCCAGGCATGAACTTGTTAAACTGGGCTTGCATGCCAAATTAATATGGGGAATGTCAATGAACTTGATTAAAATATATCCATGATCTCTCCAGTCTCCTAATAACTATATCCATACCCACATAATTATGGATACTGAAATCACACACATCAGCCTTCACTCAGGAACATGACCAAATGTAGATACAAAATAAAGAGCTAGAATCTAAATATTTTGGCTAACTAAATTAGCCAAATCAGTTCCTGACATTTTAGAAAAGCGAAAGAGATCCAACTCTCTTGGGTAACTCATCTTTATTTTTGAAAAATTAAACTTAGGTTGTTTGTGCTTCAAATATATACTTACTACATTTAGTAATACCTTGCCCGGGTCTGATTCATATAATACTACTGCATCTGAAGAGTTTCCTAAAATATTTGTATATGTGTGTGTGCCTATTATATATCTTTCCCAAGTTTGGGAGACTAGCATACCCTCTCTAATGAGAGCCAGAGCTAGTATAGCAGATTGTGCTGTAAATTTTCTGCCAAGAGGCTTTAATGCACTATTCTACAAACATCCTCCATCAATGAGCAGTTCATCACACCTTTCTGATGGGAGCGTGTTCTGCAATGTGTGTTTTTATGCCACAGCGGCCTTCCTTTCTGCCATTTATTTTGTGCTGGCCAACAGTTTTGATTTCTAATAGCTGATAAAATGTGTACGGATGAGAAGCAATACGTGCCACAAAAAGCCATAATTCTGGGCTTTTAAAATTCCAGTTGTATAAAATCTCATAGTGTCTGCAGGAGAAGGATGGAATATGTGAAAAATTAGCAGGCAATTAGGTAGCAGGCAGAAACACTCTGACATTCTAAAGGGCATAATATACCTCATTGAATCCTAATGTGGATCGCTTCTCGGCCTTTTTGCTAAGATCAAGTGAATCCTAATGTGGAATGAATGGACAAGTATAGAAAGAAGATGGGGGTGTGGCCTGTCATGGTTTCAAGGGATCAAGAAAATGGCAGAGACTGCCGACAGAGGAAAAGCATATCGTCAATGGAGACTCTGCTACAAAGACCGTCCAAAGTTCTAATTCAGTTAAAACATCTACCTAAGGTTCCATCTCTCTCCCTCTTGGCCTCTCTCTTTCTCTACTCTTCCCTCATTTTCTCTCTTTCTCTACTCTTCCCTCATTCTGTGCACACATCCATTTCATTCAGCTTTCCAAATATATACATATATGTGTGTGTATATATATGTATATATATGTGTGTGCATATTATATAAGTGTGTGCATTATTATATAAGTATATTCTTACACATTTTACTTTGATAGCACACAAAATCATGACGGGAAAAAAATGACTTCTATTTTTATTTATCTCTTATTTTAAGGTTTGTCTTTATAAACAAAATGATATAAAATTATGAATCTGTCTTTATACTTTTTTTTACTTTTTTTAATGTTTATTTATTTATTTAGAGAGAGAGACAGACAGACAGAGCACGAGCTGGGAAGGGGCAGAGAGGGAGGGAGACACAGAATCTGAAGCAGGTTCCAGGCTCTGAGGTGTCAACAGAGTCCGATGTGAGGCTAGAACTCATGAACCATGAGATCATGATCTGAGTCGAAGTCGGACACTCAACCAACTGAGCCACCCAGGTGCCCCGATTTTTATATTCTTAATTGCCCTAGTAATTAATATCAGTGGCATTTTTCTTCTAAATCTTACAAATAAGGAAATTGGACTTGATAAAAAAATTTACTAAAGATTTTTGACCCAAATCCTTATTTTATATGCATAACATGATTTGTCCTCAATAGTTTTAGTGCTCTATAGCTGTTTTGTTCTCTTTTTCAAATTAATTGTGTGTTTCTCTGCATTCTTGTACTTTGGGAACCATTTTTTTAATAAGGAAAGCTAATAGTAGGTGTATCAATTAGGCTTCCCTCAGTTGCCAGTGACAGAAAACATAACTGAAATAGCCTTATGATAAAAGAGAATTTATTCACATAACTGAAAAGCCCGAGAAAAGGCTGACTTCAGGTGTGATTTATGCTAGGAGGTCAACTGACTTCGCCTGACCTTGGTGTCTGTCCTCGCAATCTCTTGTCTCGGTGACCATTCGGATGTCTTCCCTCTCTGGGAGGTAGCAAGATGGCTTCAGCATCTTCAAATTTTACAACTTGATTTGTTCAATTATGTCCTAATTTCTTAGGTAAAGCCCCAGGGTTAACTCTGAATGGACTAACCGGAATGGCTGTAGCCAATTATTGTGTCCAGAAAGTTGGAATGCATTCATCTTTTACAAAGTATGTCTTACCTTCATAGGTGAGAGTGGGATCAGTTCTACTCAAACCACAAACACTGAATCTACAATGGGGGATGAAAGGGTAATGCAAAACTAAAACAGGAGACCTTTATGAAAGAAAGAAAGAAAAAAAGAAAGAAAGAAAGAGAGAAAGAAAGAGAGAGAAAGAAAGAAAGAAAGAAAGAAAGAGAATGCTGAAGTGTCCAAACAAAAAGTAAATAATACTCTGCTTCAAGCCTCATTTTGCCAAAAATATTGCCAAAAGTAGCCATTCATTCTTCCTTTCCATCAGTCTGCTTGGATATTTCCCCATTAGTAATGCTCTTACTGGTGCTGGGGAAAGAATTTCCCTTCTCTTGGAAGAAGCTGCATTGCAAATGAAGATGAACCTGAAAACCAGGAAAAGGAACACCTCCCCTAAGGGGTCAGAACCCTCTGACCTGAGCCACTGAGTAACAGTCTTTTGAGTTAACAAAAAATCTGCAAGACTTGTTCTGAAGTTTCAGATTAGATGCTAATGGCCTCTGCATGGATGACTTTGTCTTTTCCTTAATGGATGAGGCTGTTCTAAAAGATTTATTGAATATAAGATGCTATTGATTATAAAACATACTATTATTTTATGGATCACTGGGACAAAGAAAAAAAAATCAGCTGATTAAACTATGACACAACATTGATAGTAAGATGTTTACAACATGTGAGAGATGTTATAAAGGAAGAAAAATGTGCATTTTAGAATTCGTGCCATATAAAGTTGAATATAATTTACATTGGGCTACATAGTGTAACTGTTTAGGACATACATTTTAGAATCAGACAGACCTGGGTTTTAGACCCAATGCTTCACATACAAGTTGCTTGCCTGAAACTACTTATCTTCAGTTTTCTTATATAAAAAAATAGGATATTTTAATGATAGAGGGTTATAGACTTCAGATAGATAACCAATGGGAAGCCCATCACTCGTAACTGTCAGAGTAAACAATTCAATAATTCTAACTTTTATTGTAACTAATTTGAGAGACATATAAATGTTGTACATGTAAAAATAGAAAGATGTTGGGGCACCTGGGTGGCTCAGTCGGTTGAGCGTCCGACTTCGGCTCAGGTCATGATCTTACGGCCTGTAGGTTCAAGCCCTGTCGGGCTCTGTGCTGACAGCTCGGAGCCTGGAGCTTCAGATTCTGTGTCTCCCTCTCTCTCTCTGCCCCTAATCCACTTGCATTCTGTCTCTGTCTCTCTCAAAACTAAATAAATATTTAAAAAAATTTTAAAAAAACAGAAAGATGTTCAAATACATCTGGAACCACAACTTTGAAATGCTAGCTCTTATACCCACAGCACTTTCTTATAAGGCAAGTGCCATAAGCTATTGCTTATAAAATGGTCATTCTTCATCAGTCACTGCTCATACTGTTTCTTCTTCCTTAGCATTACCCTTCCTCCCTTACAATTATCTTTTCCAAAGAAGCCTTTCTCTTCCATGCTTTCTTCACATTTCATTTATTCTTCATCCTCTTTCCTAAACTTCTTGCAGTGGTCATTGGGGTCTATTTACAAATATCTCATTTTCACCTGCTGCCTAGCTCATGGGAGGATTGAACCTGCCTGCCTCTTTGACATTAGGGATTCCCAAATTTTTTTGCTTTGATTAAGGAAATGTGAGCAGAAGGCCAATTATTGGCAACGCTGGAAGTAATGGCCAACAAGAAATTCTCCGATTTCCTTGCCTCGTTTTTTGTGGACACAGGTAGAGGCAGCACTGATGCCTGAGTGAATATCCCGAGCTGAGAGTTCAATATGGAACAGAAATTAAGGATGGAGGAATCTAATTTTGCTTGTGTGCATTCTTTGAAATTCCTTTTTTTTTATCTTCCTGACCGTAGCAAAACGGAATTTGCGGCCCAGCAGACACCGTGGCACAATCTGGAAATGTTTTAGGCTGTTGCCACTGGGGGCAAGGATGTTACTGATATGTAGTAGGCAGAGGCTATGGGCTATTGCTGAACAGTGTCAAAATGAAGAATTACCTGGCTCAAAATGTCAATTGTGCCAAAGCTCAAAACCCTTGTTTTATGTTATTTTAACTGATACGTTTGCCACTTAAAATTGACATTTTCTATTCAAATGAAACGATTTCTTTAAGAACAACTTCATTTATGCTATCTCAACTGATACATCTTTCACTTAAGACTAAAAGTTTCCCAAATTCTTCGATTAACACTTGTATGTCCTGGTGACTAATAAACGTTCACTGAAAGTTAGTATGTTCATTTCAGGTATTCAGAATAAAATACTCCAAGTAATTTTAAAACCTTGCCTATCGGTGCTTTCAAGAAGCACAAACAACATATTTATTTAGGAAGTTCAGGCTGGAAGAAATGTTAGAGCCCCACAATAAAATCAAGTAAATATAGATGCTGAGGCAAAGACTCTTTTGCACTTTAGGGAGCCGGGAACATAATTTACCAAACATTGGTCACGTACAGTTTACAGCCTTATAAAAATCAGAACTAAACTAAATTAAAGTAAATGCATTTAACAGTGCTATAGAGTGGCCTTCCTCCCTTTAATTTCTGTGAAATACTTTTCAGCTATCGGTAGAGTTCTGTCTGAAAGAGAACTAACGAGATTAGTTTAAATCTCTCCAGGCTTTGAGATACTTTGTTCTTTGAAATATCCATTTTGTCTTCAGAGATTAATGAAAAGGGAGTCATTTTTCCTGTTGCTATAATTTACCTACAATTTGAGGCGTTGCAAAATGGGTTTTCAGTTGAAGAAATTTCAACTGATCTTCAAAAGGGATTTTTAGGGGTAAGGATAAAATGGTCTAAGTTTCTAGCTTCTGAGTAACTGTGACAGCTGACAGACAGAGTCTTACTGCACCATGAAGAAGCTGGGCAAGACGGTGAGCAGCTGTAAACACAGGCTTCACTTAGGACCACACAACCCTGGCTTAAGGTGTTTCATATTAGTTCATGAACATGTATGTTGGAAAATGTATGAATTTGAGACTGTGATTGGTGGGAAATTATAACAAGTGTATAACAAATATATCATAGTTGTCTAACATATGCAATTGATTTACTTTTTAAACCTACACAATTTCGGGGGGCTTGCGTGGCTCAGTTGAGCGTCTGACTTGGACTGAGGTCATGATCTGATGGTTCATGAGTTGGAGCTCAAGCCCTGCTCTGGGCTCTGTCCGTCTCTGTCTCTCTCCCTCTCTCTCTGCACCTCATGGGATTTTCCCTTTCCTACCCACCCTCCTCTCTCACTTACTCACGCTCTCTCCCTCTCAAGTTAATTAATTAATTAAAAAATAAATAAATCCACATAACTTTTTTCTACTTTTTCTTTCACTTTTCCAACAAATTCTTCTTTTAATCACTTCAATTCCACATTATTCTATGTAGATCAATGCTGTCCAGTAGAAATACAAGCAAGAAACCAATACGAAACACATACATAATTACACATTTTCCAGTGGACACATTTTTTAAAAAAGGTAAAATGGGACAGATAAAATTTATTTTGATAATCGATTTTATTTAAGGGTACATGTCTAAAATATTTTTCAATGTATAATCAATCCGAAAGAAAAGTATTGAGAATTTTATATTCCGTTTTCATACTAAGTCTGAAATCCGCCACGTTTGTTATGCCATAGAACATTTCAAAAGAAGTTGGAATGCATTTCAAGCGTTCAGTGTAGGCACATGTAACAAGTGACTACCACACTAAATAGTAGCAATCTAGAAAAATGATTAAAGGAATCTGCTCAATTTGGATAAAAGTAAGAAAACTGAGGGGCAAACACCAGTCTTCGAAACTAAGAAATTGCAACAAGTCGAGAAGAAACAAAATGTGTTGTATTGTTCCAAAGAACAGAAGGACCAGGTGATGGGTGTCACCTGGGCTTAAAAAGCGTTTTAGTCGCTAGTGCTAGGCCAACAGCAGAACAGTTTGCACTTAAAGAGTGGGAGGAATTCAGGGGTGCCTGGGTGGCTCAGTCAGTTAAGCCTCTGACTTTGGTTCAGGTCATGATCTCATGGTTCGTGGGTTAGAGCCCCAGGAACAGCTCAGAGCCTGGAACCTGCTTTGGATTCTGTGTCTCTGTCTTTGTCTGCCCCTCCCCTGCTCGCTCATGCACTCTCTCTGTCTCTCTCTCTCTCAAAAACAAACAAACATCAAAAAATTTTTTAAAAAAAGAGTGGGAGGGCTTCGCATTATTCTATTTCCCAGGAAGAAAAAATCGGTACCTAAATAGTTAAATAAAGGCTTAGCCCTGTCCATTGTGACTGTGTCACAACAAACACGCCACCGTAATAATACTTCGCAAGCTTTTGCTAGAAACAGTGCTAAGTGTATTAAATCCAGTATCTCGCTTAGTTCTTTCACCCGTTTTAGTAAATAACAACGTCCAGTGTTCTCATTCTGTCACATGAGAAAACTGAGGTTTCAAGAGGTTAAGAAAATTGTCCAATGGCATATGGGTAGTGAGCGACAGAACCAACAGTCTGGGACCAAGTACCCTGAATCTTTAGGGCTCGCCATTCGCCATCAGAATATTGATCCACCTACAGCAGCTGTCTTGTGCATCACCCCGCCTCCCAACCCCAGCACACACGGAAGGCAGTTTCAAGGACTTGGTGTACTTTTATATCATCTCCTTTATCTTGCCTCAAGGTGATTTTCAAAACAATCTACTCAATTTTATGAAACACTTCGCTCTCCTTTATTTTTCCCCCCGATCTATCCTCTACTTCCTCTTTAATTTTCTACCCAGGAGAAATGTAAGAAGTCCATAATTAAGAAGAGAGGAAACTATAGTTAGAGTTAGTGTAACTATAATTTGTGTTTGGGTTAGATTATAGTCAGGGTATTTTCAAAGGAATTTCTCATCCGCTTTAAACATACGTTATTTGGCTTTAAGATGAAGAAACGCTTTTATAATAAAAACAATTGACTTATTTGCCTTGAGTGTCACTAGCATAACATTTTAAAATTTACCATCTGTTGTTTTTAATCCCCCTATTCAGACATTACGCATCAGGTGAGCCCACATTCATGAGGATATTAGTAACCTTGTTCTTGTCTTCATTATCATCCCTGTGGAGTGTTATAATTGGCTTTCTTTAATCTATCAGTTCAATCTGCCAGGTGCCGACATCACCTCCAGAAGTTTGGGAACACATCATTCCTCTTAAAATCTTTCTTATAAACATCCATTCCTTCTTCTTTTTTTTTCTTTTTTTTTTTTTTTTCATTTGGGAAACTTACCTTGTGAATTGTCTCCAAGATCGGCCAGTAGTCATGGGTGTTCCATCTGCCAAACCTCTGCTGCCTTCGTCCTGTGAAAAAGGCACAGCAAATGAAGGCATGGGCTCTGAATATGATTCTCTGCATCCTCAGAACAGAGAGTGGTGAGATTGAAAAACAGCAACCTCTTTGAGAAAAGGGGATGACTTGTTTTGAGATTATTCTCAAACCATTTGAGATAAATCATTTTGCTAGGATCACTCAAGCTATGGAAGTCGCATCCTCTTTATGTTTTCAGGACTTTAACAATAGTATGGGGTTGGGTTTTTGTTTTACTTAAGCCCTTCTGCTGATTATTGAAGTGCTGACTAGAATTCGCAAAAAGAATTTTATGCTTTGTATTTGCATTTGTTGACACTTGAAATGTTTTGGAAAAGAATGTCTCTCTGCAAACATCTATAGATCCATGTTAGATGTGCATCATTTGTTCATAACCTTGAGGAGGCAGCAGAAGCTGCTGAAACATCCATCCAATTACACACCCATATCAGATGATAACCCTTCGGCATGTACTTATTATGTAGAAAGAGGTTTTTAATGATGGCCATATTTTATTTCCCTTCGGAGTCCGAAAATATAATCCACAGCCAAATGGTAATGCAGACCTGAGAGAAAATCAACACTTCAGTGTTGCACTTCCGATAACCTTATCAGCCACATTCACAAGACATAAGGGTGGAATAGATGAAGACACTTCCTGCGACTAAAACGAATTGCTCTACATTTCTCTTACGCTTTTGTCACCTGTAATTCGTGTTAGTTGAATATTTTCACTAACCCAAAGTCACACTGCTTTGACAAATTGCCTTGCAGGTGATTTCTTCATTCCGCTAGTAATTATTTCAACTCTGATTTCATTGTTCCCTAAATAGGGCAGAACTTGCCTTTATTTTATTTTATTTTTTTGTTTTTCTGTCTCAAAGGAATAAACGAGTATAATTCCAGCCAATTTGCTCTTCCTTAGCAAAGTATAACCTTACATTCTGTTTGCAAGATGAAAGGTAAGCCATGCTCAAGGTGGGGTTGGGGATGGGGGCGGGAATTGGAGAATCTTTAAAGGTTTTATTCCCTTTAATAGGAAGAGAATTAGTCTATAAACCTGAAATAGGAAATGTATTCAGAATATATTTGCATCTGTTTCCTAAAACAGTATTTTTCACTATGATCTTTTCTCACTCTGATCTCTTATAGAAAAAAAAAAGTGCTCTAATTCTCCTGCAGTGTAGCAGGAAATTAAAGGAAGAAAAATACGCAAATGGCTGTTTAGGCTCAAATGAGACTCTAACATTTAGTACACAATAAAATAGACTTTTTCTTATTTTTTTGACCTAAAAAGACTAAAATCTGACAAAAAGACACATCTGTTCTGAATCCACACCCGGGCTAGATTTCTACATTGGCCAAAACAAGTTACAAAGCCCTACGTAGTTTCAAAAGGCTAGAGAGGTAGAATCCTACCTTTCTTAGGAAGAACTGTAAACATTAGTGAATAATATCAATATTTACAGATAAATTCAAGAGCACTATCTGGCTAAATTGCAATTGAAGTGGAAACACGGGAAAACAGTAATATTATTTCAAGATTTAGAGTTTCTCTTCACTGGGGAATAGTGGAGCCAGTGATCGAAATGAAGGCAGACGCTGCTTTTAACAGGAAGAAGGTAAATTCAACTTAAGATCTCTTCAGTTTTAAGCAATCGTTACCCAGGGAGCTAAGGTGGGAATATTCAGCATTCTCTGGGGGGGGGAAAGTCCTGCGGAGGTTCGGACAGAGACGTGGATCTGAGAGGCACAGCGACTATAAAGGTGGCTTCAGCAGAGATGGTGGACAAAGTGTCTGAGTGAGAATACTGAAAAAAAAAAAAAATGCAGAGAGAACCTGAGGACTAAACTTAGTTTCTTCTTACAAAGAGAGAAATTGGACCCAGTAAGAGAGGCCAAAAATGAAAAAGCTAAAGAAGTTCTCCAGATGTCATGTGTAAAGAGTTTTGAGAAGGAAGAGTTAATTTATTAACTGCTAACTGTAAAAAAAAATCCATGAAGGCTGAAAATTCTAAAAGAGTCATTGAATATGTCAATTAGTAATAACAAGTAACAATGGGTAGAAGTTCCAATAGACTAGTAGAATGAAAATATCAGCACATAGGAAGTTAAGAGGTTGGGGAAAATGTATGAACAGCATAGTCCATGGATATAGTAAGTGTGACCTACATGTGGATGGATTGTGAAAATGAATACATGAAAAATTTTAAAGATGCAATTGACTTAAATTCTCAAGTTTCTAAACAACCATGACAACCATAATACGAATGCTTTATACTTCCGGAGCAGTTCATGATACCACTGTTAAGAAGGAAGTGTTTGCGGCCTTTATTTTCAGAAAGAGAAATGCAAAGAAGACCCATAATTCACACTCTTATTTCATTTTTTACAAAACACATAAGTAGTAGCAGAATGAGGAATGCAGCCCGGGAGCATTGACTCTTACAGTAATACTTTACCAGATTGTCTTACCTCCCCCTTCACTCCCATTGCACACTGTATCAGTAATAATAACCACAGAATCTCAGTGGGTTAACACAATAAACACAGACTTTTCACCCTCACATCTGTAGATTGATAAGAGGTTTGGCTGATGCAGGCGGGGCTTGGTTCTCAGTGGCAAGTCCTGTCTAAGTTTGCTCCAAGTATCTCTTTCCCCCCGTAAACCAGCACCATGTTTTTCTAATGGTGATTGAAGAAGCATTAACGGAAAACGCAAATGCACTAACACATGTCAAGCGTTTGCTTGTCGCTATCATTCCATTTGCGAAAGCAAGTCATATGACCAAACCCGACGTCAATGTAGCGAGGAAAGTATCTTTGCCTCTGTTGGGAGAAAATGCAAAGACACCTTACAGAAAGAGGGATGGTGGTGTGTTGGAGCCAGTTTGGGCTGACTCACAGGAGCTGTTATCTCTGCTCTGAACTCAGTGATGTCATATTGGCCTCTTGAAACTGGCCATGGTAGAAATATTTACATCATGCAAATCAGCAAATGCTATAAAAATCAGAGGGTTGGGGGCGCCTGGGTGGCGCAGTCGGTTAAGCGTCCGACTTCAGCCAGGTCACGATCTCGCGGTCTGTGAGTTCGAGCCCCGCGTCAGGCTCTGGGCTGATGGCTCGGAGCCTGGAGCCTGTTTCCGATTCTGTGTCTCCCTCTCTCTCTGCCCCTCCCCCGTTCATGCTCTGTCTCTCTCTGTCCCAAAAATAAATAAAAAACGTTGAAAAAAAATTAAAAAAAAAAAATCAGAGGGTTGGTTTGTCTGTTTTGGAGAGCCAGTTGTTAAACATCTACCAGCACACTCCTGGGAAGGGGTATAGGAAGGGCGGAAAGATTGGAAGCATTGATGCTGTTTACCACACACTATATTACACACTCCATATTTCATTTATTCGTTTTCAGTCATTTCATTCATTCATTCATTCATTCATTCTACTTTACTGAGGGCTTATTACTCTTCTGTGTTAACGTGGTGTGAGAATACAGTGAGAAATGAGACATCAGCTCCATTCTGGTGTTTTCACAGACCAAAGGAGAAATATATATATATATCCTCCTTTATATATATATCTCCACATCATTCTAAGAAGTGCGATGATAAGTGAGATGTACAAGATACCATACCGTTCCAGGAAAAAAGAGAAATAATATTTTGCTACTCACCCTTCCAAATGTTAATAATGGAATAAGATCTGAAGTCACACATAGGTCTGAAACACTTAAATCCCAGAATATCCTGGAAAAAATACCCTGGCATTTCTACATGCAGGCTTCCATGTTGCTGTGACCCTTTGCAATAATATAATCATCAGTGACTCTACCAAATCACTACAGTGGCACAAAGCATAAAAAACAGGAATGCAGAAAGGAAAGATATCGTAATTAGCTTGGATTAAATAAATGATGGAATGTTTCCTATTAGATTGGCTTTATTGTATTATCAGCATGATGTTTTATCTTAAAATATTTCTACTATCCTGTGTTAGACTAAGGTTTAAAATGAGTCTACCATTTATATGGTGTTTTTATGTTGCAGTTCACCTACTTAACCCTCGTGTAAATGATCCTCAAAGCTGTATATGAAAATCATCAAGGGCCAGGAGCACATTACCCTCCTTGCTTTAGGAGACCAAGTTATGAATCAGTTATTTTAAGAACTTCAATTTGTCAGTTTTGACAACATTGCAATTGATGGCAATAATAAAACCCTTCCCAAAAGCTGAATTACTTTGGGGGAATTTGCCTTGTTTTCTTAAGTGTTTTGAAAGTATGATAAGTAGGTTGTGGTGCTTTTCCTGACATAAGTGCACAAGAGATATATGATCTTTTTTTAGTGCACATAGTGACAAAAGATCAAGTTGTTGGGCTGCTGGCTACAGCAAATTGAACATATTGAATTTCAGCTGTGGTCCAAGGCAGTGTTCGGTTTGTTTCAGTCTGTTGAACTGATACCTTTCCATGCTGGTGCCATAATTTTATCCACAAAACTGGAAAATGGAGTAGCAGTGCGTTTCATTATTTTAGTAGTATTTACTGTTTAAATGCAATAAGCCTTTATTTATTTGAGTTACAAATTACTGGGTGGGATTTAAATGATAAATTTCTCATTGGAAGCACTTTATAAGAGATGTATACCAAGCCCTCATAATGCAGTTTTCTATAAACAAAATGGTATCTAATTTCAATTATGTTAGAGACCCTGTTCAAGTTAGGAAAATAAAGAAATAAAAATATGATTGTGACATTTATTTATATTTATATTTTCTCAACTAAGAGGCATGTTTTTTTTTCCTTGAATTTTTTTGGGCATATTTAAAGTGGTAAAATACTACTAATTGACCAAGAAGACAGCTTTATAATCTGATGCCAATAAGCAAATTTCTTAGCTTCACACATTGTCACATGTGAGAGGCAGAGAGAATTCATGGTACTAACTGTGAAGCCTGTTTTGAAAATAATAAAAGTTTCACCTAAAATTGGAGTCAATTAAGTCTCTCTTAATAATTAAGGAAGTACAAGAAGATTTTAAAGGTATAAGATATAACATCTTAGTGAGTATTTTCTACAACTGATTGCTAATTTTAAAAAATACCATATTTTGCACCAATTATGGCACTAAACCTGCCAACAGCATACTTATAAGAAGATATTAGGTTATATAATAATTATAAAGAGTCTTCTTTTTAAGAACATTTTATTATTCAAATGTCAGCATCTATTTCCTAGGTATAGGTTATAATACTTTTTTTTTTTTTACTCTGTATGTACTTCGGATCCTCATGAAATGTGACAGTAAGGATAAAAACCCCATAACCCAGTGAGGATAAACCATCTGACTCACTAAAATGAGCTTCCTTATAAAGAGCTCAAGTTGCATTCTGGAGAAATGCAGGAAGGAACAATGAGATCACTCAGTCTGATGTTGGAGATTAATATTTAAAATGTCTGCTAAATCAATGGACCAGATGATGTGTTAGTTTCTTTCCAAGTCTGATATTTTCTTAGTCTACAAAATATATAACTTTATTTTTGCTTTTAATTCCCTTGCCTTAGGAGATGTGTCAAGTTAAGAAATTGCTGCAGCTGAGGTCAGAGAGGTTTTTTCCTGCTTTCTCCTCTAGGGTTTTGATGGACTATTGGGACCTCATGAAAACAAAAAGCTTATGCACTGCAAAGGAAACAATCAACAAAACTAAAAGGCAACCAACAGAATGGGAAAAGATATTTGCAAATGACATATCGGACAAAGGCTAGTATCCAAAATCTATAAAGAACTCAACAAACTCCACACTTGAAAAACAAATAATCCAGTGAAGAAATGGGCAGAAAACATGAATAGACACTTCTCTAAAGAAGACATCCAGATGGTCAACAGGCACATGAAAAGATGCTCAACGTCGCTCCTCATCAGGGAAATACAAATCAAAACCACACTCAGATATCACCTCACGCCAGAGTGGCTAAGATGAATAAGTCAGGAGACTATAGATGCTGGAGAGGATGTGGAGAAATGGGAACCCTCTTGCACTGTTGGTGGGAATGCAAACTGGTGCAGCCACTCTGGAAAACAGTGTGGAGGTTCCTCAAAAAATTAAAAATAGACCTACCCTATGACCCAGCAATAGCACTGCTAGGAATTTACCCAAGGGATACAGGAGTACGGATGCATAGGGGCACTTGTACCCCAATGTTTATAGCAGCACTTTCAACAATAGCCAAATTATGGAAAGAGCCTAAATGTCCATCAACTGATGAATGGATAAAGGAGTTCTGGTTTATATACATAATGGAATACTATGTGGCAATGAGAAAGAATGAAATATGGCCTTTTGTAGCAACGTGAATGGAACTGGAGAGTGTTATGCTAAGTGAAATAAGTCATACAGAGAAAGACAGATACCATATGTTTTCACTCTTATGTGGATCCTGAGAAACTTAACAGAACACCATGGGGGAAGGGAAGGGAAAAAAAAAGTTAGAGAGGGAGGGAGCCAAACCATAAGAGACTCTTAAAAACTGAGAATAAACTGAGGGTTGATGGGGGTTGGAGGGAGGGGAGGGTGGGTTATGGGTATTAAGGAGGGCACCTGTTGGGATGAGCACTGGGTGTTGTATGGAAACCAATTTGACAAAAATTTTGTGTATATATATATATATATATATATATACATATATATAAACTTTATCAACAGGACACATAAAAAATGTTTGAATTCAATTCAAACATACGCTAAAATGACTAAAGAATATTCATAGTATCAAATTCTTTGGTATTTAATTATTCCATTAAATAATCTATTACCAACGCTCTTGTGCTAGCTACATAGCCATTGCAAAGGATAGACCTAGTTGTATAACAATGAATCAGCGGCAACCAAGGAGAAATTTTTAGTCATATATCGTAAGGCTTTCTTGTTTTAACTTGCTCACTTTGTCTATTTTTACCTCTTTAATCAACAACTTTTGTTGTATGCAAAAAAAAATAATAATAAGTAAATGGTACTAAGCCGGATGTTATGCATGGTATGTCAAATTCAAAATTAAGATTGAAAACAATACAGACAGTTGAATACTGGAACATAATAAGCACATTGAAACTTATCTGGGAAAAATTTAAATTCATATGAAAGAGGCATTAGGAAACTTTCTGGGGTCATGATAATTTTCTAAATCTTGATTGAAGTTTAGGTTGGTTTGCATCAGAATATAAAGCTATCCCTCAAAGTCAATTAGCAGCATTTATCATTTCAAATATGCCATTAAAATTCAAGGAACAAGTACACTGTGGTAATACATTTTTTAAAAATCTAACTACAAATAAATGTCACAGTAACTTTCTCATTACCTTATTTTCCTGACTTGAATAGGGTTGTTATATTGTTGAGATGGGACACCATTTTGTTTTGCACAAGAAATTTCACTATGAAATTTTGACATAGATTTTATATGAAGTGGTTCGAACAAACATACTGAACTCTAGTTCTTGGTACACATGACAGGGTATTAATGGGTGTTTATGAGGTGATTATATACGCCATTTTATTTAAAGTACACTTAGGGGTGCCTGGGTGACTCAGTCAGTTGAGTGTCCAACTCTTGATTTCAGCTCAGGTCATGATCCCAGAGTCATGGGATCCAGCCTCACGTCCATGCAGCTCTGCTCTGAGCATGGGGGCTGCTTGAGATACTCTCTCTCTCTCTCTCTCTCTCTCTCTCACGCTCTCCCTCCTCCCCCCTTGCTCACTAAATAAGTAAGTAAATACATAAATAAATAAATAAATAAGATTGGTGAACAGGGGGATGGATAGAAAGATAGATGTGTAATAAAGTATACAATTTTTCTTAATACAGGTTTGTGAAAAAAAATTCATATTTGGGCCTAAGCAACCTATTGAAAAATGTCTGGTACATAGTAGTATTCTAATGATTGATATGGGATGCATGAACGAATGAATGGTTTAGTAAGTGATATGACAAAAATTAAAAAATTCTTTATGGCAGGTCACGTGGGGTTTTAGGTAACCTCCTGCTCATTTTGCCAGTAATGTGCCACAGGTACCAATGAATCGAACCCAATTATGGATGATAATACACTAAATATAGTGTTTAAATCAGGGATAATAGGACCATTTGTTCCGTCCATATTATTGCATCCTGTCCCAGACACCCATCTTTACAAAAATAAATAAATAAACATAACAAAGAGAGTGAGGAGAGGAAAATCACTAAAAAATAAAGGGCTATAAAAAATCATGCCATAAAAAACAGGATGAAGAATCAAAGGTATGCAAACTGGAGAAGAAAAAAAACGCAATGAAAACCCATAATGGCTCCATTCCCATTCCATCCACACTGTTTAACTCTTTCCACATTCCTAACGTCAGCCTAATTTTCACCAGGATGCTTTATGGCAAAACCCCGACTCACTATTTTTCTTCTCTGAACCCTGTTCAAAAGAGATTTCATTTATTGTATTATTTTACTTATTTAGCATTTGGCACCTGGACCTTACACCAGTTGTTCTGAATGTTCTTACTCTTGCGTGTTCATGTACGCACACAAACACACGCAATCTCAATTCCCAGCAAGAGTCTAAGCTTCTTGAGGGATGGTGCTGTGTTTCATACATTCGTACACCCTTCAAACGTAGCATAATTTTCCTCACTTATTTCATAAATGTTTCTTGAGAAACCTTCATGGGCTAAGCACCATGGTGAGATTGGGCCTAAAAGGGTGGTTTTAACACTGACTCTTCATGACTTTGAAATTGTAGTAAATATTAGAACCACCACCAGAATTTATTAATTATTGTGAGAATAAAAAGTCACGTTCTCTCTTTACTAAGTCATAAACTTCTTAGAATGTTTTGGTGACTACGGGGTATATAATTGGTGACCTGGAAAATCCTCTATATGTCATTTTACACATTTAAAACATTATTCTAAGAAGTGAGACATGGGCTTAAGCAAGATTACCAAAGGTTCCATGTGCCAACAAGATAAATTTTAAATTTTAAGTTAAAATAATAATAATAATAATAATAATAATAATAGACTTCAAAGGACGCTTGATTTCTATTGGGGCCATCTTTTTGTTTGTTTTCTTGTTCTTTGCCAACCCCTTGCCATCCAAATTTGGGGAGTAGGGACAACCCAAACATGATCTAATATATCTGTCATCTGTCAAACCTACCCTTACCCATCTCTTTAGAGAATCTGAGACTTTCAGACCAGCCAGAGCCTACTGTGATAAGATTGTTTATATATCTTTTTTTCCCAATGTGCTCTGTTGGCATTTCCTCCACTATTAACTGGGGATTAAACATACGAGCATTTGCATGCTGCTCTTTTGATATTTCCTCTGCATTGGCTTTGACTTTGGGTGCCACTTGTGCTCACTCATCTAGGTGATGGGCCATCAGATGTCTAATAACTGCGATGCTGCTGTCATTCTCCAACGATGTGAACTCTTCTAGGCTTTTTACAGAATTCTCTGATTCTATTTTATCTGGCCTCAGAGTCTGATTGCTTTAGGCTCAGCAATAAGACAATCCCACCTCACTGCTGACTCCAAATGGCCTCCATCCTCCATGGATAAAGAAGTGTGAATAATATTAGTAGTGCCTTTGGTGCCTCTATAGGCACATCCATCCACATTTAAACACACATTTTTATGTTTAGCCATTTATTCCTAGCTGTGAAATATTGCAACAGCTTATACATTAGCATACTAATCCAGGCCTTAGGTCTGGGAGAGATTTATGTTGAACATTTTTGATGCCATTATTCATACTATGTGTGAAGCTGAGTAAGACTTTCTCCTGAATCAGAATAATATCAGATTCATATCCCACTGGCTGCTCTGCTAAAAATCTATTTTAACTTCAGTTACATTGCAATGTTAAAAAAAAAAAAAGAGTTTAAGCCAATGTCAGTGTAGCACTTACAAATATGAGTAGCTGTAGAATCAGAGAAAACCATGTTAAAATCTTGGTTGTCATTTACTAGTTGTATGACCTTGAGTAGGCACTTAACCTCATCCAACCTCAATTTCTTTGACCATAAAATAACTAATATTGTGGGGATTAAGTGAATAAGAGAATGAAAATTAAGTGAAGAAATAAATGCAAAGCCTCGAACTGGGGCTCAATGAAAGAGAGCTGTTACGATGACAATCACCATTAATGAATAATGATAGACAAATAGGTTTAACCTCTCTTGGCCCAGAGTGAACGGGAAAAAATGTGGAAATGTTGTCAGATATGCAAGGGATACTAGAACTCATCTATTTCACCCACCTCTACTTCATAATACAAACTAATAAAGTGAGGCACAGTGAGATTAAGGAGTTTATCCAAGGTCAGATAGTTACTCGTTAATGAAAGCCCAGGCAACAAGAATACTTATTCGTCTTATGGAAAAACTAGGACAAGATCTATTTCTTCTTCACATGTGAAGACCTGAGCTTAGGACACAATGCCAAGGAGCCAGAGGCAGAGCACTTAATCATATTGTAACAAATCTCCATCTCCTGTCTCCAGAGAAAAAGTTCATGGAATTCCAAGAGCAGTGAGTCCATAAAAAACAAGTAGCTGCCCCCTCACATCCTAAAGCTCCCCCTTTAAGTATTTTGCTCCCATGGAGCATGGAGTCTAAGATCACAGAATAGCTGCTTTCTCTCCCAATAACATACGGTGCACAGGATGAATTAAGATTCTACAGATTTCTCATTCTGGGCTTTCAGGTTCAATTTGGTCCAACTGTAAGGCTTTTCTCATTCCCTATAGTATCTCTGTTTGCCTTTTCTGTCTTCCATCACCAGGCGCTCTTTCCAACCTTAACCCACTCTCCCTTTTTCATGTCTTCATATCCTTCTCACACACTATCCTTTAGCACAGGTGGCTTTTCAAAGCCACACAAGCTTTTGAAATTTTGGGAGGTACAGGTCCTGATACTTTGGTCAGATCGTGATGTTGTCTTCTGATTCTTTGCATCTCTGCTGCCAAGCAAAGGCCCTATTGATAACATATGCTCAGTGAAATCATATGTGCTCTTTGATGTGCATTCACACAGCAAATAAGCAAACCAGATCATGTCACCCCATTACTTAAGACCCATCAATGGCCTCACATAGCCTTTAAGAAAACAGCAACATCCTAACATCTACTACACTATACACAGCACCCTGACCTCTCTGTATCTCTCCAATCCCAGCTTTCAATAATCGTAACCTGCATATCCACCAACTCCCTGCCTTGACCAAGTCATTCGTTCCCTTGTATTGGAGACTTGGCAATGTCAGTCCCTTCAGTAGGACTCTCACCACTCCAGCATTTATTCAGTTATTTCAGTCATCCCTTGTGCCTTATTTTCAATGTTGGATCCTTGCCGAGGCCGACCTTGATTCCTCAGAGTACCTTATACTTTATGCCTTTAAATGTCTGATTCCTGATCTCTCTTTCCTATATGCTGAACTATCATTTTCACCTTGCTACTTATCACTAGACTTTTAAGATGTTGGCATGGTGTCATGACTCCTTCTTCCATGGTTCTCAATGGAAGTCTCTGTTGTTTTTTTGTCTGCCCCTGCCAGCTATGTTTTATTAACCAGATTTTCCTCAAATTCTTCTCTTCTTCATTTCTGGTCTGATCCATGGTCCCTGTAGAAAAGAATTCACTTGGGCTTCACTTTTTTTAAACCTGTTTTGATATAAGCAGTGGCACTCAGGTTTGCACATATCCATGACAACATGCTAATGATAGGGACAATGCAGTTTTTCATACAACTCAGCCTATTCCAATCAGGAATCATTCTGTCATTAGTGCATTCATCCACTATTCTGCAAGTATTTGCAAGTATTTGTTGCATACCTATGTCATGGTCAGTAGGATAAGCACGAGGAAAACAATGATGAGCAAAAGGGAAAGTTCCTCTGCCTCTCCCTGAGGGAGCTCACAGTCAACTGAAGAAGAAAGACCCTGCTCATCACACCCTACATTTGCACACGTGCAAACACATGATTTTGAGAACTATAAAGGAGCTCGCAGCATCACTAATTTCTTATGGTGGCCTGAACTAGACTGAAACGTCAGAGAAAGCTTTGCTGAAGAAATCGCCGTTACCTACAAGAGGCAAGGGAGTGAAGTGGTCACGTACACAGAGTCCAAATCCAGATTGTCTAGGTTTGAATCCCTGTGCTTGCCACTTATTAGCCATGTTGCCTTGTCGAGTTTTGCCACTTCTCTATGACTCAGTTTCTTCAGTTATAAAATTGAATAAATATCACTACTTCCCTTACTGGACTGTTTTAAAGTGAATTAATGCATGCAGAACACTAAACGAAGTGTCTGACACATAATAAATGTTTTAAAGTTGGCTACAGTCATTATTTTACAATTCTGCCTGTCCAAATGTCTTGTAGTTAAGTTTCCCTTTCTTTTCTGAAATTGTGTTGGTCGAATATGGTAGCAATTTTTTAAATGGCTTTGTTTGACAAATGATAAATTGGGGAAACTTATACATGTATGTGCATTGGGGGGCAATTTTACTACGTTAGACATGGAAGTGTAAGATGAAGCATCCAAAATCCTTAAACTAACATCCCAGACCCTCTATCGTTTTGCACTTGCATTGCTCTTCTGCTTCCTATTCCACCAGTCTGATTTTCAATTTCAGTAAAACGAACCAGCCCAACACTGAATGGATTTAACCAACATTCATTCTATTGTATCTCATGATTGTACGGGGTCAGGAATTCTGTATGAAGTCAGCTACGTGATTCTGGCATTGACTACGGTCACTTGATGTTATTCAACCAGGGACTAGTCTGTTCTGATGGGTCCAG
This sequence comes from Panthera uncia, assembly GCF_023721935.1. Lineage (NCBI taxonomy): Eukaryota > Metazoa > Chordata > Mammalia > Carnivora > Felidae > Panthera > Panthera uncia. The sequence continues at coordinate 37,030,172 of NC_064807.1, forward strand.
AATGGCTTTATTCCTGTTCTTGGGACCCTGTTGGAGATGGCTGGAAGGCGAGATTCAACGGAGCCCCTCATCCTCTCCACATAGTCCCAGGGACTTTCAAAAAAAAATTGTTTTTGCAGTAAAATAAGCAGGCTATTTACATGGTGACTAGCTTCCTCTACCATAAATATTACCAGTTTCAGGAAGTGGAGTTGCCAGCCTTTAAAGACTTTCTCCAGAAACTGTCACCGTGTCACTTCCACCACATACTATCCAAGTCTTCACAGAAACAAAGACTGAAGAATTAAAGAGGAGGGACAAAGTCTCCACTTCTCCAAAGGTGAACAGTCATAGATCTTGTGGCCATATTTAATTTGCCACACCTACCAAATAAGGTCAAATTCTTGTAACGTTTCACACCCCTTACTTTTCAGTGCCTCAGTGCCTTTGTACATCTTGATCATCTGCTTATGATGGTTCACTACCTCTCTTCTGGCTAACTTTAACATACTTCAAATTCCAATTCAGACATCATCTACTCCTGTCCCACCCCCTAAATAGCGTCAGATCGAACAGTACAATGAGACCATGCCCATTTATCTCTTGACATATTTTATTAAAACAATCTTTTCATCTGTTTCCCTCACCAGTGTATCAACTCTGTGTTTGGGGAAAGTACCATGTTTTAGGCATGACTTTTATTTTTATTAAATAAAAATAGACCAAGATTATTACAAGAAATAAGTTTATTTCAATTCAAGTGGCCAAGGCACTTCACCAGGAATATTTAGCTTCTAAACATTTGGTAACAGATTAATTAGTAAAATTTCAGTTTTTATAATGACATGGACAAGCTATTTTTTTGAAACATTCAACGATGAGACTTTTAAACATAGCTTTATTCTATTAAAATATGCATTTTATTTTCCTTTTGAGCATTGAATTGGCATAGGTAGACTGAGAAATATTTTTTTTTAAGTTAGACATCACGTGGAAGTCAATAAAAATGATGAAGAAGTTATCTTGATGCTGACAGAGAAACAGAATTATGTATGATCTTTCAAGTGTATAAAATGAATCTATATCTGGCAATAGGTGTATTTGATCACAACCCAAAAATTAAAGTACAAGTAAACCCTGAGGAATTTTCCATTATTTCTAGGTGTAACAAAAACAGCTTGCCAAATTGCTCTACTTGCAAAATTCCTCAGCCAATCTCCCATCTTTCTATTTGTTCTTTTATTTCTTTCTTATTAATGGTGGAAAATGTCTTCATGAATATATATTGCAAAACAATGTATTTACATTGATTGAGCATTACTATATTCTAGACTATACTATATTCCATTTTTCTTTTTCCATTTTACTTGACTATATCTCAGTATGTCTCTAATTGTAACCATTTATGAATCTTTTGCTTGTCATTTATTTGTGCATAAATATGCATTGGTGTGTGTATACATTTCTACACTGAATATTGAGTTTAAATTTAATGAGGTATTCTTATGCCAAACATACAATTTTACATAAATGTTAAAAGCAAACAAAACAAAAGTCTTAACCTTTAGTACTCCTTTAGATGCCTCGGCAGGAGTTATCATTTACCACAATCTTCCCACAAAAGTTGTGTAATTTGTATCATTCCTTACTTCAATCACAAAATATTTATTGAACATTTAGTATGTGAAAAAAACCATTCTAGGTATTGTGCATCCAGCAGTAAGCAAAATAAAATTCAAGGCTTTGAATAGCTTATATTTTTGATGTTAAGACAGAAAATAAATTACTATGTAATACATCAAATGGTGATAGCCAAATGACATAGAGAAACATAAAGCATTTTAAGATTATAAGGAGTGTTTGGAAATGAAGTTGTATTTTATGGCACTGAGAGATGACGCTTGAACAGAAACCTGAAGGCAACAGGTAACAGGTAGCTGGAAAAAAAAAAAAAGTGTTCTGGGAAGTGGGAACAAAAATGCAAAGGGCCTGAGTTGGGTGTAACTTCATGTGTTTGAGGCATAACAAGGGTGGCAGTGTAGCTGCGGTGGATTGAGGGAGGGGAAGAAGAGAAGGAGTAACACCTAAAGGATGGGAGTGTAAGGGTAAGGTTCCTGCCTTCTATAGCCTTGTAGATCTTGGTAAGACTGAATTTTACTTCAGTGAGTCAGAAGATTTTTCTAAAGAGCAGTCACATGATCTGATAACATCATTTAAAAATCACTCTGGTTACATATCTCATGATCAAATTGGATTTATTACAGGGAGGCAGGGATGTTTAACATCACAAATCAAACAATGTGATATACCACATTAACAACACGAAAGATAAAAAAAAAGTCATCTCAATAAATGCAGTAAAAACATCTGACAAAGTTCAACATTCATTCATGATAAAAACTGTCAACAAAGTAGGTACAGAGGGAACTTACCTCGACATAATAAAAAGGCCATATATGATAAGCCCACAGCTAATATCAGACTCAATAATAAAAGGTTGAAAGCTTTTCTTCTAAAATCAGAAACAAGATAAGAATGCCTAACCCCACCACTTTTATTCAAAATAGCTTTGGAAGTCCTGGTCAGAGCTATTTAGTTGGAAAAAGAAAGGAAAAGAAATAAAAGGCATCCAAGTCAGAAAAGAAGGAAAACTGACTCTATTTGTAGATTATATGATACTACATAAAGAAAATATTAAACCCACCAAAAAAACTGCTAAAACTAATTAATTCCAATAAAGTTACAGAATACAAAATCAATACACAAAAGTAAATTCTGTCTCTATACATTAATAAGAAACTATCAGAGAGAAAAATTAAGAAAACAATCTCAAGTTGCATCAGAAAAAAATAAATTTAATCAAATCATTAAAAACCAGTACTCTGAGGGGCGCCTGGGTGGCTCAGTCGGTTAAGCGTCCGACTTCAGCTCAGGTCACGATCTCACGGTCCGTGAGTTCGAGCCCCGCGTCGGGCTCTGGGCTGATGGCTCAGAGCCTGGAGCCTGCTTCCGATTCTGTGTCTCCCTCTCTCTCTGCCCCTCCCCCGTTCATGCTCTGTCTCTCTCTGTCTCAAAAATAAATAAACGTTAAAAAAAAAATTTAAAAAAAAAAAAAAAAAAAACAGTACTCTGAACAGCATGATACACTCCTAAAAGTATGATACATTCCTTGTTAAAATGTCCACAATACCCAAAGCTTTCTAAAACTTCAGTGACATCCTTATCAAAATTCCAATGGCATTTTTCAGAGAAATAGAACAAACCATCGTAAAATTTGTGTGGAACCACAAAGGACCCCTCAGAGACAAATCTTGAGAAAAAAGAAAAAAAGCTAGAGGCATCACACTTCCTGATTTCAAACTATATTACAAAGCTATATGTTAATCAAAACAGTAAGATACTGGCATTAAAACATGTACATACATCACATGGAAACATTAAAACACGTACATACATGTACATGGAACAAAAAAGAGAACACAGAAATCAACCCATACATATATGGTCAATTAATCTATGACAAAGGAGCCAATAATATACAAAGGAGAAAGGACAGTCTCTTCAAAAAATGGTGCTGTTAAAACTGGACAGCCACATGCAAAAGAATGAAATGAGACCACAATCTTGAACCATACACAAAATTCAACCCAAAACACAAAACTCCTGGAGGAAATATATATGGTAAGTGCCTTGACATCAGTCTTCATGATGATTTTTTGGATTTGACACTAGAAGCAAAACCAAAAATAATTTTTTTTAAAAAATTAAAAATACACAAGTAAGACTACATCAACTTAAAAGTTTCCCCATACTAAAGGAAACCATCAACAAAAGGTAACCTACCAAATGGGAGAAAATATTTGCAAATCACATATCTGATATGAGGTTAATATCCAAAACATATTTAAAATTTCATATAATACAATAGCAAAACAAATTTAATTTCAAAATTTGCAGGGTATCTGAATGGACATTTTTCCAAAGAGGATAGATAGCCATGAAAAGATGAAAAAGTGGTGAGCATCACTTCTCATCAGGGAGATGTAGGTCAAGACCACAATAAGATATCACCTTGCACCTTTTAGAATGGGTAATATAGGGACACCTGGGTGGTTCAGTTGGTTAAGTGTCTGACTTCATCTCAGTTCATGATCTCACAGTTCGTGGGTTCGAGCCGTGCTTCAGGCTCTGTGCTGACAGCTCGGAGCCTGGAGCCTGCTTCAGATTCTGTGTCTCCCTCTCTCTCTGTCCCTCCCCCACTCATGCTCTTTCTCTGTCTCTCAAAAATAAACAAATAAAGAAAGAAAGAAATGTTAAAAAAATAGAATGGCTATTATAACAAAAGACAAGAAATAACAAGTGTTGGCAAGGAGAAAAGGAAACCCTTGTGCACTATTGGTGTGAATGTAAACTGGTAATGCCACTTTGGAAAATAGTATAAAATTTCCTAAGAGATTAAACATATTACTACCATGTGATCCTATAATTCCACATCTGGGTATTTATCTAAAGGAAGTGTAGACACTAACTAAACAATACTCATGGATTTTGCTCATGTAAAATATACTTATGACTACTCATGTTCATTGAAACATTATTTACAATAATCAAGCCATGGAAACCATCTAAATGCCCATGAGTGGATGAATGGATAAAGAAAATGTGATACACACACACACACACACACACACACACACACACACAAATATTACTCAGCCATAAAAAAAAAAAAGGAAACCCTGTCTTTTGTGACAACATGGATGGACCTTGAGAGCATTACACTAAGTGAAATAGGTCACAGAGAGAAGGATAATACTCTTTGATCTCACTGATATGTGGAATCTAAAAACAACAACAAAACAAACTCATAGATACTGAAAGCAGATTGGTGAATGCCAGAGATGGGGGATGGGGAGTTGGCAAGATGGATGAAGGTGGTCCAAAGGTACAAATTCCCAGTTATAAAATAAATAAGTCCTGGGGATAGAAAGTACTGTATGGTAATTATAGTTAATAATATTGTATTGTATATCTGTGAAAGGTGCTAAGATGTAAGTCTTAAAAGTTGTTATTACAAGAAAGAAAAATTCTATAACTATATGTAATAGATGTTAACTAGACTTATTGTGGTGATCATTTTGCAATGTGTAGATGTATCTAATCATTATGTTGTACACCTGAAACTAGTGAAAAAATTACTTACTCATTCACTCTCTCCTTAAGCTTCACTTCTAGGAAACCCAACCCAAGACAACATGGATGACGGCCATACCTCCCCCTACCATATTCCTTTCTCAACAAGGGGGAGGTGAATTTGATGGTATATTTTGATGGTGGTTCTGCTCTGATTCAGGAATGCATTTCACTCAGAAAATACTTTTGATAAGCTAATGTGTGGGAGGCCATAGGAATGAGTGAATTTGGGGTGATAGATATCATTTTACAATTTCCATAGCAATATCTGATTTAAATAATTTCTGAAATAACACAGGTGGTAAATAATTTAAAGGACAGTTAAATGCTACAAGCACTACACAATATGTTATTGAACTTTAACCCATACTCCTAGAATCATAAAGGGCTAAATTTCCAACAAAGCAAAAGTAGTGTCATAAAAGCAGGAAACATACCTACCTCTGAGTAGAGGTGGAAAGGAAAAGGGTTAGAGGCAAAGACCTGAGCCTAAATCCTTTCCAGAGACTTTGGGAATTTGCTTCTCTCTTTCTGAGGTTGCATTTCTTAATTTGTAAATTTGAGCCATTCCAATGGATGTAAGAAACATGGATCTCGACTTATTAATTTGTTTATGTACTGGTACAGTAATAAATATAAAGAGGGGTGTGGGTGTCCAACCACTATTTGTTAAATGAATAAATATGTAATTGTGAATTAAGGTGAATTATATACTTCATGGACACCTAAAGATCAAACATTATGCCGTTCCTTTTCAAAGTAGTACCTAATTCTGCTATTTATATTTTTAAATGCAAAAATAAAGCTTTACAGTGGAAAACATTAAACAGGGAAATATTATAATCTTAAAATCCAATGACCAATAAAAGGAAACTCTTTCAATGCACACTTATGGGGTATCAGACCTACAGGTGTCATTATGGAAGTCAGAAAACATAGGTGGCTAAGAAGTTTAGGTTGAGTTCAAAGCCTGCTCTTTCTTTGAAATATTTTGTTCTCAATATTAAGCCTTCGGTGACAGTTTTATCCTTCAGTACCAGATTTTAAATGTGACTAAGAACAGACTGTAACATGACGCTCTCTGCAGACCCCACTGTCTTCTAAGCTGGCCACTCTCATTAGTGTGAGTGCACATGTTGATAAGCCCTAGGGGCTATTTATGTGACACCAAAGAACTCTACATGATATTCCTTCAGTCAAGATTTTACTCGGGCATTTTGGGTCTCTCTCTAGTGCTATTTCCTTTTTTTCTGTAGCATTTATTCGCACTTGACCCTATGTTTTAGAAAGTGCACACAAGTCAGTATTCCAGACATCCCAGGGACTTGAAGAGCTGATCTAATGCCTGAGCTGCAAGATGAAAAACAGAAGAATTTTGTTGAACCTATAAAAAGGATGACATTTTGCCTGGCCCTGAGCTGTTCTGTTCAAATTGAAGCTTTTGCAGCTTGTGGCTCTTTGATTTGTGAGCTAGAGAGTATCATATCTTGGCCATTACTGAATCATAAAAGTTCTCTGCCTCTTCCCAGCTCATTTTATTTAAAAGGAAAAAGAAAAACCCTTTATCTTACAAAACGCATTCTTTTTATTTTCTTTCATTTTGCACATTGCTGGAATGGATTCTGTAAGGGTTTAATGACAACACACGTATATGATAATTGAGCGGATGCCAATGGAAATTATTTGTGTGGTTAGATTGGAGTGGGTGTCATGAGAATAGAACATTGTGCAGCAATGTGTTTTCCATATTACCTTGTTAATGACCAGAAACTTGTACTCATTACTTATTTTCATCCATAACATAATAATGTACAGAGTCACATAGCACATCCGGGTTAGGGTCTGGCTTAACCGCAAAGAATTGATTTGTTCAGGAGGGAATGGGCTGAGCCTGAAGGAGGCTTCATCAGGATTCCTGTGCATTCCAAACTCCTTGGACAAGAAGGAAGTACATGGAATACATCTTAACAATGTCTGAAGTGGTAGCTAATTTCCCAGCTGAACTTTATTACCTTTCAACTTAACCCTTGTCTGTAGTTTCATTATCCCTTTATTCTACAAACATGTGATCAGTGCATTTGCTATGTCAGTCACTATCCTCCCTGCTGAGAGTGAATAGCACAGCCACTCCCTTCTTCAGGAAGCTCGCAGTCAATAAACACGTTATTATGTCAAAGTGATAAGTACTATTTAAAATCTTACACTAGGCATTTCTTTTTTTTTTTTTTCTACAGATAAAAGATAGTGCAGCATCATTTCACATGAAAAGAATATCAGTCTGCCATCCAAAATATTTTTTGTGGGAGCACCCGGTAGCTCAGTTGGTTAAGTGTCCGACTCGGTTTCAGCTCAGGTCACGATCTCACGTTTCGTGAGATCCAGCCCCGCATCAGGCTGTTTGCTGACAGTGTGGGGCCCGCTTGGGATTCTCTCTCTCCCTCTCTCTCTGCCTCGTCCCCACTCATGCACACTCTCCCTCTCTCCCAAAATACATAAATAAACTTAAAAAAAAATTGTCATTGGATTTTAAGATTATAAATCCAACGATTTTTTTAAAATCCAATGACTAATGTTATAAATCCAATGATTTACAATCTTAAAATCCAATGACTAATGTCTCACTGTGTTTGTGAGCTTTTAAAACTCTCCATTTTAGTGTGATTTTTTTTTCTCATCCTGAATAGTTATTTACTTCTATATACAACTTTCTTTTCTTATTCCTAAAGGGGTTTCTCAAAAACTGTAGGAGTTTGAGGCTGCACATAGCCTTAATCCAGCTGGGACAAAAAACTGTACCTAAGATGATCCAGAACACTGTGTCTCACACAGAAGAAGCATTTAATACATGCCGCTACTATTATTACAATAGTGTTTTACTAATTCTCTTGTTATCATTCTATCTACTCCTAGAAAGCTAATTCCCTGAAAGATCAAAGAAAATCACAACATGCGCAACTATCCTTCTCAGGTCTGAGAATTGTTCCAATGCATAACCAAAATTTTTTCAGGAGTACCATATTAAAATTAGTTTTCTATCTCATTTTGTCTACAATTTATTAGACCACATAAGAAGTATGAGTCTTTTAAGAAAATAAGTCTGGAAACTCTGAGACCATTTACAAATTGAAAGCACATCCGTAGGCAGATAGAGATAGAAACAAATATTCTATATAAATTTTGACTGCTCCTTTCTCCAGTTTGAAATATCTATTGGGATCCTGGAGATAAATGCATGTGAAATGAACCATTTTTTAGATCGGTGGAAAAAACTCACAGGTGCTTAATGTCCTCTATAACTAGATGTCCTCGATAGCAATTTCTGCTTTTTCTCTCTCTCGAGGAAGCTAGAGAACATATTCAGGGTCTCTTGATGCCTGAAGAGAAAAATACAGTCATCTTTTTCATTGGCTTCAAATAGTCTAAATAGGGTGGTGAACAAACTCACTGCCGCTGAGTCAGAGGGAAGATAGCCATCTGTTAGAGATAAGCAGCCCTGGGTAACTTTGAAACTGAGCCAGGCCAGAGATTGAGGACAAGCTTCAAGGAAAAACTCTGAGTTCAGTTAATCACTTGGTGCTGGTTGTTAAGGGAAAATAAAGTGTTAGTGAGCAAGGCACTGACCTCCCTTGAAAGCATCTATTTCTTTAAAATGTGCTTTAGAATTGTCCACCTGTTAAGATGCTATTATTCAAGTTAATGTTAATGTGGCCTTATATTTTTAATAATTGTGTGAGAGGCTCAATACATTTGGGAAGAATCTGTATGAATGAAGCAGTCAAGTATAAGGGTGTTTTGAAGACTGCTGGTTCAGAGTCAGACTATCTGCATTCAAATCCTGACTGCTTAGCTCCATGACCTTGGACAGACATCTGAACCTCTTTAAGATTCAGTTTCCTGGGGCGCCTGGGTGGCTCAGTCAGTTGAGCGTCTGACTTCAGCTCAGCTCATGATCTTGCAGTTTGTGAGTCCGAGCCCCACGTCAGGCTCTGTGCTGACAGCTCAGATCCTGGAGCCTGCTTCGGATTCTGTGTCTCCCTCTCTCTCTGCCCCTCCTCTGCTCACGCTCTGTCTCTCTCTGTCTCTCAAAAATGAATAAATGTTAAAAAAATTAAAAAAAAAAGATTCAGTTTCCTAAACTGAAAAAAAATTAATAATAACATCCACTTCATCAGATTGCTATGAGTATTAAATAAAATGATCTCTATAAACTAGCCCAATGCCTAGGAGACAGTCAGGACTCCATAAAAGCTAACACCCCCATTAAACTTGAAATTGCCCTTACCCATTTCCAGCACCCCTCTAGTATATTGATCTCAGCTTCAAGAGATTTTTGTATTTCTAATGGTTTCTAGTAGCAGTTAATAGGAACTAAAGGACACTGACAACACTTCTCTACTGATTGAAGAGTGTGTTTTGCCCAAGAAAGCTCCAAACAGTCCCTGTGAGCCCTCCCAAAGAAGTTAAACTCTGGTTTTGTTGCTGGGGCGCTGACCAGAGGCAACTGATACACATTTTCAAAATCAGTTCAGGTTCTACCTCAACAACAGAGATACCCAAGCAATGGGACCTACTCCATGAATACCAATTTTGAATAGGAATTAGAAATCCTCAGGTTCTCAAGAGGTCGTTCATTGGGCCTGGAGATTTGAAGTATCTTTTCTCCGTGGTACAGTAAGAAAAAGTGCAGGTGGTGACAGCAACAGCCAGGCAAAGATGATGGTGACTATCATAGAGCCACATCACCTAATGTCAAGGCATATAGGGAATCGTGGGGTTAGATAACGTGTTAGAAAATGTCAATGACTTGGCTGGGCCAAGACACGTAAGACTGTGTGATATTCTGTTGGATTAAGGTAAGTGATTTAGGAACAGCTGGGGTTTTGACATTTATGCTTTCAGAGGAAAGCACCTAGAGAATATTGACCAAGTCACCAGGAACGCTGAATTGGCAAATGCTGAATCATTGTTTGTAGGGGAAATTCAGGGTGAGGTTCTTGTGATTCTCTGGTCACATTTCTATAAGACATATCTTTGTTTTATGTGTGTTTCTGTTTAAAGACTATGTATTTATGATATACTGTTGTTTCACTAACATTGGACTTACAGCCAATAGCACTATAATTCATTCCCAAACAAAGTTTATCTAACACCCATATATTCTCTGTTAGGCACATCACAGCCTCCTTCTGCTTAGGAACGCTAGACTAGGCTTCAGCACTACACTTAGGAGCCATTTTAAATAGCATGGAAAGAAAGCACAAAAATGCATCAACAACAACAAAAAAAACAACAACAAATAGCACCAAATTGATGGCAGAAAGGACAGTCATTTACAGTACTAGAGCTGAAACCAGAAGGCAGAGCATCATCTTTTTAACCACAGCTGGGAAGATGTGCATTGAGTGACTCAAATTTTTCACTGTTCTAAGCACGTCTATGAATGACCATGAAAGCACTGTCGGTATTGACCTTGGGGGTGAGAATAAACCTTAACTTGTATGAAAATTTGAAAATATGGAATCTAAGAATAATAAGGATCCACTGCGTTTTATATTATCTGGAGGAAATACTAAGTTCTTGAAATTGTATATACTCAATACGATTCCAAGTTTGTAAGATAAGGTAGATCTTTCTTTAAATGGAATACTGATGCTTTGTTTGAAAAAGAATCAATATTGAAAATATGATTTCAGGAAAAAATAATGATCTGACTCTTCTACTTACAAACTCAAAATGTCACATAATTCAAAAAAAAAACTCAAAAATTTTTTTAGGAAAGTAAAGAGCACCCCAGTAGAATTGTTGATGAGTCAATACTACCAAAAGTATTTAGAGGTCACTGGCATCTGAAGACAACCAATAAAAGAAAATTAAAACTTTCCTAAAATTATAAGCTAGTTACTGTGTCACTATAATTCAATTCATAATAGATCATTAATGTTCAATTTATGTTGACATGACCTATATTTAACACAGGTAAAATTATTTACAAAAATTTCCCAGGATTATCCGTCAAAAAATCCATCAGGGTCTAGCATATGTGGTATTACAAAAAAAATTTTTTTTAGGGGCGCCTGGGTGGCTCAGTCGGTTAAGCGTCCGACTTCAGCTCAGGTCACGATCTTGTGGTCCACGAGTTCGAGCCCCGCGTCGGGCTCTGGGCTGATGGCTCAGAGCCTGGAGCTTGCTTCCGATTCTGTGTCTCCCTCTCTCTCTGCCCCTCCCCCGTTCATGCTGTGTCTCTCTCTGTCTCAAAAATAAATAAACGTTAAAAAAATAATTTTTTTTTAGATAGGCAATATTTCAGAAAGAGCCCCTCTTCAGAACCATAGTGAGTTCTATCTTCAGGGCACGCGTATCATAATAAAGAGCTGTAATTTGAGTGCCAATGTGTCTCTCCTTTTAAGAAGGTTTACACTCTTGAAAAAGAAACTTAAGGGAAAGAAATTCTTTTAAACTCTTCAACTTTCCAATGTCTTCATCCTCAGAAGCCACAAGTGATACTACCCTTCTTCTCCACCCCCTTTGATGACAAACACTGTCGTCTTGAATAATGCCAAACTTCCCTTAGTACCTAAATCCATCCTGATCAAGACAGGAAATACATTCTTGTCCTCACAAATATGGGGCTTAGGAATTGATTTGATAGTTTTAAGTGCAGAAATTGGGGTTTCCTTTCTCAGCTTTTGTCTAGAACCACAGTGTCTTTCTATGACTGAATCCTTGCTGAGATCTCAGATATCTGACATCTTCTCTGCTTGTACCAGACACATCTTCCTGAGGGCTGCCCCCTTTAGGTCTAACCACTCTATCTAATGCTGCCATTCATATGACAACACACATCACTGTTGCCTGAAGACACCTACTGTCCGTCCCATTGACCAATTAGAAATCGCATGGAAAAACAGAGCTGGTCTGACAGAGGTTTTTAAACCATAATTTGGACTGCTGCTCCCCCTCCTCAGGACCCAGCCCAACAGTTAATTCAGTTCTCTTACATGCTCCCCTTTATAATTCTACCTTACTCTGTACTCCCACTTTTCCAACATTATGGTCCAACTCTGCCTCACCCTGCACAAGCATGTTAAGAGAATATGGTAAGGTGCCATTCTGGAAACTGTACAGAGACCAGTTATAGGAAGACTAAGACAATAGATCTGGGAAGGACATTGTTCCCATAAACCTGTAGAGATATTTCACTCAGTCTCTTCCAAACCTATGAAATGGAGCAATTAATTTATTCTCCTACCTAAGGCACTTTAAGTCTTCATTTAGTTCTTAACAAGAACTTTTGTTGGAGTTCCTTCCAACAAAAAAGTGTTTAGTAAGTTCAAAGGATCAGTCTTATTATAAAGAAAATGTCAAATCAACTTGTAAATCTTTTTTTAACTAAAAGTCAAATAATTATTTTATAATGAATTCTTTATTGAAGCAAAACTCATCATTTCAGACTCTGTCCTTTAATTTTTATTTTACTCTTTTGAAAAAAAGTTTTATAAAACATTTATAACTTATAATTACAAAAAAATACATTTAGGAAAAGGAAGCACTGTCTTCAAATTTTACCATTACATGTTTCTCCCTAGCTAAACCATATAAGTATATAAACATAATAAGATAAAAAGATCAATTTAATTCTATAAAATATTCTAATTTAATTCATGTCTTTGGAGGATATCCGTTTTTTCTTTATTTTGAACTAAAGTAAATCATTTTACAATAAATATAAATTTATAAATTAGCAAGAGAATTCCAAATATCAAATTTATTTGATTTTTAATATGTGAATAAGGTTTACCAATGCTTATATTACATTTAATTTAGTGAAAGTCTCTACTTCTACTTCATAGTATTTTTTCTATGCTTCAGGGATATCAATTTTCTTTAATCATGCAAAGATCTAAACTGTCATTTCAAAAGCAAAATTTCCACAACCAAATAATATCTCTAGCACGGAGGCATTTCTACCTCATAGATGTGCTGTTTCTGTCTGACAATTCTAAGCATTAACAATGTTTGGATTTATGGTACCCAGCAGAGTTCTGCAGAGAGAGCCTGATTTTTTTTAAGGCTAAAACTAAAGTACAAAGAACATTAACCACTGAGGGAAATGAGAGCTTTTTAAATAGTAGAACTGTTGGTTGAAACACTTTGGGTAGAAGTGTTTGGGTAGAAAATAACATTTTACCAAGATGCTGTGATATTTTGTGCTAATATTTCACACCTAAGGTGTTGTTTTCTTCATGCAGAGGCAGCAGTCGGTTGGAAAATAGACAACACAAACTAACACACTTTTTTTTTTTTTTTTTGTCTTAAGGCTTAAGCTAATTTGCTACATGGTGATTAATGCTTTAATCAAGATTCTTGGGTTTGAAAATTAATCATTTCATCAACTGATTATGGGATGTATGGGGATGGAAAAATGCTATAAATCAAAAGGAAAAATGGGAACCCTGAGACATTTTTAAATTATTAACTTTTCAAAGAAATCTCTGTCCACCTTCCCCTGGGAGTCTTTCCTGCTGAAGCTTCAACCCACTCTTTTACCTTGCCCTGAGTAAATGGCCAACCTTAGCCTTTTTGTCTTCATTGCTCAAAAAGTGGTATTAGAAGTTATCAATTGACTCCTCTTGTTGGCAAGAACAGCAAAGTCACTTGCAAGGGGTCATGAACACAAGGAGATAATTCATTGGGAGCCATTATTATAACAGTCTACTATATAGCCCCAAAGAGTCAAAGAGAGAGGAGTTGAGTCCAGTGCTATTTTGTGATAACATTTCACCAGAAGGCAGAAGAAGGTGATGGACAGGGGATAGAGGCAATGGATACATGTATTCTAACCTTATATGAACAGAATTTGTTTATATAAACAGAATTCTCAGAGCAGGGAGATAAGTTAAAGAAGTTAAGGTGAAAGTCCAGAGTAGAAATGGAATTCGGCAAATAGATGTCATCCGAGAATTTATGGGAAGAATTCGCCTCACAGAACACCCACACACATACATTGAAATAGAGCAGCTGCAGGAAAATAAAACCAGCAATGCAGCACGAGCTTAGCTTGTCAGAATAACCTGTATGGTTTCAAAACAAAGTTGAAGCTCCCCATTGGTTTATGTGTGTCCTAGAGAAGGATACAAGTACTTAAAATGGCTGATATTGCTGTCTAACGAAAACATCCATGGAGAGCTGCTGAGATGAGACGGGAGGGTAAGAGGGATGGTATCAGAAGGGAGACTGAGGTCCTTTAACCAAAGATTTTATATCAGACAATTTTAGCCTGGGGTATATGCAGCACCAACAAGACAAAGGCAGACTCCCATTCACAAGAATGACCATGACCCTGCTGAGAAATAACACAGTGGGTTGGCGAACTCTGGATTGAAGTACTGAGTATCAGCAGGGTAATAAGAATCCAAATGAATGTGCAATGAATGGGTCTCAAAACCTCTTCCTTCCAACTGCCTTATGGTCATATGATGTCCCTAGCCTGCCTCCTCAAGCCACTAGAAGAGCTGAGGGAAAGAGAAAAGAACCAAGAGTCTGCACATTTGCCTGGAAGAGATTTAACTGCTGGGGTTGAACTGAGATAAATTTCCAAAACAAGATTAAATTTAGTTTTCTCTTGAATCATTAGTATTTTCTACTAACATGTAGGTTTTATAAAGAAGGACAAATCAGTTTTAAGAAAATAATGTAGCTATTTGGGGAACTTGGGAAGATGGTGGAGTAGGAGGACCCTGAACTCACACCATCCCACGTTTACAACAAGGTACCATCCACATCCAAGCAAACAAACCAGAGAGCCATCTGAAGACTGGCAGAACAAACTCCACAACTAAATATAGGGTAGCTGCATCTGATAGGTTAAGAAGGTCAGAAAGGTGGAGGAAGGCTGCCTGCAGGTAAAAGGGAGCTGTGCACACGGACAGGGCAGAGACACAGGGCAGGGCACTTATACCAGGGAACTCACATGGGGAACTAATCCCCATAAGATTTGGATTTACAAACCAGAGGGGCTGAATTCCATGAGTTTGTATAACCAGTAGGACTTGGAACCTGGACCTTTAAAAACAAGCTGAATCATCACAGGGAAAGCTGGGATGGTGAGTGATGCCGGGTCCTGTCCTTAAAGAGATAGCAGCCTATGAAGAGAGGCAACATGAAAACATCAGTTTATACAACAGTGGGGGAAAAGAGGAGACAGATCTGTCATACCGATTTTGGAGCCCCATGTCTTCTTTGAGCCCCATGTCTCAAAGCCCTGACTTCTTTGAAAATGAGGGAGCTGGCAGGTGCCATTTTCCTACACAACTCTCCAGCAAATACAAGGATACCCACAGAAGGCAGAGCTGCACAGGCATTAATCTGCTAACAGTGCACAATGCCCACAAGTTCTCCTGAGGAGTAGCATACTCCAAGCCTGTTAGCCTCTGCCCTGGACACAAGGCAAATTTTGCTAAAGCCCACTGTGCATCTTGCCCAGCTGTACTGTGCACTGAATCCAGCCTCACCTAGCGATTTCAGTGCTCCATGACCAGCTTTGTGCCCCTGGTCACCAGAGTGCTTTGAAAATCCAGCATAGGACTAGCGGCCCATCACAAATTTTGCTAACATCATCACCCTGCTCTCAAGTTCCCTGGTGGGTATGTCCCCTTATAGGTGGCCTGCCTGGGTCCTACTAACACCACAGACAGCAAGCACACCTCACAACAGGCAGAGACTCAGTGCAGACGACATCACTGAAAGAGATTCAGACACAACAGCAGAGCATAAGTAACACACATAGGATACAGTCCTGAAGTGCCAGGTGCTGGTGAACAGGGGACACTGCAATGGAGGACACTCCAGGATCTCTTTTTCATAAAGTCACTTCTTTCAAGAGCAGAAGACGTAGCTGACTTTCATAACACACAGGACAGACACAGACACAGAGAGGCAGACAAAATGAGAAGACAAAAATTTTATCACAAATTAACAGAAGTCCATGGCCAGAAATCTAAGTGAAACATATAAATAATATGCCTGATGGAGAATTTAAAGCAATGATCACAAAGATGCTCACTGGACTTAAGAAAAGAGTGGAAGACATTAGTGAGACCCTTAACACAGAGATAAGGAATAATAGGACAGACATGAAGGGATCAATAAATGAAATGAGAAATGCTCTTGATGGAATGAATAGCAGGATGGAAGAAGCAGAGGAACAAATTAGTGACCTAGAAGAGTAATGGAAAGTAATCAAGCTTAACAAAAGACAGAAAAAAAGAGAATTATGCAAAATTCTAATTGACCTAGGAAACTCAGTGACTCCATCAAACATAGTAACATTCATATTATAGGAGTCCCAGAAGAAGAGAGAGAAATGCGGCAAAATTCTATTAAAAAAAAGTAACTGAAAGCTTCCCTAATCTGGAGAAGGAAACAGAGGCACAGAAAACTCCCATTAAAATCAACAAAAGCAGACCCACACCAACACATATTAGAATTGAATTGCAAAAATATAGTGATAAAAAAAATTAAAGCAGCAAGACATAGAAAGACAGTAAACTACAAGGGAAAACCCAGAAAGCCAGCAGCAGAATCTCTGCAGGCCAGAAGGGAGTGGCATGATATATTCAAAGCTCTGAATGGGAAAAATCTGAAGACAAAAATGCTCTATCCAGAAAGTCTATTGTTCAGAATAGAAGGAGAGATAGAGTCTCCCAGACAAAAGCTAAAGGAGTTCATGACCACCAAACTGGCCCTGCAAGAAATACTTAAGGCACTCTTGGGAGTGGAAATGAGAGACCCAAAGTGACAGTAAAAAGGTAGAAAACACAGAAGCAGTAAAAATGAATATTTCTGTAAAAAAT
The DNA here is from genome assembly GCF_023721935.1 of Panthera uncia. NCBI lineage: Eukaryota > Metazoa > Chordata > Mammalia > Carnivora > Felidae > Panthera > Panthera uncia. The sequence continues at coordinate 37,047,196 of NC_064807.1, forward strand.
TAGTCAAGAAATTCCCCAAATAAAAGGATGTTAAACATGGTAACATATAACTAAAACATGTGGAGAGGAGGAGAAAAGAATGGTTCCAAACGCAAACACCATCAACTTAATATAGACTGCTATTTGAAGACCAGGCTATATACAAACCTTATGGTAATCATATATCAAAAATCACTAAAAATATGCCAAGATTAAAGAGAAAGGTATCCAAATATATAACTAAACAAAATCAGCAGACCGTAAAGGAGAGAAAGACAAGAAGGGACCAGAGAAAATCTACAGAAATAATCACAAAACAATTAATAAAGTGACAATAAACACATATCTACCAAAAATTACTTTGTATGTAAAAGAACTAAACATTCCAATCAAAAGCCATAGGGTGTGAGTATGGATAAAAAACAAGACCCATCTACATACTGCTTACAAGAGACTCACTTTAGACCTAAGGACACCTGCATAGTGAAAGTGAGGGCATGAAGAAACATCCATCATGTGAATGGATGTCAAAAGAAAGCTGAAGTATCAATGCTTATACCAGACAAAACAAACTTAAAAAGAAAGTCTGTAGAGGCGCCTGGGTGGTTCAGTTGCTTAAGCATCTGATTCTTGATTTTGGCTCAGGTCATGATCTCATAGTTGGTGAGTTCAAGCCCCATGTCAGGCTCTTCACTTTAAGCACAGAGCCTGCTTAGAATTTTCTGTCTCCCTCTCTTTCTGCTTTTTCCTTGCTTGTGCTCTCTCTCTCTCTCTCTCTCAAAAATAAATAAATAAACATTAAAAGAAAGAAAGTAACAAGAGACAAAGAAGGACACTATTTGATAATAAAGGGAACAATCCAGCAAGAAGATATAACAATTGTAAATACTTATGCCCCCAACCCATTGATAATAATACAATAATTGTAGGGGACTTTAACACCCCACTTACAGCAATAGACAGATCATATAAGCAGAAAATCAACAAGGAAACAATGGCTTTGAGTGGCACACTGGATCACATGGACTTAACATATATTTAAAGCATTCCATCCTAAAAGAACAGAATACACATTTTTTTTCAAGTGCACGTGGAATATTTTCCTGAAGAGATCACATATTAGCCCCCAAAACAAGACTAAACAAATATAAGAAGATTGAAGTTACACCATCTATCTTTTCTGACAACAATACTAGGAAACTAGAAGTCAACCAAAACAAAACAAAACAAAAATCTGGAAAGATCACAAATACATGGAGGTTAAATAACATGCTACAAAACAATGAATGGGCTAACCAGGAAATAAAATAAGAAATTCAAAGTTACAGGGAAACATGAAAACGAAAACACAACAGTCTAAAACCTTTATGATGAAGCGAAACCAGTTCTAGGAGGGAAGTTTATAGCAATACAGGCTTATATCAAGAAGAAAGAGAAATCTCAAATAAACAATCTAACATTACACCTAAAGGAACTAGAAAAGGAATACACAAAACCCAAAACCAACAGAAGGAGAGAAATAATAAAGATTAGAGCAGAAATAAATAACATAGCAACTAAAAACAAAAAAAAAAAAAAAACAGGTGTGCCTGGGTGGCTCAGTCAGTTGAGCATATGGCTCTTGGTTTGCACTTAGGTCATGATCTCAGAGTTTATGGGTATACTGACAGTGCAGAACCTGCTTAGAATTCTTTCTCTCTCCCTTTCTCTCTGCCCCTCCCCACTCTCTCAAAATAAATAATTAGACTTAAAAAATTAAAAAAAGGAAATAGAACAGATCAATAAGACCAGGAGTTGGTTCTTTGAAAAAAATCAATAAAAACTTCAAAAAAAATCAATAAAATCAATGATAAACTTCTAGCCAGACTTACCAAGAAAAAAATGAGACAAGACCCTAATAAATAAAGTCACAAATGAGAGAGAAGGAATAATAACCAACACTATAGAAACACAAACAATTATAATAAAATATTATGAAAAACTATGCCCTAACAAATTAGACAACCTAGAAGAAATGGATAAATTCCTACAAACATATAAACTACCAAAACTGAAACAGGAAGAAATAGAAATTTGAACAGACTGATTACCAGCAATGAAATTGAATCAGTAATCAAAATATTCCCAACAAACAAAAGTCCAGGACCAGACGGCTTCACAGTTGAATTGCACCAAACATTTAAAGAAGAGTTATACCTATTCTTCTCAAATTATTAAAAAAAAGAAAATAGAAAAGGGAAACTTCCAAATTAATTCTATGAGGCTAGCATTTCCTAACACCAAAACCGGATAAAGACGCCACAAAAACAAACTAACAAACAAAAAAATCCAAATGAAGCTAGATGCAGTTTCCCCTAGAGCTGAAACTTTGCAGCTGTGTTAAGTAGATTAAACTCTTGGAAAAGATTTGTGCTGGTCTTCTCAGGGAGAAGTCTGCTGCTCTGGTTCTCAGGCTGACTTGCCCTAGTGGAGAGTGCCTGGAGAGCACAGGGGGCGGTGCTTGACGTAATGATCCAGTTCTCCACTTGGCACTTCTTTAGCACACTGGGGTCAATCAGTGTTGGTGGGCTAATGTTGAAAATGGCTTTACCCTACTCTCTAGTCTCCAGAGTGGAAAGTTCTTGCCCTCACAGATGGGTGATCAGTCACTCCTCCTGTGTACCCCACTTCTGCCAGCTCCCTGCCTTCCCCCCGTCTGTGTCTGAGCTATTCATCTACCAGGCAGCACCTCTCTCTAGAGTTTTATCTTAGCTGTGACTGTATTTCAAATCCCATACTTCAGACCCCCATAGATTGGAACCACAGTGATTTTCTGGGGAAGGGTCTTGCTGCATTGTGGCCAGGACTGGCTTGTCTCACTGCACAGTGGCAGCAGCTCAGAGTTTATGAGAAATCACAACACACAGCTGGAGCCAGATTTGCTGCCCTCATCTGGAATCTTTGTTCCTATACCAGTGAATGTAGCAGCTTGATGATACCCGGTAGGTCGTTCGCCTGCAGAGGGGCCGTATCACTTCTACTAAAAGCCAATGTCCATGACGAACACAGATGCAAAAATCCTTAACAAAATACTAGCTAACTGAATCAAAAAATCCATTAAAAATCATTCACCACGATCAACCAATATTCCTCATTTGCAAGGGTGGTTCAATATTCACAAAGTGATACATCACATCGGTAAGAGAAAGGATAAAAACCATATGATCATTACAATTGACACAGAAAACACATCTGACAAAGTACAACATCCATTCGTCATAAAAACCCTCAACAAAGTAGGTTGGGAGCAAACATAACTCAACATAAAAGGCCATCTATGAAAAACTCAGAGCTAACATCGTCCTCAATGGCGAAAAACTGTGAGCTTTTCCCCTATGGTCAGGAACAAGACAGGGATGTCCACTCTCACCACCGTTGTCCAACATAGTCCTGGCGGTCTTGGCCAAAGCAATTAGACACAAAAGTAAATAAAAGGCATCTAAATCAGTTAAGAAGAAATAAAACTAACTGCAGGTGATAATAGTGTGTGTGTGTGTGTATATATATATATATATATATATATATATATATATATATATAAGACTCTACCAAAAAACTGCTAGAAATGATAAACAAATTTAGTGAAGTCACAAGATACAAAACAAACTCAATGTACAGAAATCTGTTGCACTTCTATACACCAATAATAAAGGAGCAGAAAGAGAAAATAAGGAAACAATACCATTTACATTGACAATGATAACCAGATACCTAAGAATAAACCTAACCAAAGATATGAAAGGCCTGTCCTCTAAAAAGTAGAAAACAGCAATGAAAGACATTGAAGATGACACAAAGAAATGGACAGACATTCCATGCTCATGGATCAGAAGAACAAATATTGTTAAAATGTGTATACTACCCAAAGATTCTACACATTTAATGCTGTCTATCAAAACACCAATACTGTTTTTCACAGAACTGGAACAAACAATTCTAAGATTGGTATGGAAAAGAAAGAAACTGAACCATTTTATTATACCATACACAAAAATAAATTAAAAATGGATTAAAACCTAAATGCTATACCTGAAACCATAAAAATCCTAGAAGAGAACACAGGTAGTAACATCTTTGACATCGGCCATAGCAACTTTTTTCTAGTTAAGTCTCCTGAGGCAAGGAAAACAAAAGCAAAAATAAACTATTGAGATTTTATAAAAATAAAAAGCTTCTGCACACTCAAGGAAACAATCAACAAAACTAAAAGGCAAATTACAAAGTGGGAGAAGATATTTGCAAAGGACATATATGATAAAGGATTAGTATCCAAAATATATAAAGAATTTATAGGGGTGCCTGGGTGGCTCAGCTGGTTGAGCATCCAACTCTTCGTCTCAGCTCAGATCATGATTCCAGAGTCGTGTATGAAGCCCCACATAGGGCTCTACCTGAGAGTGAGGCCTGCTTAAGATTCTCTCTCTTTATCTCTCACTCTCTCTCTCCCTCTATAAAATAAAAAAAAAGAGAACTTATAAAACTTAACACCCAAAACGCATATAATCCAATTTTTAAAATGGGCAGAAGACATAAATCGATATTTTTCCAAAGAAGACATACAAATGACTAAAAGACACATGAAAGGATGTTCATCATCACTTATCTTCAGGGAAATGCAAATCAAAACTGCAATAAGATATTACCTCAGACCTGTCTGAATGGCTAAAATCAACACCACAGGAAACAACAGGTGTTGGTGAGGATGTGGAGAAAAAGGAACACTCCTGCACTGTTAGTGGGAATGCACACTGGTGCATCCACTGTGGAAAACAGTATGTAAGTTCCTCAAACACTTAAAAATGGAACTACCCTCTGATCTAGCAATTGCACTACTGGGTATTTACCCAAAGAATGCAAGAACACTAATTCAAAGGGATACATGTACCCTGATGTTTATAGCAGCATTATTTACAATAGCCAAGACATGGAAGCAGTTGGAGTGTCCGACTGATGAATGCATAAAGAAGATGTGGGGTAAAAATATAATGGAAATTTATTCAGCCATAAAAAAGAATGAAATCTTGCCATTTGCAAGGATATGGGTGGAGCTAGAGAGTATAATGCTAAGTGAAAGAATTCAGTCAGAGAAAGACAAATACCATATGATTTCACTCATATGTGGAATGAATTTAAGAAACAAAAGAATTGAGGAAAGGTGGGGGGTGGGGAAAGAGAGAAAGAGAAAAATCAAGAAATGGACTCTGAATTATAGAGAACAAACTGATGCTTACCGGAGGGGAGAGGAGTAGGAGGTTGGGTTAAACAGGTGATGGGGATTAAGGAGGGCATTTGTGATGAGCACTCGGTGATGTATGGAATGGTTGAACCATTATATGACATTAATATAGTGTATATTATATTAATTACATATATTACTACATTGAATCACTATGCTACATTAATATTGTGCATATCAATCACACCTGAAGCTAATATAAAACTGTATGTTAACTAACTGGAATTAAAGTAAAAACTTAAAAGAATTTTAAAAAAGAAAAGGAAGAAAAGAAAAGGAAGTAGCTACTTTATTTTTGTACTTCTAAAAAGATAACTAAAATTAAGATAACTCTGTTATACTTCTCATCAAGGGCAGTTATAATAACCAAGTGAAATTGATTAACAAGTAAATGAAATATATGAAGCATATAGCATAGTGTCTATAACTTGTAAATCCCTCAATAGATAGTAGCTCTGGATTGTCAGACAGGTAGAAAGGCAACATCTCAGAATTTTGGGCTTAGACCTCCTTGTACCTTATAGAGAATTCAGCCCTCCTGCCTGCAGTTTGATAGTAGCTTCATCGTTGCAGTGCGACTGCCTGTGTCATACTATATAGACAACACGGTGGAATCATCTGGGCACGGAAAGCAGTTATAATAAAACCGTGATGAAAGAGCTTGCTGAGCATTATATGGATTATTAAACACCATTTAAAAAACCATTTAAGTTATTTATACTGAACGATTAGGATCATGTGATTAAGCACGCATGAAAATTGGTAAACTCTCAGTTGGAACTTCCCAGGACCAGAAAGATCACTTTGAGCAGACTACCAGGCTACCATGAGCACCACCTTGAGCAGAAGAGGCTTGGGAAGCCACACTGAACAAATATCCACAAATACTGACACACTTGGAATGCATTACAGACAACCGAATTTTTTGTAAGATTGATGTGACACTGTTTAATAATACATCTGTATTTCACACCTGTTCCAGGAAGCAGGCATGGTCCATCAGTATCCACCACGGAGAGAAGGAAACATGCCTCAAACTTGTCCCGCCACTTGGTTACTGATTCCTCTGTGTCCATCCAGGATTCATGAAGAAATGCTGTGACTTGCCCCCTTGGGAGGGGGCATGAACTCGTAACAGATGACTGTAATACTTCCCTGGGAAAGGGTGTGGGGAGGTACATTAGGTAGCTTTACTGTGTAAAATTAGACAGGAATCGTGTGTATGTATGTATATTGCAATAAAGAGTAATAATTGAGCACAAGAGCTGTTGTCTCTGTAGTTTGTTTTAGGACAACTGAATAAGTGCTGTTTGATTTCTGTTAAAGTATGCTTCTGGGAAAAGTGGTTTCAATGTTTAAAAGATTTAGATTGTAAAAACGATTGCTTCTTCTTGCAAGCCACTTCCTACAACACTCAAAAATTCTGCATAGAAGACTCACTGTGGCCTCAACAAAACAGGCAGTTCCCTTAAGCAGATCTCCAAGTATTTGTCATAATTAAAAAATTATTCTGAAATAAAGAGCCATACTATCTGATTGTCATTTGGTAGAGTCCAGTTACCACATGAACTCTGTCTGCTGGTCAGAGATGTGGCAGAAAAAAATTTCCCACTACAGTTTTAAAATATACCCAGTATGTTGGGTCCTGGATGGCCCAGTTAGTTAAGCATACTTGGTTTAGGCTCGGGTTATGATCTCACAGTTGTGAGATCGAGCCCTGCATTGGGTTCTGCATGCTGAGCTTGGAACTAGCTTGGGATTCTCTCTCCCTCTCTCTCTGCCCCGTCCCCACTTGTGCTCTCTCTCTCAAAATAAATAAAGTAAAAAATAAATAAATAAATAAATAATAATAAGGTAAAATAAAATACCATTAATGTACAGATTACAATGCAATATAATGAACTATATTGCAATATACTACAAAAAAAATCACATTTTTTTCACCTAATGACTGAGACATTCATATCAGCTATTTAGGAAGGCATTAAATTACTTAAATGTGACCCATCCTATTGTTAATATTTAAAGTAATCAAATCAGGGGCGCCTGGGTGGCGCAGTCAGTTAAGCGTCGCGACTTCAGCCAGGTCACGATCTCATGGTCCGTGAGTTCGAGCCCCGCGTCAGGCTCTGGGCTGATGGCTCAGAGCCTGGAGCCTGTTTCCGATTCTGTGTCTCCCTCTCTCTCTGTCCCTCCCCTGTTCATGCTCTGTCTCTCTCTGTCCCAAAAATAAATAAACGTTGAAAAAAAAATAAATAAATAAAGTAATCAAATCATATTTGATAAGAACACAATCATGACTTTAATTTTAAAGATTATGACAGGATAGAAAAAAAAGGAAGGTCTAAGAAAAAAATTTCATCCTGAATAATAATAAAAAGTAGATATTTCAGTTATGTTGATGACAAAATAGCTATACTTGTATGAAAATTAGTCTCTGAAATGATCAGAATAACCTTGGTTAACAGCAGATTTAGTACCAATTTATAGATGGATTAGAGTTTTGATTTCATTAATAAGAATGTAGTTGATTTTAAAAATCAGTGTAGACTGCCTTACAAATAATTTGTTTAAATCTAGTGCCCCATAAAATCTTCATCCACCCTTCGCCACACTTGTCATTTTCATAGTAGTGATAAATCTCATATTGTATGTATATAAAAATATTTTTACAGTAATACTGCTAGGAAATGCTTTCAACCATCATTATAATTCCTTTCTGCAACTTGATTTATTTAGCATCCAACTTAATATCTTGCAGAACCCAGATTTGTGGGCCCACATGAATGAATTATAGATTCTGATTAATTTACTTTTACCTCTATAAAGTCCATTCATCTTATTTCACAAAAGTCTTCTTTTTTTTGAATTGTACATAGTCATATAGAAATTAATATGTACAGAAAACCATCTTTAAATCCCCAGCCAAATAAGGAGGAAGAAACTGGTGCATCAAGGTCTTGGACTGTCATTATGCAGTGCTTAATAACCCCAAAGACATGTGCTCTTCAATGAATACAAATTACTGTGGGTAAGAAAAGGCTTGTGTAGACTAATTGCTTAAATAAACAACAGTTCCATAGTCTTCCAATTGAAATTTCTAATTATATATATATAGTGAGAGGAAAATCTGCATCAAATATTTTTCTATTTCTATTTTGACTTAAATGTGCTAATTTATTTAAAATAGGGAGGCTTACTGAGCCATCTATTATTTCTACATTGCTACCTATGCACCTGGAACTGTGCTGTGGGTAAGAAGAATTCAGAAAAATAGAGGAAATAATTACCTTATACAACAAGAATTGAAAAATAAATCCCCTGGTACCTTAGAATTCCACCTAAATCATCAAAGCTGAGGACAATAAGTGTCAGATACATTCAACTTCTAAAGAGAAGCACCAAACACACTTGAAAGACATTACCAAAATGCTCCATCAGCCTAACATTTTCCTTCATTTGATGTAAGACAAGGCTAGAGAGTACCTGAAGGAATTTTCTTTGACAGGATTAGTAAGAAGTAAGACCTCCTGGCTTTTCCCCTTGTTTGAGTGAGCCGCAGACAGAACATGAAGTTCGAAAGAAGGCAGATTGGAATCTTATGTCCCAGCAGAATATTTGTAGAGATATTTGTTAGTCTGTTTTTTGTTTGTTTGTTTGTTTTTTGTTTTTGCTGCTATAGGTGCACAGTGAAAAAATATTTTAGAAAAGGCTTTAAATATGTCCTCTGGAAATTGTGGAGCATTGAGATCGATGCTGATGTGTTCCTCCTAGAGAAGTCTCAAAAAACAAGAGTCAGGCTGGAGTAGCCTACAATGGCAGAATGAACCAAAAAGGGGAGCGTGGGAGTAGTGTTTGAAGAGGCAAGTTTAAGTGACTTTTCTCTTTCATCAAAGTATCAGAGTCTGGTGGGTATTGAAATCATTCCACTAAAAATGAGTACTTGTTGAGAGAGGCACAGTTGTTGCCTCCCTATGGTTGTTTTCAGTGTGGAGCAGCTCAGGGAGAAATGAGACAGATTAGCCAGAAATTACAAACACTATCATGAGGAAATGGAATATTGTAATAGGGAAGGAAGTAGAATAATGTTTACCTAAGAATTTGATAAATGGCGGCCAGAAATCAGCATTTTGTTTCTGCCTCAAACAGGGAAGGGAAAGTCCAATTGCCTTTTTACTGTCATATCCCCTAATCTCCTAATCATTCATTCCCTTGACCCTGGCCATGACACTGAAGAAGTTAAACCCCACACAGGACTGGTAGATGAAGAAGGTCACTGAGATAAACACCAGCAATAACAAAATCAGAGCCATCTTCTCTTGCCCAACATGGGTACTCTATCTCCCATCAGCTTGATCTGGGGAAGGAAGCATCTCCCATCAGCCTGATCTGGGGAAGGAAGATGTGAATTAGACCTGAGAAGGAAAGTGATTAAATTGGCCCAGGTACTCTGGAACTAGACTGAGAGATAAAAGTACTCAGACAAGCTGTGCCGTGTGCCTGAAATGTCACCAATTAGAAGGGAAGAAATATCACTGCGCCTGGTGCTCATGATAGGAAAAAAAGAAAACAAGGAGGTTTTGTGATTTTGCCCTGCCATGTTCATCCCATATAATAAATCAAGCGCACTTAAGCATAACAGAAGTTCAATAATGCTCAGGAAGATGCCATTTCAAAGAAACAACCGGCCTTTCACCTATTGGAGATATCTAGAAATATACAAAAAAAGACTTGAGCATTTTCCTTCAGCATATTTAAATGGTATGGACATGAACACACACACACACACACACACACACACACACACACACATGGACACACACACACAACTTTTGGGGAGTAAAAACCTATATAGGAAAACAGGGATTTGATCCTGAAAGCTAATTTCACCACCTTCTCACTTTCCAAACATTTGTGTCTTCCGTGTCATGCAATATTCAGGGGAATTTTGTAGAAATCGGTATTCACACTTCCTGTTGGTTACTGTGACTCCCAGTAGGTTCTAGTAGGTTCTAGGTTTCCTGACAAGGCAGGCAGTTGAATTGGACTAGAAGAGAAAGGGGGGAAAAGCAGTCTGAGGGGCCTAATAGATCTTCGATTTTCTTGACGGAAAAATATAAAGAGATGTTAGGTTATCTTGATAGCAAAATGTGGAAGTTAATGATTTGGTTAGAGAAAATGTGAAGATTACAGGATATAATCCTATTTGCTCATGAATTAATGAATGCATTCACTTACTCCTTCATTCAAAAACACACTTGAGTTTTTAGTGTGTACAAGCACTATATTTTACAGCTATAGAAAGTAAAGATAGGACTTCTTACCTTAATAATTGTATAATTTTGAGAAAAAAGCATAATGTAGATAAATAAACAGCCACCACCAACACACAAATGTACGTGTGCCTGCCCACCTGGGCACACGCACACATACTTCCAGAGGGCTTTTCTAAATTATGTGGTAGAGTAATGAATGATCTAAGGAAACTGCGTTGATGAGCGGCTGCTCTACGGAGAAGATAATCCTTAAACTGAATCTTGAAAGGTGACCAGAAGTCACTCAGGCAGAAAGGGAGTAGGGGTAAGCCAGCTGAGCTATTTCGAGGTGAGAGAAGGGCATATTTAAAAATACAGGCCTGGGAAGGAATAGAGAAGGCCAGTAGTTCCGTGGCACGTGAGGTACCTTCAAAGCAGGAACAACAAATGTAAATGGAGGGAAAGATCAAGAAGGATGCTTTTCCAATTGCAGGGCCTGCTTTGAGATAGTGAGAGAAAGGCAAAGGGAATGGAGCTCAGAGAGTGTTGGGTTCCAACCAGACAACTCTACTTTCAGGTTTTACGTATACATTACCTAATATGGAAGATTTTCGTTGAGGTGTTCTACAGCTTTAAAAGGATCAGGAGCCATGGATCTCGGAAAATAACAGAAGGCACATGGACAGACAGAACACGCCAACAATGGAGAAAATACCAAAAGAATAGAGAATGCCGAGTCACAAGTACGAAGGACTTTCAATACTCTTGATCATGCTGGAAACCCTTCTTCCTTTGATTTTTTGTTTGTTTCCTATTCTCTTCTTGTCCTAAATTTCTCTTGATATTCTCTTTCCCTGACAATTTTTCTTGAGCCCACACCTTTAATAGGCACTTCTGCATTCATTCTTTCATTAAACGTTTTTGGCTACCAGAAAATACAAAAATTGATCAGAATGTCTTTCTGTATAAGGAATCCCCCGCCCCCATGAGACCAGATAACTTACAACATGATACGCCGTGTGCTGTGTCAGTCCTATGAATAAACAGCTTTGATTCCCAGCGAACGAAAGACCTGGCCTAAAAGAAAGCAGGGTCTCTGAATCCGGGGCCACTTATATTCAAATCTCCTCTCTGCCATTTCCTAGCTATGCACTCTTGCTTTTGTTCAATTATCAGCTCTACCTATCCCTCAGTTTTCTTTTATGTACAATAAGGAATAAAGGAAGGACTTGCCTTCCTACATCACCGGGAAGACTGAATATGAACAAGAATGCGAAGTGCTCAGCGATGTGCCTCACACACACACACACACACACACACACACACACAAGGTAAGTAATAGTCACGGTGGGCATAATAGAAGGAAGCATAAGAGGTAGGGGGAGCAGGGGAAATGGAAGAACACAAGAATATTTCACAGGGAAGATAAAATTTAAGCAAAGACTTAATCAATGAAGAGAAGTTCACCAGTAAAGTGAGGCAGGAAAGGGATTCACAGACAGAGGGACTGCGCTGACCCAAGGCTGCCTCTTCAGGTGACCCTGATAGGGGTTCTGAGAAATGACATCCACCATTATTATGGCTTACACTCTCAACTAGGCTAATGTCTCCTACAGTTACAAAATGGCATTTCTTCTGAGCTTTCTTTCTATTGGACCTGCCTATTTTGATGTCCTGTAACCACCACAAACTCAAACACTTAAGAAGGAAACGTAAAATCTTTCTCTCCACATTGTTTCTCCTCTCCCTCTTTCCTCTTAGGAAATACAGAAATTTCAGAGCCACCACTGAACCCTTCCCCTTTGGCCCCTCTGGCTTCTCCGTTTAAATCATCACTAAATTCTATATCAAATTCAACTTCGAAATACAACTGCACCTCTCCAAATTCATTCCTCATTGCATGAACTTCTGAAATAGTGGCCTAGCTGTTCTCCTACATCTAGAGTCTTCTGTTTGCAGCGATTGGCCAATTATGTTCATTCATTCACTCCACAAAAATTATCTGGGCAACTAAAAGATGCCAGGAAATCTTTAGTGTGCTAAAAAAATCAATAATGAATACCTCTGAGCTACTGAGACATTTCTTTATATTGTCACAGTATCATCTTTGCAAAGCTAATCATGTCAACTCTTAAAAGCCTCAATCAATTCTGTATTGCCTACAGACTATGACTTAGTACAAATTCCTTAGCAAGTTATAGAAAGCCCTTCATACTGAGAAGCCAGTCTATTTTAAAGAACCTTTTTTAAAAATCACTCCATTTTCAAGTTATTAAACTACACCAAACTTCTCTCCAATCTCTTGAGTATCCCATGCTCTTTCTGGCCTTTGCATATAGTCATTTTTACCTCTTTTTGTAAATGTTTATTTATTTTTGAAAGAGAGAGAGACAGAGAGAGAGAGAGAGAGAGAGAGAGAGAGAGAGAAAACACAAGCAGGGGAGGGGCAGAGAATGAGAAGAAGACACAGAATCCAACACAGCTCCAGGCTCTGAGCTGTCAGCACAGAGCCCAACATACGGCTCGAACTCATGAACCATGAGATCATGCCCTGAGCAAAAAAGTCTGATGCTTAACTGACTGAGCCACTCAGGCGCCCAGGTCATATTTACTTCTGCTCTTCCATTCATCTCAGTCTGAGGAATGGTCCAACATTTAATAACCAGTTTAATATCCTCTCTATGAAAATGAAATTGATCAATTAATGAGTTTCTACCATGCCTTCCTGCTTGAGTCCCATCACTAATCATCAAACCCTTTAGACTTTATTTTCTGACTGCTGAACTTAATGCTTTAGGATTACCAATAGAGAAAAGAATTTTTTACATCTCTCTAGAAAACTTACTCTTTTTTGTCTTGTCCATACTTTATGCTACCCTGTTTGTATTCAAATACTACAGGTCCATGTAACAGTTTTAAAACAGAGAACGACCTAAATTGAGCCACATTTGAGGAGATTTCCAGAACGACATGGCCCTTTATTCTTCTTTTCTAACATGTAGTTTCTGAAAGAGAAATCAATATCATATGTTGAGCCAACTCAAATATTAATTATAAGTTGAACTAGAATCAGTATAAAATATACAATAATTAAATAATCATTTAGCTGACTGTGTGACTGTTAAACTCTGTTCCTTTTTTTTTTAGTTTTTTTTAATGTTTGTTTATTTTTGAGACAGAGGGAGACAGAGCACGAGTGGGGGAGGGGCAGAGAGAGAGGGAGACACAGAATCTGAAACAGGCTCCAGGCACTGAGCTGTCAACACAGAGCCTGATGCGGGGCTCGAAGGCACCAACCGTGATATCGTGACCTGAGCCGAAGTCGGATGCTTAACCGACTGAGCCACCCAGACGCCCCATGTTCAACTCTGTTCCTAATGCATCTCCTAATTTCTTTAAATGAAGGAGATTTAATAACTGAAATTAAATCCCCCCATGCAGTGTATACCAATACTGAATTCATTTGCTGATTCAACAAATATTCTTTAGGTAATTATTACGTGGTAAGCACATTTCAAGGCCTAGGGCATATGGGGTTAAAAAAAATCTTGGCTTCCAAGGCATTCACAGTCCACTAGAAAAATGAGAAAAAGAAATCAACAGACACAGCATAAAACCGCAACTGCTATCGGAGGAGTTTCTATGGTAAATTGTGTAATCCAGAAGCTGAAATTCTAAGGAGAAAGCATGTATGTAGATGGGGAGAAGGGCTTTCCAGATGAGGAAAGGGCAGGTGTCTAGCATGTGCAATTAAGGAAGAGAGAGTAAATGCTCAACTCACCCAAGACAGTTGTGTTAGCTTACATGTGGTGTCACTCCTGGACTGTAAGTTCTCTACAGCTCATTTCCCCCACGACCAATTTAGTAGCAGGTACTCAGCAAACATTTCTTGACTACATAAATAACTGTCTGGTAAGAACTAATGAAGAATTATAGTTCTCGAAGTATTTGAAAGTTCTAATATATGATATGGGATGAAGTTCTAGGACCAGGGGTAGCAGTGTTTATAGAAATACATGTTTTTATATTTGATCTTGAAGGTTTGCTTGTACACAGCAGACTATACGTCTGACCAAGGATGCTACAACAGAGAATATCAAAAAGATTAAAGTCATTATGAACTATGAGTTGTTTCTTTTTTCCCCCCAGACAGAATTCATGAACACTGTCAAGGTAGAACAGGATAAGGCAGATGTATACCAATGCAGGGAAAATAAATTAATTAATGACATAAATTAAAAAATGTGTATATGTATACGTATACACATGTTTTACTTCACACATGTTTATATGTGTGTGTATGTATATAAACACATACATGTATCTTTTAAATGTAATAAAAACACCATTGTTGGGCGCCTGGGTGGCTCATTGGTTAAGCATCTGACTCTTGATTTTGGTTCAGGCCATGATCTCACCGTTCTTGAGATCAAGCCCCCCATCAGGCTCTGTGCTGACAGTGTGGAGCCTTCTTGGAATTCTCTCTCTCCTTCTCTCTCTTCCCCCTCTCCCACTGGCTCTCTCTCTCTCTCTCTCAAAATAAATAAATAAATATTTTTAAAACTAGTGTTGTTATAAGCCTTATAAGGTGGTAGAGTGTTGGATGTGGAAGACCTTGCCTCCTCTACAGTTCAGGGTGAGAACGTTCCTATAATGCAGTTGGCTACACTTCATGTCTTTTGTGTACTAATGTAGTACTATTATTGCTCTCCTTTCTTTTAAAACTATGAAGTTCTAAAGATGCCCACAGGGCAACAGGCAAAACCTTATCCCCTAACTGGTTGGGAAGGACAGAGTAGAGCAGTATGGAAAGGATATGGATCCTGGAGTCAGTTAGACCTGAGTTAAAGTTACAGATCTAGACCAAGTGATTTTGGGTAAAATGAAGCCCCATTCCCTTACTTCTTCTTACAGTTCTTGCTAACTCTAACTCATTCGATAGGTTCAACTACAGATACCATCATAAAACCTTAGTAGGTCCCAAATGGAAAGCTTCCTCTTTCTCCCCAGTTGTCATTATCTCCTCAGAATTTGCTTCCCCTGGTTTTTGAAAGGACTTGCCTCTCACCCCATTTCTCAAGTGAAAATCCGGTGTCTAATACACATCAAGAATTCTTGGGGCACCTGGGTGGCTCAGTCCGTTGCGCACCGGACTCCCCTGACTTTGGCTCCGATCATGATTTCACGATCGTGAGATCGAGCCCTGGTCAGGCTCTGCACTGAACCTGCTTAAGAATCTCTCCTTCTCCCCCTGCCACGCATGCACGCACACTCTCTCTCAAAAAAAAAAAAAATCCTTCCAACAATATTTTTGAAATAAATTCTGATCACTTCTGATAACCTCCAGCACTATCACTTTCATCCAAATCCCCGTGTTGCCTACACACTGAAATGCCTCCTCTCTTGTCTCCTAGTCTTGCTCTCGGCGTCCTGCATATTAGTCTTTGCACGACAGTTGGAGCCATCCCCTGAAATGCAAAATCATGTCACTGCCTTGTTCAAAATCCTCCCAAGGTGTCCATTCTAATCAGAAGAAAAACCAAATCCAAAGACTTACCATTGTCTCCCATACCGTACATATGCTGCCCCTGGAAAACTCTCAAACATAATTTCCCATAGTCACTTCCTCACGTGGATTTGCCAGCCTTCTTGCTCAGGTTTGAACAAGGCCAAGCACACCCTAGCCCCAGGTTCTTTGCACAATTGTTTCTGCACCTCACTCCAAAGATCGCCACACGGCTTGGTTCCTCTTCTCAGCCAAGTCGCAGCTCATAATCGTCTCCCCGGAAAGTCCTTCCACGACCCCTCGTTGAGGGGAGTTACCACTCTTCAGCCCTTTCTCTTGTTAAACTTCTAAGTCTTCCTTATCCCTACCTAATATTACTTGTTTGTTATGCATGACCCCTCACGGATGCAAATATCCAAGATAGCAGGAATTGTGTCTCTTGTTTACTATCTCAATGCTGACCATAGAACCTTGCACATAGTACCTGGTTGCAAATGCTTGTTGAGTGAATAAAGTGTCCTCTATTGTTCCCTCATCTCTCCTCCAGAGATGTGTTTTGGTGTTTTCTGTGAAGTGTCTTCACGGTAACCAAAATATCTTTGTTCCTCCCTAGACTCCTAATGCACCTGTTTATTTTTCTACATTGCTAGGTTATACGCTTTTTAGGGTCCGAAGACTACACCGGTCTTATTCACCATTGTATGACTAGTGCCGATCTCAGAATCTAATATAAATAATAATAAAATAAAAGAAATACTCTAATATAAATAATAATAGCAATAATAATAATATAACAAAATAGTGGTTGATTTTAGTGTCCAGGACCCATTCAGAATGAAATAAATGAGAATCGTGATAATAATAACACATATTCTTATTTTATGCAGCTGGAAACTTCTTAACTAGTGCCTGCCTAAGGAGATGAGAAAGCTGATTAAGAGGTAGACATAGGTGTAAAAAAAGTCATTTGTCATTTCTATTTTAATTTTAGAAGACACAATCAACTTAATTTAGATTTATCGTCTATGGTGTACTCACTCAGAGACAAGGATGATGCCTGCAGTTTATTTCCGGCAGGCTAGATATATTTCCCAACCAAGGCAAATAACAGGCATTACTGGCATTCTATTTATTTCTCTTCCCTTCTGTTTTGTTCTCTTATCTCCTCTTTACCAATGGGCACTAAAAAGAAGCATACTGTTAGTCTAGGGCTGTTGTAATATACTTGCATTCAACATAGGGCTGAATTTAAACGTCTGTGTATGGAATACTCTTGACTAAATAGGAAAAAACAAAGAAAGAAGTAAATTACTTTGTGATAGAAAAGCAGTTGCTAACCCATCAGGAAAGCTGTCAAGAGATTACGCCATTCTTTTCAAAAGTAGAGATAGGAGATGATCTTAATCCCAAGAAAGAGTTGAGACAAATGACTGTCAAAGCAATGAAGTAAAATCTGAACTGTAGGTGCAACACTATATCATTTTGAATAGCTGTTCTGGGTATTTATTGAAAACAACGTGTTCCCTGGAAAGCTATCTGAGTTTTACATTAGTTCATGCAGAATTGATGTGTGTGTGTGTGGAGGGGGGGGGGAGGGAAGGGGGTAAATGTTAATATAAACTGTTGAAATTACAGATTCTAGTATTAGCCCATGCCCTCTGAACAATGCAAGTATTCGCTATTAAAATTTGGGAAGAATAAACATTACAGCAGTTGGTTGTGTGTGTATATATATATATATATATATATATAGTATATGTCAACAGACGATTTCAATCCAAACCATGGTACAAGGCAATATTGTGTGGTTAGATAGCATAATGAATAAGTGGATGATTTTGAATCCAACTTCCTCTATTTGCAATTCATACCTTTTCTTTCCTACATAAACACTCTCAGAAAACATTGCTTTCTGGCCTCAGACTTTAGTGAACCCTTAGTCACTATCTATCTTTATTCATTCAAAAAGTCTTCGAGAAAGAATGGTTTTCATTTTGAACATATTAGAACACACTCAAAGACAACAAAAAAATCATGTGTGTGTGTATCTCTCTCTGTAATACCGAAAGATAAGTCCTATTAGGACAACTGAGTGCATGTAGGTTATAGTTCATTAGAATTTTTTCTAGATCTCTTGATCTTTGACATTTTAAATCTAGACATAATTTTGAACTTATTTAAATTTCATGTTACAAAACCCTTGGCTGTAATATTTAAGTCATCAATAATGCGTTATTTGGGACCACCTGGGTGGCTCAGTGGGTTAAGGGTCTGACTCTTGATTTCGACTCAGGTCATGATCTCCTGGTTCATGAGTTCAAGCCCCACGTCAGGCTCTGTTCTGACAGCATGGCGTCTGCTTGGGATCCTCTCTCTCCCCATCTCTCTCTCTGCTCTTCCCATGTTCACATGCACTCTATCTTTTATAATAAATTAAAAAAAAAACATTTTTAAATGTATTATTTCACTGCAAGTAACATATTCTATATAAAGCATTAGATATATCATATAGCAATAGAAACTGGAAATCACAAAACATGCATTGGCTCCTTCTAAATTAATTAATTTCCTTGTTTTATTTTTCTAGCAAATACCCTTTCCCTCTCCATCCTTATACGCTAAAATGTTAGCAATTTATACATAATCACATAGTTAATAACTTCAGGTTGTAATCCATTTGTTAGTAATGTGACAAATCTTTCCAAAGAGGTTTGTTTATGTCAACTTTTATGGCATAAGCCCAAAAGACAGTAGGAAATATTTGACATCTTCAGTATCTATTATTTACCAACAAGCCTTCCCAAAGAATGTATATAAATCTTAGGAGGCAGTATATGTGGAATACATGAAGAAAATGTAGTACACAGGTATTATTTTTATCTATTTCAGCCACGCAGGGTCTGTTTTGTTTTCTTAGTTCTAAGCTATCTGCAATGCTCCATACGATGTATTTTTACATATTAATTTATATTCTCATACACACTTGCATATAAACACATGTCTAATCAAACCTAATAAAAAAGGAGAAGAAAAGCCCCCCGAATGGTACAATGGTATAGCAATAAAATGATGGAAGTCAGCACATGTCAGTGTTGTCATATAATGTCACTGCAAATCTTGTAAATCAATATAACAACATGGTTTACTCGTTTTTTCAGTTCCTGGCATTATTTGGGGAAAAAAATGTATTTAAATGAATTTTTGAAAGACCTAAGGAGGCCAAGAAGTACTTAAACCTTAGCCCATCAAATCCACTTACCTTCAAGTTACTACTTTGAAAAGATATCTCTCAGCCTATGGTTCTGAGAGATAATTCCTAAGGCTTTGATTCCTACCTTAATTTCTCTGCCTCTCAGCTTAGTCTCTCTCTCTCTCTCTCTCTCTCTCTCTCTCTCTATCATTACTAAAGGTTCTTGGAAATAAGTTAAAATTCTCAGGGAATAGACACCATAATTAAATAATTCCAGACACCTGACAGGACCAAATATGCCCAAATTTATATTTCCCTATGTTCAGATCTAAGTTCAAAGCTCTAAACTAGCAGCTGTAGTATCTTTATAGATTCCAAGGGCATGGCTATGAATTTTTTACTTTTAGATATATTTTTTTTACTGTTCGTAAAAGTCGGATCTCATAAATCTGCTAGTTTCAAAAACCTGCAGCTTTTTGAATAGTGGCCCTTGTATTTCGATTTAAACCAAATGGGACCAAACTTATTACTTCTATTCTGAAAGGTCATTTTTCATCAAGATTGTATTAGAAAATAAATCATTTAAAGCCATCCTTTGGATGGTTCCTTGCATGAACATCTTAAGAAGAGCATGGAATAAGAGCCTCTGTGCAAAGCAAAGCGGATTTGTTAGTCCAAAGTGGTCTAAAGCTGCCACCTGCTGGCGCTTCCGCGATATTTCTCTAAATTCAGTATTCTGCTGAGGTAACAACACAGTCCGAACTTGCACAATATCTCCATCAATATCACAGAGAAGGCTTTCAGCGCAACAGAGACAGCACGTCAACATCACGTGTTTATTAAGACATTATTAATAAAAGCAGGCTGCAAGGCTAGAGCTCTAGGACCCAGGGAAGTTACTAGCAAAATCAGACAAGCTCTAGAAAGTTGTACTATGTGAAACCAGGGCATTCACAGATGCCTCAGAAAACTAAAAGTTTACGTGGGATGGAGCTTCTGATGATAGTCTTTTCAATATTCTCTCGCTGCACCAGAATAAATCACCACTTGGTACCTTATCAGTATCCTGCTTTAAGGCTGGGCAAATTAATTCTCTACTGAAAAGGCTGATTTTAACTCGGAAAAAGAGATATAACCCAAAACACTATCTCTACTTAGTAAATATTCAAAAGAGAAAATTCGTATTGTTAAAATACTTTTAAGTATTTTTTTGCTACCGAAAGTAAAATGAACTCCGTTTGATAATATTGATAATTCATGACCAATGATAGAGTTTCTCTTTGGAATAAACCCTTGGGATCATCCAGGAGCAAAACCTAAAGCCTGAGTAAACGGTGCAACTGCGAAAACCCCCTGAGCTCCATGAATGACCATTTTTTTGGTTTTCTGAGAAGACGACTTTTTCTTTTACTTTTGTTTGTTTGCATTAGGCAATGGAACGAATTAAGAATTTTACTATTTTTCCACTCTCCTATCATTCATATACTGCTCTCCTCTAAGTGAAGGGCGTTAGGGTTAGATCCTTAGAATGAATAAAACAGCTCCAAGAAAAGAAACTGGCAACTTCTTCTGTGATGCTGAGTAATTAAACAGACCTACAGAGCCTGCTGGAATTATAGAACATAAGCAAAGATTAATGAGGCCTGAAAACGTGGGGTCCCATGGTCTCCAAACAACATGTGAGGCGTCTCACCTCAGCTTTCTCCACACTGAACAGCTGCCCGTTTTCAAGGCAAGCAAAATTGTACTTGTTCCTGCTTTGATTCAGAAACGGTTTGATAAAATCTAGCACAAAAAATGTTGCCTTAAAAATCAGCTTTTTTAATTCCCACACCTTACTGGCGGGCCTTGTCTCCTGCTCCAGATTGCAGAGTGCTCATGAGTGGGTATGGGTGTCCTGAGGCTGTTTCATACCTTCCTTCCTAATCTGGGTGATCAAGAACAAAGAATTTATACAGACCCCTCATTATTACGGTATAGCCATCAAAGCAAGAAACCTGGAATAGCCTCATTTCTCTCCCCCCGCTGCTTGGTCTTTGGGGTCTAGAGTGCTTCTGATGGTCAGGAAGCTTTGAGGGTTTGCAATACCTGAGATGAAGGAGACGGTGACTGTAACAAAAAACAGATTTCTCAAATTGATTCTAGCTGCCTGATTTCTGTTCGTCCACGTAGCTGTCCCAAGAAGACATGGAAAAACTGGTTGGGTCTTTAAATTTTAGATTAAAAACCCCATCTGCCTATATCGTGATCTGGACTTTATGTATTCAATTCATCTTTTCTTGTTAGAAATGGCTACCTATTACAAGATTCTCTAAAATGCTTTTAGCCCCTTTATGTATATATACACTTAAATGGGAATTATTATATGTTCAGATTCAACCTAGGATTTGGGGGATTACCTGTCTCCTTTCCATAAACATTTATTAAGCTCAAACCACGCATATGTTGCATTCCACAGAGATTTTTAATATGAGACCAACATGGCCCAATGCCTGCGTATATTAGAAACACTATAATATCCAATTACTAGCAGACTCCATTCACTGAACTATGTAGTACAAGCAATAAGGCACATTAACCCTGGTTTGCTTCCTTAGATCATTTCATATAATTTCAGTGAGTATTTAGATCTCCTTTCAAGGGGACTTCACACTCCTTCCCCCTGCCATCATCTATAGGGTCTTGTATACTCCTTGGTCACATGTTCTCTCTCTCACTCTTAGCTCTCTCTCTCTCTCTCTCTCTCGCTCACATTCTCTCCTACATTTCTAATAAAGATAAATCCAGCCAACAAGATTGTATATTTCATGAAACTTAACTCTCACATATAGTATATCGATTTAGTGTATATTATATACAATATGCATTTAATGATATTCATTATTAACACTAGTGATCATTGTATGTCTGTGGGCTCATACAGTGGCAAGAATATTGCTTTGGAAATATAAATCATTCTGTTATGAAATGTGACAAGACATGCTTTTGGTAGTGAATGTACTCCAAGTAAGAAACCTTTTGGTGGTTCTTGGTGAGAAATGTTGAGACACGCCTAGAGATGCTGGTCTCTCTCTCTCTCTTACAATTATAATCATATAATCATATTTCTTCCATTTACAAGAAAAGTTCTTTTCATTTTTTGAATTTATTAAAATATGTAAAAAAACAGCTGAGAATCATATATGATATTCTCTTTAGGAGCCTATTTGTTCCACTGGACAACAAAAAGTGCATGTGTAAGTATGTTTATAATTTTATGTACTTCAACGAATATGTAATGTATTTGAATAAATTTACTTAAAATAGATAATAAAAATAGTTTTACTCCTTACATTCTTTTGTCCCTTAAACACCACCTAGTATGCTCTAAGTTTTTTCAGCTAATTTGTTAAACACTCTCCTTCAGTTTTCCCATTTAATAGTCAACTATATTTTATATTTAAATGAGGAAAAACATTTTAATACATTTTTATTGAATTTTAGTTACTTTAAAGATGGGTGCAATATTAGGAATCACTTTTTGTTTTTAGGACTTGCCAACATTTCTTGATCAGGTACCTCATATAAAAAAATAATTTCCGGGGCGCCTGGGTGGCTCAGTCGGTTAAGCGGCCGAGGTCATGATCTCACGGTCCGTGGGTTCAAGCCCCGCGTCGGGCTCTGTGCTGACAGCTCAGAGCCTGGAGCCTGTTTCAGATTCTGTGTCTCCCTCTCTCTGACCCTCCCCCATTCATGCTCTGTCTCTCTCTGTCTCAAAAATAAATAAATGTTAAAAAAAAATTTTTTTTAAATAATATCCTTAGAAGCACTGCTAATTCATGTGAATGTATTTACTTACATAAGATACATACTTAGCAATCTGTTAATATATTTTTTATAAATCATATAGAAAAGAGTAATTTCTAATAGTTGATAAGATAAAATGAATATTAATTGTAGTATTTGTTAAATGTATGAACTATTTCAAAAAGATTAAGTAGAATTATTATTTTTTAATCAAAAATGTTTAACTCTCTGTGATATAACAGTCCAAATATTAGAGTCTAAGAAGAACATATTTTGATGCATGGCTTGATAACTCTCATAGCTGGAAAAATTTATGCAATTCCAAACAGAACAGAAGCCATTATTGGCTGCTGTTAGTTAATATATTCATTCTTCAATTTCAACCGCAAACTACTCAAAATATTTGTTGAAATATGGCTCGTTAAATAGAAATCTTTTTGATATCAATCAGTTGTCTAGGAAACTACGTATATGACTTTTGTTTTATATTTTTTGAGGTGAGTGAACTCAGTTATACAGTATGACCACAGAATACAGCCAAAGGAAAGAAGCAATGCCAATCCATATAGTAAATATTAGTATTGTTGGATTACTTTCATAGTATCTAAAATATATGCAAATATAAAGTCTGATATTTCCTTAAATGTCCCAAAAGAGCATTTTGTCCAGGAATGAGGAAATCACACCCTCATGATCAACAAATCTTCGTGTCCTATATTCTAAAAATTTGAAAAGTCAACTAAGAAATCATTAATGTAACTTGTCCTTGGGACAAGTCCCATGTCTTTAGAGATCTTCAAAGATTTATTTCCCAGGACAAATACTGTACTCTCTTTAAAGATCCTAAATCTTTATGACAAACACTGTGACCTCTTAAATGTATGCCATTGGTTCCCATTCAAAGAGCCATTTTTGATTTTGCTAATTTAGACGTCTACAGTGTATTTTTTCCTCCTTTAGTGAGTGACATAATCTCATATCCCCTTCTCCTCCACTGCTAACCAGAGAGGGTGTCTTAGGTGAAATTGGAAAGAGTCTCAAATTGTAATCTATTCAGGAACTGGTTGTAAAGATTCCAACTCCAATTGATGAGCACTCCCCCGCCTTCCTGCAGCAGTTTTTATAATCAGGCTAGTCTTGCATTTAAATGATGAGCCTGTGCCTGTGATATTTTCTCCCATGGCAACACCATTGTGTGTGTGTATGGGGCAGTGGAGAAGGCAGGTGGGAGAGGGGTTTCCTTTCTTCCTTTGGGATTTCCTTGTCTGAAAATGGTTAGTTTAAAAACAAAATCTTTAAAAAATAACATGCCCGTTTGTTTTCAAAAATAGTTAAAATGCCCCTTGATTCTCATTGGCTAGGTTGCAGGAAAGATCTTTTAAATGAGTAAAATAAAAATTAAAATGTCAATGAGTGGTTCTGAAATCCTAGCCTTGTTTAGTCATTTTGCCACACGCCTTTTTCCCTCACAAATGGTGAAAAGGTCACATCTGATTGAAAAACCGTCAGAGTGAATATCAGATTCAACAATACAATAAAAAGAAGATAAAGATGTATAATTCAGCTGACAGCCATGTTTGGTTATTTGATGCTTGTCGGCTCCCAGAAACCTTATCTTTATTTGGAAGCACCTACTAAAAGATTCTTCAATGACTTCCTATCACAACACAAGCATTATTGTGCACTTAATGTGATTTCCTGCTGTCTCTGGGAACAAATGAAAACGAGTTCAAACCAAGATGTGAAATGATGTGAAAGGCATATCAAAAAGCCAATGGCCAAGCTTTAAAAATTGTTTTTTTATTGTCCAATAACAGTGCTAAAATGACAAGGAATTTTTAAGCGCTATCTACAAAATAGACATGTAATAAACTTCTATAAAATAATTACTTATTTCAAACAAAAGGAAATAAAATTTCCCATTTTTTTCAATTTGGGAGAAAAAATCTAAAATCTTGTTTGAATGAGTTCCGCATGCACAGCGGAGTTTTCTCTATCACATAGAAGGTGAATCAAGATTGCATGGTAAATCACTGCTTATTCAATCTATTTCATGCAAGTATAAACAAGAACACCAGAAACAGCTAAGACACTATTGCCAGACTATATTTCTAGTGCTCTTGAAAATTATTTCACATAGTATGCTAAACATATCAAATCCCATAGGAAATAGGAAATAACGAGACAACTGTCCAGATAGCTTAGTTTCAAATCTTGTCAAAATGCAAAAGAGTTAATAAATGATAGGCTTGGTTCTCAGAAGAGCACTACCTATACAGACATAGTCTGACCAGGTTCTATTTCCCGATGCCACAGGTAACCCTCTTGTTGAGGGATCACCAGGCTGGGGTCAAGTATAATCTGACGTACTCTCAGAGGATTTGCAAGGGCCTCGTTGGCCCACATCTCAAAAACATTATATTCTTCAATGAAATATTTCCAAAAAGATATGTAAAGTTTAAATTAATTAAAAGTGACAGAGAATAGATTGACAAGGCATGTTTGTTTCCTTGTTTTTATTGCTTTGATTATATATTTGTTTGTCTTATAGTAATTTAAATTCATAGGTTAATATTCTGAAAATACCTATATATATATATATATATATATATATATACACACACATGTTTTCTTTAAAGGTGTAGATAGATAGATAGATATAATCACACAATAAATTTTTATTTATTGCTCATTGTGGAATTAGAATTGTGCTGGGGACTGAAAGACATAGTGAGCAAGACCTAGTCCCTAACCCAGGGATGTTTTATTCTAGAATGAGAAATTGGCAAGTAGACAGACGACTAAGTGCTATAATGGATTTAATAAGGATAACTAGGGAATATTTTAAAAAATATTTACTTCAACTTAGTTTGGGAATGAGACTAGTCAGGATAGACTTTGTACCCTAAGTAATGCTGGAAAGACTTAACCGAGGGGAATAGAGACAAAGTTGACAGGGAGAGAGTTCTAGATGATATAAATTGTTCATAGTGTGTTCAGTACAGAGCACTGAGCAAACGTGGATGCTGAAAGTATTTCAATATGGCTGAAGTATAAATATTGAGAGGGTAATTTGGCTAAAGATAAAACTGAAGACCTAAGAAGGCCATGACTTGTTCTTGTCAAGTTTGAACTTCATCTTGAGAACAAAGTTGAACCATCTCAACAATGTTCAGTGATGGGCATTAATGTGTCTATTGTATAAAAAGGAATCTGACATTCAAAAATCAAATGTGATTCTCAAGGTAGTCTATCAGTCTGACTTCTGGCAGGAACGAGATGGCATACTCCAACAAAGTAACTGAGGAGAGTTGAATGAAGGTGCTATTTATAAAGGTGAGTTGAAGGTGTAGGGAAATCAAAAAAGTGCAGGTCTAAGTAGGAAGTGTTTACTATCTCTAGGCTGCAAGGGACATGGGGACAAAGAATTATCAGAACCCACAGAGAAAAGATACATGAAGAGTGTCATCTGACACTTGGTAAAGAGAAATCTCTTATCCACTGTGACCAGCAGGAAAGGAGCACGGGAAATGAAAACCTTGGATCCACTTTGCATTGCTTGAACCCAACTGGATGCCAGAGGATATGGGAACCCTTTGGTTCAGTCTTAAGACATAAAACATAGTGGAGAAAAGGAAGGAAGAGGACATAAAGAGATAAAGTACAAGCAGAGGGGCGCCTGGGTGGCGCAGTCAGTTAAGCATCCGACTTCAGCCAGGTCACGATCTTGCGGTCTGTGAGTTCGAGCCCCGCGTCAGGCTCTGGGCTGATGGCTCGGAGCCTGGAGCCTGTTTCCGATTCTGTGTCTCCCTCTCTCTCTGCCCCTCCCCCGTTCATGCTCTGTCTCTCTCTGTCCCAAAAATAAATAAAAAACGTTTAAAAAAAAATTAAAAAAAAAAAAAGTACAAGCAGAAAATCATTAACAGAGCTCAAACTTAAGCTTGGTCCTCTGTCTCCAATTCCATATATATTATATATATAATATATATAATAGTTAAATTATCAAGAGCAAAAGTTATCTTTACAGGCCACTGTTTCTTTTCCACTTTTCCATTTCTATATAATGAAGAAAATCCATGAACAAGATATTCAAAGACTGAAATTATTTACAAAAAATACTTGAAATTAATGGAAAATTAAGAACTATGCCATAGAATTTGGGTAGTAGCATGTGCCATTATGCTCCCACAAAGAATGCAGTAGTCTCGATGTTGTAAGTAATAATACGAAAGAATGAATTTATGTTCATTTTAAATGGAAATGACTATTAAAATGCCTTGAATTTCATGACAAAATTTCTAAGGTAAACGAAATATATGTCATTTCAAATTCACTTACTTTAATAGTAAACTAATTTACCAATGTAAAGGAACTTAAGGAATGAATAAAATTTGCTTTATTATCTCCCTTTAAAATACTAAAGTATGCTTTTCTACTTTCAATAAATTTAATTTTATCATTTTTACTAGGGCATAAACTAGCTTGTTAACACATTCACTTCACCCACCTTCCTTAGGCCTCACTTTCTTCCTTTGGAAAGTGAGGGAGTTAATTAAATGATCACTGAGATTCACTCCAACTCTGAAATCCTGTGATTCCTGCATAACAAAAACAGTCATTTAAGTTAAATATGCTCTACCAGTAATACAGAAGTAAAGAGTCCTGGGTTCTGGCTCCTCCCTTTAGATGTTATCAAAACTGAAAACACTAAGTCTCAGTCTATTTGCATGTAAAAAAGAGACAATAATAGATTAAACTCTTCATAGGATTATTGGGAGAATTAAATTGAAAAATGCATGTGAAGTGAGTCTAAAAGATAGTTAATATTTCTATTAAGAGAACTAACAAATACCACTGCTGCTCAAAGAATTTGAAAGATCGCAGTAAACATTCCGTACCCTACTTCTGTAGTCCCTTCATGATAACATTTTTTTTTTTAATCTCACTGAACGTTGCTTCTAGTCCCTCAGGGACTATGACTGTTGAAGGAATTACATGTGTTTTATGGTTTGATCAGAGCTATCATGTTCAGTAGAGCAAGAATGAAGAGTATAAACACACAAATGCTACTGAGGAAAAAATGGCAGACTGACAAGAGCCGCTGGCTTCCTGTCTAATCCCCCCATTCCAGTGAAGTCTTCAAAATGTGATGAAAGTTTACAAATGGGAAAAGTTAGCGCAAACCTGTTAAGAATCTCCAAGGAGGCAACATTTATTTGGATTTCATCCCAGGAGAGGCCTATCCAGAGTGGAAGAGTGGTGGGCAACACTCGGAAGCTTACCCTGAAAAAAATATTTTTGGCCGCGCTTTTTTCTTTTATGCACATTTTCTCTGTGAGGATCATCACCTGTCCCTTGCAACAGAAAAGGCTGAAAACACCTGTGGTAACCACGCTGTAATGACAGATGGGGGCGTAATCTTGGGTGACAATTCCTGCTGGGTGGTGAGTAAATAAGGGGTACAAGTATGTCTAATGGCCCTCAAGACTCCCTCCTCCACTTCTACTCATACAAACCCAGGTCTTAGTAAACTCTTAAAAATGGGCATTATCTAGGGCTAGCGTCCCTGAAGACCTAGCTTGTTGGAAAACAACCACCTCTGATTATACCGTCAGACACTCCACTCAGAAGGTCCATTCTCTCCCACTTTTCACCCTCCAGGCTCTGGCAAAGCTAAGACCTCAACTTAGCCCTTTGGGAGGACAATACTATGTCACTGATACCCATAGAGAATTATGAGCTCTCAGGGGAATATGAAAAGACTTCTGACACCTACAGAGTGCAATATTACAAAAGAATATAATCACCCTGGGAAAACATATACAAAATAAAGCCAAATTCTCCTTCCAAATGGAAGAATCACAATGACACTAAATGTTCTCAAAGGTAAGAGAGAATGATAACATGACTGATGCATAAGCGTTCCAAAGAAGACAGTTGGAAATTCAGGGAATCCAAATACATTCATTTTATAAAGCATTGAAAAAGAGTGTTTAATAATGGAATGAGCTGGAAGATGAGATAGAGAAATTTCCCAGAAAGTATCAGGAAAGGATAAAAATATTATAATGTCAAGTCAAGACACAGGTGGGTAGAAACAGAAGTGTCAAAATCTGTACGAAAGAGGAAAATAAACTAGGGGCGCCTGGGTGGCGCAGTCGGTTAAGCGTCCGACTTCAGCCAGGTCACGATCTCGCGGTCCGTGAGTTCGAGCCCCGCGTCAGGCTCTGGGCTGATGGCTCAGAGCCTGGAGCCTGTTTCCGATTCTGTGTCTCCCTCTCTCTCTGCCCCTCCCCCGTTCATGCTCTGTCTCTCTCTGTCCCAAAAAAAATAAATAAAAAACGTTGAAAAAAAATTAAAAAAAAAAAAAAAAGAAAGAGGAAAATAAACTAAAGAAGAGGAAGAAATATCTAAAAAAAGATATTAACTCAGAAACTCCCAAAATTAAGCAAAGTAGAGAAAGTAACATCTGAAAAGATGGGGAAAAAAAATACATATTTAAAAATTGCCAAGCAGAGGGCAAACCTTGCTCACTGGCTCAGTTGGTAAAGAGTATGATTCTTCATCTTCAGGTCATGAGTTCAAGCCCCTGTTGGTCATGGAGCCTACTTAAAACTTTTTAAAAAAATTTTAAAAAAAGCTTAAAAAATTTGTTTAAAATTGCCAAACAGGATATATAATATGAAACCTAAACAAAGATAGTGAGATTTCAAGAAATCCAAAATACAGAGAAACTTCCAAATATTTTGAGAGAAAGAAAAGGTAAAAGAATCAAATCCACACCATATTTCTCAACACAATACCTTCAAAAGATGAGCAATAAACTTACAACTGACTCATTCACAGAAACTAGAAGCCAAGCATAATGGAATTACATATGCAAAATGCTGGAAGAAAATGAAAATCTCTGATTTCATATCATAGGTAATGAAACGTAAAAATGAAGTCTAAAATAGGCATAGAATTGAATATAAGGCAATAAGACCAAAATATGTGAGAAGGAAACAAATTAAATTATTGCAGGGGTGCCTAGGTGGCTCAGTCTATTAAGTGTCCCACTTCAGCTCAGGTCACGATCTCGCTGTTTGTGAGTTGGAGCCCCGCATCGGGCTCTGTGCTGTCAGCTCAGAGCCTGTAGCCTGTTTCAGATTCTTTGTCTCCTTCTCTCTCTGCCCCTCTCCCACTCACACTCTGTCTCTCTCTCTCTTTCTTTCTCTCTCTCTCAAACATAAATAAACATTAAACAATTATTGTATAGTTTCTTGCATAGTTTGAAAAGTGGTTTTAAAAAATCAGAAAAGATACAGAAGACTTAATATTTGCCAACATAATTGACATTTATCAGATATTCCACAACAAAGTGCAGATTAAAAATTCTCTTCAAGTTCATGTGGAAATTTACTGGAAATCAAAATGTATCCAGGGTCATAAATCAGGCCTAAATGAATTTTATAAGACCGAAAGCATGCAGAGCATGTCTTATGACCACAAGGATAGGTGAAAATATTTGGATTTAGATTAATTGGAGAAAATGAAAAATACAACTTTAAAAAATGACAAAAAAATAGAAAATCTGAGTAGTACGATAGGTTTTTTAAAAAACTCAATTTATAATTAAAGCTCTTCCACAAGAAAAATCTAACCCTCAAGTTGCTTCACCAGTGAATTTTAATATATCCCAGCAACTTTCTTTTAAATTTTTTTTAACGTTTATTTATTTTTGAGACAGAGAGAGACAGAGCATGAATGGGGGGAGGGTCAGAGAGAGAAGGAGACACAGAATCGGAAGCAGGCTCCAGGCTCCGAGCTGTCAGCACAGAGCCCGACGCAGGGCTCGAACTTGTGAACCACAAGATCATGACCTGAGCCGAAGTCAGACATTTAACCGACTGAGCCACCCAGGCGCCCCCCAGCAACTTTCTTAAGACAGCAGAAAGAGAGGGGTCACTATGAAGCCCATTTTATGAGGCCACTATAATACTGGAAAAAAGACCCAACAAGGATATTAAAATAAAAGAAAATAATAGGTAACCCTCTCTTGTGAACATTTATGCAAAAATGCCAAACAAATATTAGCAGAAGGAATTCACTGGTATATAATAAGTAAATACATGATTAGTTTCTCTCATAAAAGCAAAGTTGATTTAGCTTTAGAAAACGAATCAGGGTAGTTCACATTAACAGAATAAATGTGAAAAACCATATGATAATCTTAAGAGATTTAAATAGATTCAATTTCCTTTTATGGTCTTAACAATCTCAGTCAGTAATTAAAAAGGATTCCCCTAATATGATGAAGGATACCTATTAAAAAATTTACAAGTAACATTTTAATTATTAGTTAAACAGGTGAATGTTTCCACCTGCATGCAAGAACAAGACAAAGATGCCTAGTGTCATCACTTGTAGTCAACACTGTATTGGAGGAGCTTATCAATGCACTAAGGCTGGAAGAATAAATAAAAGGTAAGGAGTTTGATAAAAGAACTAAAATTGACTTTGTACATGGATGACTTGACTGCATTCACAGAAAATATGAAGAGTCCACACACACACACACACACACACACACACACACAAACCCATTTAGAATTAATAAGCACATTTCATAGAGGGGGGCTGAATTCAATGTCAATCTATATAAAAAATAAATTGCATTTCTATATACTGAAGACAAAACATGAAAAAGGAATTTTAAAATGTCACTTAAAAGCCCATCATTACATATAAAATATTTATCAAGACAAATAATGAAAAAAAGACAAATAATGAAAGATACATAAGGTTATTAAATGAATAATCACAAACACAGAAAAATTGAAGACCTAAATAAGTGGAAGGTGTATAGCAAGTGATAAGTTCCATACAACGCTTGTATCAGTCTAAATTTGTACATTCTCTAATTAGGAAGATATATACAATGAAATATTACACAGCCATAAAAAAGAATGAGATCATGCCATTTGAGACAACATGAAGGGACCTAGAGTATATTATGCTAAATGAAATAAAACAGACTGAGAAAGACAAATACTGTATTATTTTACTCATAAGCAGAATCTAAAAAAAGAGAGAGAGAGAGAAGAAGGAGGAGCAGGAGGAGGAGAAGAAGAAGAAACAAAAAGCACAATCAGGTCTATAAAAACAGAGAACAAACTGATGGTTGTCAGAATGGAAGCAGGTGGGGTGCAGCCAAAATGGATGAAGGGGAGTGACAGACATAGGCTTCCAGTTATGGAATGAATGAGTCACCAGAATAAAAAGCATAACATAAGGAATATAATTCATGACATTTTAATGGCGATATATCAGAACAGAGTGTACATAGCTATACTTGTGGTGAACACAGTGTAATGTATAAACCAGTTGAATCACTAGGCTGTACACCTGAAACTAATGCAACATTGTATGTCGGCTCGACTCAAATAATAAATGAATAAATAAAAAGAAATAAATTTGTACATTCTCCTAGGAAAACAGTTTAGCAATAACTATTAACGCTGTATATGCACATAATCTGTAACTGATCAATTGCACTTTGTAGTATATACCCAAGAGAAATGTACAGTAATGTGCATCAAATATAATATGCAAAATGTTCATTCATAGTACTGTATTTGTAATAGCCTCAAACTGAAAACAATACACATGCCCATTTAATCTAATAAATTGTGGAATGTATTTGTATATAATTATTTATTAAATATAGAAATAACCAAGAATGCAACTTCTGCTACACAAAGCAACATGGATAAATCTCAAAGACGTTTGCTCAGTGAAAGGGTTCAGAATAATCTATCTGGAGAGGCATATTAACTGGACGGAGGCATGCATGAGCCTTCAAGGTCTGCTGGAAATGTTCTAGAGATGCCTCTAGGTAGTTACATAGGTGAGTTCCTATGCTTTCAATTCTTGACTATTCACTACATGAGAACAGAGACCAGATCTTAATATCCTATTGTCGTATCCTTGGTATCTAACTTGTTGCCTGACAATGTAGTATATAAACAACAATAAACATACAAGGTGATTGTGAGGAATAAATGTTATAACACTGCTTATGAATATATAACTTAGTACAGTTCAGGGAAATGGCACGTTTTTAAAAATACATACTATTTTCCTAGCCAACACCAGCTAATTGTAAGCTTAACATGCGGGATTTACAGCACACTTCTTCTTTCATTCTATAGCAGAATTCTCTGTGAGAAGTGCACTGCGGTAAGTATTTATAATCCCTTTTAATAATATGAATTCCTTGTAAAGTATAATTCAAAGGTATAACAGAATTGCTGTGTTAGTGGTCAAATAGCAAAAGCTTGAACAATGATGAGCTTTTCATTAAAGGTGAGCCAGATGATCGATTTTAATCATTGCAATGCAATAATATATGGGGTATAACTGTTGATTTTTCATCTTTCTAAAAAATAAATATGGTTAAACAACAATAGTTCAAATATATAATAGAAAATACTTCCAAAGAGTTTAGGAGTGGTGACAGTCAAATTGGATTAGATAATTCAATCCTTTCAAATGAATTTGTGAGTAAGAGACTGATGTTCTCAAGCCATTACTAAGATTCTATCTGTTTTCTATTATAATTACTTCTAGGCATAAACTATGGTCTCTTTGCATGGATCTAGGGCAAGGGAACATTACATCTACAAGAGATAGGACAATTAACATTAAAAGTAAAACCAAGGAATAGGGAGAGGCTCTTATATTTCCCAATCAGAAGTAAATGGCATGATTCCAATATGAGCCTTACGTTGTAATTCACAGGGACGGACACAAAATTACTAGCATTGATTTGTGATTAACCTGCTGCTCACATGAGCAACTCTGTGCAGTATGTTTCTCCGGTGAGTAGAATCAGGAATATATTCATTTTATGACAGGGGATAATTATTTTCCTTGGGAATGGCTGCAGACGTCAGCTAATCAAACATAAATTCAAATGGCTAATAAAAGAGTTGAGAGGTTTATATTTGTGCTATAGGAAAAAGAGCCATTCTCATGGGTTTAGCCATCTCTGAACATGACTCTGTGCTGCTGGGTCACTTTTTAACACCATACAATGACTGCTCTTTAAAAACAAAATTTTAAGTGGACTTTAAACAATATGTAGCACAGAGATCGTATGACAACCACAATAGCTTGCCTAGATTATCCACATAATTTCACGATAACTCTCCAGTTTACATTGAGAAAGTTGTCGTGTGTGTGTGTGTGTGTGTGTGTGTGTATCTTCCAAAGAAACTTATTTATATATGTTCTATAAGAATGTAGACATGATCCTCCTGTTTTGACATATTTCCACATATTTTCCTTCTATTGAGATTTTCTACAAGTACACATTTATTTATTTTACTAATAAACCAAAGATAAACTAAGCCAAAAACTAATCTAGGAAAGTTATTGCTACTGCCCAAAGAAAGGAAATAGTATGTGTTTCCACAAGACAACGAATTGCTACATTTTGAAAAAAGAATTTTCACATTACATAAATATATTGGAGTTTCCTCATTTGCAATGGTCAGCGTATCTTACCTGTAGTAGAACCTTATGAAGACAATAAATACCTTAAAAGAATTTTCAAAAGGTATATAGTCTCTCTAGCCAGCTACAATTCAAAGGCGGAAGGAGTAGGAACCTTCTTAGCAGATGGGATGGTGTAATGTGTCTGGGGCTGGGGATTTGCATGAATATGAATTACAAATAGCACAGATAATATGGTGTTCAAGAGCTGTTACAAATCTTGAATGTCAAAGTCATTTAGCTGACATTTGGAGGGACATAATTACCTTAAGAACATGAAAATGGGTTGGTCTAAATTGCATGGGCAGAGAATCACAGGACACACAATGCCACTGCTTTGGCAATAATTGTGACAAGTGGGCATGGCCATGGAAGCCAAGAATGGCACACATTAATGCAGTGACATTTTTTCAATGCATGCTGCCCTTTCAGAAATATGCATATGAGGACTAAATAACCTCTGACCCATTATAAAATAACAAGAGACAAAAAAAAAAAATCTACCATAAGCCCTATCCCTAGCAGTCCAAAGAAAATAGTTCATTCATATTTTATACACACAGCTTTACATATTTCAAACATTTAAACCGTATGTAACATTACTAGACTTCAAAGTTCCATCATTTGTGATAGGTTTACTTGTAAGTCACTAATGGCATCTGGATTATTTGCATTGAAAAGACTGACAGTGCCTGATTAAAGAATATGGTGCCGTTGAAAAAAATAATTTCCTATATTAACATAAATTATCAATCAAAAATTAAATATGTAGTTCTAAAGGAAAAGTGCTTTCCATCAGTTTCTCATTTATTCAAGCATATTTAAAAAAAAAAAATGTTTGAAGTGTGAGGCACTGGGAGATCCTAAGCAGGTGTACCAGACGTAGCACACCCAATAATGTCAGTTCATGGTTCCCCAGAGGAGGTAATTTACTACAGATGGAAGGGACCCACAAGAGAGTGGTTTACTCTCTAATTTTTGCCATGCGTGCTAGAACTCCAGTATCAACTACGATATCAGAGGAATCCGAGGACACTGCAAGAAAGTAATGCTTCATTAACATTTCATCAGAAAATTCACATATCATTTCTGAAGTACTGATTAAAATTCAACACTAGTGATGTAATGAACATTTTAGCATCTACCCACTAAAAAGATATTTGTGAACTCTAATTAATATTTCATTTTAGAAAGTGAATGAAACACTTGATTTCTTTAACAGATCAATATCCCAGGCTGTAATAATACTTGGAGCCCAGCAAGTAGACGTCAACTTCTGCTTCTGTTTACCTCCGTTCTGATGCCAACCCTGATGAACCCCAGCCTCATTGATCACCAATTCCTCTTATCTTCAGTGACACTCGTGGTCTATTCCACACCATTTAACACTTATTCACACCTGTATTGTTTGCTAATCTTGCATATACATCAGTATTTCCTCCTTTGTGGAGTTATATAAGTTATTGATGGAATAATTAATATTATATTAAGGATGTAATAGTTACTGATAGAATGTGTTGATAGGTTAGAAAAACACTGACTGCTTTGTGGTAATGAAAACGACAAAAGCCAAGCCCATTGAGTGCTACAGGCATGTGGGATAAAAAGACAAATAACTGGGGCGCCTGGGTGGCGCAGTCGGTTAAGCGTCCGACTTCAGCTAGGTCACGATCTCGCGGTCCGTGAGTTCGAGCCCCGCGTCGGGCTCTGGGCTGACGGCTCGGAGCCTGGAGCCTGTTTCCGATTCTGTGTCTCCCTCTCTCTCTGCCCCTCCCCCGTTCATGCTTTGTCTCTCTCTGTCCCAAAAATAAATAAAAAACAAAAAACAAAAAAAAAAGACAAATAACATGTAGTCCCTTTTGCAATGAAGGTCTCGGGCTTTGAAAAAGTTAAAAAGCAGATAGTTGGATACACAGAAGCCAGAGTGATTGACAGATTTGATGATAATTACTACAACAGAAAAATATTGTTATAGCAAGCATTGTGGAAGACCCAAGGAGATTCCTGCTCATGAAAGGAATGAAACCATTCCTGCTAAAGAAGCCTATTTGTTAATCATCAAATATTTCAAGATCAAATTTCAAGAATAATTCAAGATCCCACAAAATTAAGTTGACGTAACATTTGAAGGAATGATGTAAATAAAACCAATATTAGTTTAATATTTAATTTGAGTTGGCAAATTAAATTTATTATAATGACAAATAATAAATTCATTATAAGGTATTTATTCGTAAGGTATTCTGGCCTAAAGAAGTTGATTCTGAAATACAATCATCAGAATCAAAGCTGTTTCATTCAGTCAATGAACGAACACCGTGGTCATAGTTATTTTCCCCAAAAATCTTCACAAGCACAAATGTTAAATATTTTTATATTATTCTAATCCATTCATTCAACAAATGGTTATTCAGGGCATACTATGTTCAGGACACCATTCTAGACGCAGGTGATACAGCAGGGAACAGGCAGATGAGAATCTTGTTCTCAGGGATCTTGCAGTGGCTCGTATGATTTCACCATAATTAATTCTTGAATTCACCACTTTTGAACACCTAGTTATTATTTATCCTAGAATACAAAAGTGCAATGGAAGCCTTATTTAAATATGTCATCATATGCTTGATTATTACCTAATGATACAGTCCTTGAAATGTCATGTCATAAATAAGCATGTCCAGTTTATATTTTTGATACATAACACAAATTTCTTTAAAGAAGAATTTCACAAGTATCCACATGCCCACTTGCTGTGTATAAATGTGGACAGCATTACACACTCAAGGATATAAAGGACGTTTTTAAAAGTTGTTGCCAATTTAACTGTAAAAAAAAAAATCTAAAATTGTTAATCAATTTAATTGATTATAAGATTGCATACATTTTCTTAAATTCATTGGTAATATGTGTTTCTATTAATTTTTTTAATGTTTATTTATTTTGGGGAGACAGAGAGACAGAGTGGGAGAGGGGCAGAGAGAGAGGGAGACACAGAATCCAAAGCAGGCTCCAGGTTCTGAGCTGTCAGCACAGAGCCGAACGCAGGGCTCGAACCCATGAAGCGTGGGATCACGACCTGGACCTAAGTCGGACGCTCAACCGACTGAGACACCCAGATGTCCCATGTGTTTCTATTCTTTAAACGTCCTGTGCAAAACATTTATGATACCTTTAATAGATTTATAAGTGAATTTTGTAGTTTAGTTTGTAATTTTCATAAGTATTTTCCTTTTCATAAAAAGTCTGTGTGCTAGAAAATAGTTTCCTGCTTATGTCAATTATTTATCTCTTTTTTTACAGAGATTTATATTTTTACACTAACTACTTTAAACCATTTAATCTACTTATCGTACTGATACAATGTATAAGAGAAATATCTAACTTGATTTCCTTCCCTATAAGTTCCCACCAACAGAGCACCAGCATCATAAACTTATCTCTTTATTTCCAGTAGGTATATAAATTTTTCCTACTTCATGTCTCACTGTATTACATAGAACTTCTAAAACAATGTTCATAATAATAGTGATAGGAATCATGCTGGACACATCTTGATTTTAATAAAAATGACCACAGCCTTCTTTCCCCTTTTCACTGCAATATTAGCTGTTGACTTAAATATGCACCTTACATAAAGTTAAGGAAATATTATTTTGTTATTTGGACATCAAGATTTCATTCTTATCAGTAACAAGAACTAAATTTTCTTAAATGTCTTTTAAGCATTTACTAAACTCCATGATGTCTCTTACTTTTACTTATTAAAGAATCTATTGTTAATTTTCTTACAATTAACTTTCCATTTGTATTTCCAAATAAATTCTGGATTAAAATTTATTATCTTTTCACAAACTACTGGAATTTATTTACTGGTATTTTATTTTGAATTTTTGTACCTACATTCCTACCTGAGATCAGTCTATAATTTTGTTTTTATATGCTATCTTTGCAAGGTTTGGGGATGAATAGATTTTAGAGCTTCATGCAATACATTTGAAAGAATTCAATGTTTCTCTATGTCTAGTACAATTTAGAATCCTAATGATTTTCATTGGTCTTAAATCACTGTTTGAACTTAAGTACATCTTGCTATTTATAGATGAGAAATTTTATCAATAGTAGAAAGGTGTTTGAAAATATTTGGTGGATTAGTGAAAATCTACACAATCTGCTTCTAGGACAGAACACAACTGGGACTAGGAATATCCTAACTTTTCTTACACGTTTTTAATAATCGTAAAGGTTAAGTTTATCAGGGTGCCCAAATCTCTCATCAAATACTAAGAAGCACGTTTGGATTCCAACGAAACTCCCATGCTGAAAGAATTGCTGTTATTTAAAAATAGGTGCAATATTGTCTTGTATGGTGCGGAGCGTAGTCTCAGGTAAGCAACAACCATAAATACAGTTATGTAATTATATAACATTTTTGTTTACATTGAGTCAGAAGGTTTCTCTCTTTCTTCTTTGAAAAGGTATCTCGTTAATGCAGAACCAAACAGACACCAAATAAGACCTAGTAAATGCCCAGCACAGATTTTCTATCTGCCTTTCCATACCAACGTAATATTTGGTTTTTGTTTCATTTACTTACTCACTTATTTATTTACAGCCCTGTACTCAATAGTGTCACATTTCCAGTCTGAAGTTACATGGAATGGGTCTATTTTTCTTAAAAAGTAATAGTTTTATCATAACTAATGTGATCTGTTCATCTTTCGGTTGTTCCTTCACATTAATTATTCCCCAGAAGTTAATTGCTGTGAATGTATAATTAATGAACTAATATGAAGGCGAGGAGTTGGTTAAGTAGTTGGCAAAATGTCTTTAAAATCAATAATCTGTTTCTCCAACTATTTGCACTTATTTCAAGGTGCTACTTTCTTATTAATGCCTTTAAATCTCAGATAACTACACATGAAAAGGGCTGTGACTGGGTGCCTGACTGAGGCATGACAAACTTAATTAGAAAAGAGAAAATACGGTGCTGTTGGACTTGTGAGAACAGAACATTTTCACAGTTTAAACTGGCGAAGGACTTTCAGTCTTGTGAGGGAAACACAATATTTTATTCTTTCTCCTGCAGGTCATGGGTTACGCGCATATATGCATGCGTACATAACTGACGTCATTGGGCTCAATGAACAATGCCAAGTTATCAAAACATCCATGAGAACTTCATTTGTGCAATTCACTCAGATATTTCCTTTTGCATATATCCCCTTGGCATTTCCCTCAATTTTAAAAAAGTAGAATGGTTTTAATTTTCCTACTTTGGCATTTCTCCGATTTGACTTGGCCAATGCAATTAAGTCCTTTCATGTCTTTGGCACCTCAGCCATATTAAATGGCTTCCATGGATTCCATGATTCTGAGATCTGATCCCTATCTAACATGCCATAATTTGTAGATGATAAAAGATATTGGCATTGCAGTTCACATTAACGACCTGAAGGTAAATTCAGGTTTGTTTGTTTTTTTTTTTTTTTTATTTACTTGCATTTATTCATAGCTAATTTATTTAAATCATCTAATCCTTGAGTATCTTCAGATGGAAAATAATGACATTAATAAACTCAAGCTCATAAGATTGTGGGAAAAATTGAAAAGATACGTTTGCAAATGCTTTCATATTACCTATCATATGCTGTGTGCTCAGTGACTTATTATTATAATGATTCCTAGCCTTCCGTCACATTGCAGGGGATGCTTTTAATCAAGTACTACTATCTGAGAGGGCATTGTATCCTATAAAGTATCTTTTTTTTTGAAAACAGAAGCTACATATATATCATCTGTATCATTATTTTTTAGTTACATTTTATTCAACCGTCATAAAATTCCTTATGTACACAATTTCCATAATCATTTACCAACTCTGTATTTTACTCTCTACATCTTTATTGTGGGACTACTAGAATGTTACAGGCATAGTGTGGCTGATTTTGAGTAAGCCCTTTTGATAGTCTCATTTCATCATGCAAAACCTAAAATAATGAGTGCTGGATTAATGTTAAGTAGTTTTTCAGCAGCTGAATGATTATTCAATGAGTCATTACAACCAAGCAAAGTCCACATGGAAGAATAATTCTTTAACTATTAAAATTGTGTCAAAGTTTTGAAAAAAAAGAGAAAGTAGACATGGGAACTAAGTGTACAAGTGACATAGAACTGAATATAAATCTAGAAAATAATAACTTCAAAGGGATCTTATCAGGCCATAAAAACTGGCCAAATTAAACAAGAGAAATATAACAGGAACAATCAAACACCAAAAGCAGAATTGGAAGGTAAAAGAAATTTGAGCAAAGAGATTTCTCTTACCAACTACATATGTAAAGAATTGAGGTTTGGATGATAAGGCTGCTACAAGAACAACACAATCTTAGGATTTACTTTAATTAAAGACTAGGATACAGGGGCACTTGGGTGGCTCAGTCGGTTAAGCATCTGACTCTTGATTTTGGCTCAGGTCATGATCTCACGGTTCATGAGTCAAGCCTTACGTCCCGCTCTGCACTGACAGCATGGAGCCTGCTTGGGATTCTCTCTCTCTCTCTCTCTCTCTCTCTCTTTCTCTCTCTCTCTACCCCACCCCTGCTCAGTCTCTCTCCCTCTCCCTCTTTATCTTCCTCTCTCAAATTAAATAAATAATCTTTAAAAACAAATAAAAGCATTTTTAACTAGAAGAAATCTAATAATTTCAATCAATCAGTCAATCAATCAATACGAATAGGATACAAAAAATGGTGACAGAAGTCCCAAGTAATTCTATGGTGAGGTGAAATCCTGGATACAACCCTGGGTACCACAATTTAAACAGTACATTGACCTGAGGGAGAATGTTGGATAGATATCAAAAGAAACAAGCATAGTCTTGGAAATTGAATAGTTAAAAAAAAACTATGTATGTAGGTATATATAATCATGTAATAATCATGGAGAAGAAAGAATGCAGGGGTTAGGTGAGGGCAAGTGACAGCTATAATGCCATCTCAGTTCAAACTGGTCTCATCCTTTGTGATGCTGTACATGACCATGGAGCAGTTGTTACTAAGAGACTATTTCTATGGATGAACTCTAAACACTGTACCTAGGATAAGGGAGGAAAAGAATCCTGCTTCATTGCCTGTATCTGATTAGCTCAAGCACTGGTTGGATAACTAAAAAAACCCAGTTTTTTTTTAAGAATGCCTCCAGCATTGGGGCGCCTGGGTGGCTCAGTCGGTTAAGCGTCCGACTTTGGCTCAGGTCACGATCTCGCGGTCCGTGAGTTCGAGCCCCGCATCGGGCTCTGGGCTGA
Source organism: Panthera uncia (assembly GCF_023721935.1). NCBI lineage: Eukaryota > Metazoa > Chordata > Mammalia > Carnivora > Felidae > Panthera > Panthera uncia. The sequence goes on from NC_064807.1 coordinate 37,089,028, forward strand.
CAGCTCAGAGCCTGCAGCCTGCTTCGGATTCTGTGTCTCCCTCTCTCTCTGCCCCTCCCCCGTTCATGCTTTGTCTCTCTCTGTCTCAAAAATAAATAAAGGTTAAAAAAATTAAAAAAAAAAAGAATGCCTCCAGCATATTTTTAAGAACATTGTCACATATTATGTTTTTGTCCCTTTGTGAAGCCCCATCAGAGAAATGTCTTCACTACTATTGACAGAAAAACTCTGATCCTTCATCGGAGGAACATTTCTTTATTGGACAATAAAAAGTCTGTAACTAATCATATCCCCGTTTTCCCTTCTATCGCTTGCAAATTCAGAATTCACTCAATCCCTCACTTATTTCCTCAATATCAATTTATTATAAATGCCCAGTACGGTTCAGAAACTGTTCTGTTGTAGGTACTGGAAATGCAGCAGTGAAAATGACAGGCAAGGAACATTCTCTTGCAACGTCCATTGTTTGTGGACATGGAAAGCAGAAAGATGAAACAAGTAAAGAGACATACGAGAAAAATAATTTCAGTAGAGAGAATGTTCTGAAGGAAATTAAATAAGTTGGCATGATGGAGAGAATCTGGCATTTTATTTATTTATTGTTTTATTTATTTATTTTGAGAGACAGAGAGAGAGAGCAGGGGAGGGGCAGAGAGGGGGAGAGAGAAAGAATCCCAAGCAGGCTCCACAGCGTGGGTGCAGAGCCCCATGAGAGGCTCCCATTCACCAACCAGGAGCTCATGACCTGAGACGAAATCAAGAGTTGGACGCTTAATGAACTGAGCCACCCAGACATCCTGAGAATCTGGCATTTTCGGTAAGAATCGATCCCTGATTAATTCAGGGCAACTGCCAAAGCCCTGGGATCAGATTGCCTGAACAAAGCAAACCGCAAGAATGAAAGCCCCAGGGAGGGCAACAATGTAAATAAACCCCCAGTGGATAAAGGGAGGCGAAGGAGGAGACTGCAGAAGTGGCTGGAATTAGTATGTAACCAGGTGAGTCAGAGACATGGGCAGGAAGAGGCAGTGCCCACATGGTAGGTAAAAAGACATAATTAGGATTTGATTCCATGTGTTAGGAGGAATCATTTAAGATTCTTAAACAGGGGATAGCATGATCTCTCTTTTTAAAAAAAAAAATTAATGTTTATTCATTTTGAGAGACAGAGACAGAATGCGAGTGGGTTGGGGCAGAGAGAGAGGGAGACACAGAGTCCGAAGCAGGCGCCAGGCTCTGAGCTGTCAGCACAGAGCTTGACGCGGGGCTCGAACTCACGAGCTGAGAGATCATGACCTGAGCCGAAGTTGGACGCTCAACTGACTGAGCCACCCAGGCGTCCCGTGTGATCTCTCTTTTGCCTTTAAAATAATCAATCACCCTATAATGCTGTCAACTTTTTAGAAATCTCTGAGACACAGGGGCGCCTGGGTGGCTCAGTCGGTTAAGTGTCCAACTTCCACTCAGGTCACAATCTCAATGTCTGTGAGTTCGAGCCCCGTGTCCGGCTCTGTGCTGACCACTCAGAGCCTGGAGCCTTCTTGGGATTCTGTGTCTCCCTCTCTCTGCCCCTCCCCCACTCGCACTCTGCCTCTCTCTCTCTCTCTCAAAAATAAATAAACATTAAAAAAAAAAGAAATTTCTGATATACACATATAAGCATATGCATTCTTAATTTCTCCATCTTGATCTTCTATTCTGATGTCTACTCTTTAGTCTTGTTAGTTTGTTGTTTAAATCATTTCTTTCTATATATATAATATATATACATATATACATTTATGTATCGATATGTTTATACACACACATACACACACACTAAATACATGTCACTGCTGGCAACCTCATTTTCTTAGCTCAGAATGATGACTCAAACTCGTGTGGCTTTCCGTTCATTGCCACACATTGGGTATGGGAAGAATTAGGATCCTGTGATCTAAGTCCTACCTCCCTGGACATACCATGCTACCCTGCCACCCTCATTGTTTCTCTGCCAGGGAGCATCCCACCCCCCACCTACCTCATTCCCTTACCTAATATAGCTTCTCCATAGGTCTCTTAAAGATACCTTCCCTTTCCTCTATTGACAGTAAATCAAATGCAATTGCTTTAATTGGCTATGACTTTCTGAAACACAGTCTGTTTCAGGTTATTCTTACTCTTCAGGCAAAGATTCCCAAAGCCTGGCTTACTCAAATTTGAATAAATAGAGAAATAAAGATCAAATAAAAACTATTACCTTGGTAGCATTATTGTATCTTTTACAAAGAATTTGTTTGAAAATATGGTTTTGTTCTAAAAATCAGGTGAAAATTGTGGCAGCAAGTCATGGACCAATCAGAAATACTGCCTTCTGGGGTGCCTGGGTGGCGCAGTCGGTTAAGCGTCCGACTTCAGCCAGGTCACGATCTCGCGGTCCGTGAGTTCGAGCCCCGCGTCAGGCTCTGGGCTGATGGCTCGGAGCCTGGAGCCTGTTTCCGATTCTGTGTCTCCCTCTCTCTCTGCCCCTCCCCCGTTCATGCTCTGTCTCTCTCTGTCCCAAAAATAAAAAATAAATAAATAAAAAACGTTGGAAAAAAAAAAAAAAAGAAATACTGCCTTCTGGATTTTATTCCTATCAAATTCATTTTTATTATAAACGTCATTTAGTTAAGAAAATATGTAAAATATTAAGTAAAAATATATATTGGCAAATTAGTGAAGAAAGTATAAAAAAATACAGACCGCTTTTAGGACCAAGGAGCAGAAGGAATAAATCTATTCACACGTAAAGTAGTGAATGGAAAATCCTGATGTTTCTGAGTTTTAGAGAAGATTCACTGTGAATTTGCAAGTTCTGCCTTCAGTCTCTGATTATATGACCATATAACCAGTATCTGTGGCTCTTTGAATATCCCAGGGGCCTTCTGTAAATGGATCAACCAGAGCATCCCATTCTAAATCAATTCTTTTTAACAATGATTAGGTGAAACTAAAAGTAATTTTCAAAATAGTTACTAGCAGTAAGAGAGATTCACTGATCGGTCGGACAGATATGAAGAACAGAGTCCTGTAGCACCTGGCTTTGACCCAGTGCTTGTTGGATGCTGAGAAGGTATGAAGGGTCCTGAGAGAGGACGTAAATGGGACTGGGCTCTGGGATGTATTTGCCCATCGATGGAGAAGTGTTTCAGTGCCTCGGCAACAACAACTCTACAGGTGCGTAGCAGCTGTTAGCCCCGTGTGTCACCTCACAAGTACCATGCTGTGAGCTAGGGAAGTTGGGTCAAGTAAATTCAAGGGTTCCTGCTTTCTGTAGTGAAAACAGAAAAATGAAATTAATTACCTATGTTCCCGAGGATATATGAAGGCTATAATTTTAAATTCGGTGTGAGCAGCATTTTAACAGTTTTATATTAAATGCCAGCTCTTCACAAAGACCTTCCTGATCTCCTCATTAAAAATGAAATAAGCTTTCCAAGCCTCCAGTTAGCTTCTCTCCCATCCTTGCATCTGTCTCCTTCATAATTCAGAGCACAACTTGCAATGTTTTTATTGTTTTTTTAAAATTTTGTTAATGTTTATTTTTGAGAGAGAGAGAGAGAGCTAGGGAGGGGCAGACACACACACACACACACACACACACACACACACACACACAGAATCCCAAACAGTCTCCAGGCTCTGATCTGTCAGCACAGAGCCTGACGCAGGACTCAAACTCATGAACTGGAAGATCATGACCTCAGAGGAAGTCGGACGCTCAACTGACTGAGCCACCCAAGCGCCCCTTAACTTGCAATGTTTTTAATTAATGCATCTCTTTGTTTAACTGTCAGAGCTTGGGACTTATTTTTTACTTGATCTGTGTGCGCACGTGCATGTGTGCATGCATGTGTGTGTGTGTGTGTGTGTGTGTGTGTGTGTGTGTATTTGCAAGGGTTCTTTTACTAGAATACAAGCTTCTTGAGACAAGGGCCACTTTTGCAGTGTAAAAATCGGCATTCCCTTTGTTTTCACAGCGCCTGGCACATAGATGGTCAATAATTTGTTGAATAAAATGATGATCCTAGATCATTAACCAAAATTAATCACTCCATACTCCATATTTCTTTTTCTTTGGTCATTCACATCCATTTATCAATTAATATTTTGTGCCACTTCGGAACGATTTGAGCTCCTGGGGAAGAGCAGGCACACCTGATTTCTTTGTGTGCCGTTCCATTACCCAGTGACAAGCCCATAGACAGTTTCTAAACGTTACCTGAACGGAGAACAGAAGACAGAGAAAGCTGCCTTTAGTACTTTCCTGAAACAAAGAAATGATTATTTGGCCGGCCACTGACATACTTAACTACTCGGAGACTGGATCTCAGTCTCCAAACGCTGGGCTTATTCCAGGATCATATGAGTTACAATGAAAAAAGAAGAAAGGAATGAAAACTATTTCAATGCCTGAAAGCACACTGACTGGAAAGTCGTATGAAAACTCCAGCAACAAGTACGGACACACCACAAACATTGCTGGCCAAGTTTAAGTACTTCTGTATTCCGAGACAAAGAAATAATACCATGACCTAATTCTTTTGTCTCTCCCAACATCTGGAAAGCTGGGGAATCGATCAGCCTAAGTAACTTACAAATTAAGCTTGAATCGGCTGCACCTCAGAGAACCAAAAAGGAAACTTGGCTTCCTCCTTTAAGGCTTTAGTGAGACACGTAGAAGGCTGATGTTACATTTTTTTTCGCAATTTGACAACAATGGAGCATCCACGACAATGAATGTGATGAATCGGTGACAGTCCTCCATGGAGGTGAATGGGGGCAGGGAGAGGGGTCCGGCGCTTTGCCCACTGCTGTGACCACATGCTGGTCCAGGTCAAGTGCTGTACTCACTGCTTTGCACTTCAGTTGAGGACAAATGAGAATAGCAGTTTTATTCATATCAAATTATCCACCTTCTTTGTTGGACAATAATGTGGAAGGGTAAACAGCAATACCTTTTCTGCCTTTTGCTTTAAAAAAAATCACTCTGTTCTTCATTGTATGTATGGCATTGTAGACGCAGTGTGTGCATTGAAGACTCTAAGTTAGGGTTGCCAGATTCAAAAAATAAAGTTATGGGATTTCTGGGTAAATTTTCATATCAACACACCACATTTTTTAGCATAAGTATGCCCCATGCAACATATTTACACTAAAAAATATATATATTATTTGAAATTCAAATTTATCTAAGAGCCCTGTGTTTCACCCAGCAAACTTACCCTAAGTTCAAATTCCAATTTCTCAACTGACAACCTTTTGACAGATATTTATGACCTCTCTGATCCTTACTTACCTGGAAAATTAGACTGAGCAAATTTACCTTGCCTGGTTTTTGAGATGCTTTGTTGGGACTCTGTTGTGTTTGTTGGCGGGGATCCCAGGGCAGAAGGAAACTTAAATATACCTTTCCCTGTAAAGGCATATAATTAGCCAAGATAAGGTGAAGCACGTATTGTGCAGTGTCCAGATCTCACTCTCTTCACACAAAAAGAGTTTATGCCTTCTGCCTGTGGTACCACGTTGGATTCCATGTAGGCTGTGTGGTCCTCACTGCCTGGATCTTATAGCCCTGCCATTTCAGCATGGAGCCTCCTTCCATAAGCACAAACAAGAAAGACGTAGGGATTGTGCCAGTAATTCAATGCCTCGGCCTGGAAGTGATATGCTTCACTTCCACACGCAATCTATAGACAAAACTCCTCACACAGGCCTACTTAGCTGTAAGGGAACCCCTTAATCTAATCCCCATGCCTGGGGAAAAAGGTAACAAGGGTGGGTGAGCACTACAAGCCTTCACCACAATATTTATCCCAGTATTGGTAGAAGATGGACAAGAGCAGTGGAAAGAATGCCCTGAGGCAGAGTCCCAAGTCCCTGAAGGGGAATGATAGAGACGGGAGCTGGAGACAAGGACAGTGATCAATAAACTACAAATCGAACCTCTAGATGCTCAATATTCTGATCTTGTGGCTTCCAAGACCTTAGGGATGACAGATCAGGAGCCACAGGTACAGATCCTGTTTCCTTCCACGTCTGCCCCAAGGTAACCCCTAAACTGATTATAAGTCATTCGCTTTAGGGGAACAGCACCCCCTGAAGGAGAGAAGCTGTCAGGAGGATTCCTGTGCAAAACTTGTAGGATCAAAAACTCCCCTCCCAAACTGTGGGAGGAGTTTCTCCAAAGGATTAGAAGCAGCCTGCTTTAGAGATGACCCCACTGGATGTCCCAGCTCCTCCCAACCCAAAGAGACACAATACTATCCAATCCCCGAACAATGAGGGCTACGTCCACCCTGCAGAACTTCCACCCTCTCCCACGCAGAGAGTGCTTTGGCTTTAATAAGTTGCTTTGCACTTGTTTCTTTCCTTCTGGCTAGCCTCATTCGAGTGCGAATGGCCTTGTAAATCTTCAGGAAGGAATCCAGGGACCACGACTTCTATTCAGGCAATGTAGACTCTCTCACTGGTAACAGTGTTGAAAGCAATAATAGAATCTGTAAGTTAGATGAACACTCAGTGATCTAAGCTCCTTGTCCAAGATGTCACCCGCGCTTCATCTAACCTTTGTTTGAGTGCCTCCAGTGACAAGCAGGCTCACGGCTCATTATTAAAGATTTTCTTCTTTGTTGCACTTATTGAACGAAAATCTGTTTCCTTATAATTCCTAAAATTGGCTCCACTCTGTGGATATCACTGGTAATGTTTGCATTCTATTACAAATAAAAACAGTTCTAGAAAATAAGGTACAAATTGAGAAGGCATCATGATTTTAAGAATGAAGAATAGGGGCACCTGGGTGGCTCAGTCGGTTGAGGGTCCACCTTTGGCTGAGGTCATGATCTCCAAGTTCCTGAGTTCGAACCCCCACATCAGGCTCTCTGCTGACAGCGCAGAGCCCGCTTAGGATCTTCTGTTCCCCTCTCTCTCTGCCCCTCCTCCACTCATGCCTCTCTCTCAAAAATAAATAAACATTAAAAAAAATAATAAGGGGCTCCTGGCTGGCTCAGTCAGTTGAGGGTCCGACTTCATCTCAGGTCATGATCTCAAAGCTGGTGAATTTGAGCCCCTCATGGGCTCACTGCTGTCAGTGTGGAGCCTGCTTCATTCAGATCTCTGTCTTCCACCCCCCACCCCTCCCCCGCACACTCTCTCTCTCTCAAAAATAAATATTATTTTTTTATTTAAAAAAAATTTTTTTTAATGTTTATTTATTTTTGAGACAGAGAGAGAGAGACAAAGCATGAACGGGGGAGGGTCAGAGAGAGAGGGAGACACAGAATCTGAAGCAGGCTCCAGGCTCCGAGCTGTCAGCACGGAGCCCGACGCGGGGCTCGAACTCACGGACCATGAGATCATGACCTGAGCCGAAGTCGGACGCTTAACCGACTGAGCCACCCAGGAGCCCCATTATTTTTTTAATTGGAAAAAAAAAATTAAAAATAAACAAGTAACTGAAAAAATAATAGCTTTAAAGGCTAAAAATGCTTCAGAAAAAATCACAGTGTATAATCAGTTAAGTAGAGTTTTCTTTTTAATTTTTAGAAGTTAACCTTCCCGAGGTGATAGAGGAACAGAGGTGGGGGCGGGGAGGTGGATATTTAATGCCTTTCCTTTTGCTGTTTGTTCAGGTTGCTGTGTGTGTGTCCCGCTTTTATTTCGAAAAAATAATTTTTATGTAGAAAATTTCTTTTTTTTGATTTTTTTAATGTTTTAATGTGTATTTATTTATTTTGAGAGAGAGAGCGCAGGGAGGAGCAGAGAGAGAGAGAGAGAATCCCAAGCTTGGTGGCTCCTAACCGTGACATCATGACCTGAGCCCATATCAAGAATCCCTGAGGCTTAGCCGACTGAGCCACCCAGGTGTCCCAATGTGGAAAATTTCTAGCCGGGGGAAAAAAAAAAAAAAATCTTACTAGTTTTGACCAATTTTAGGCTAAATTTGTTAATCTATTAGCCAGATGAAAGTATTTAGTTTACCACATTATGTTTCAAAAATAATAGTAAACTGCAATGACAGCTGTGTCTAATGTTTTAAGGACCCTTTTTTTCAAATGCAGGGATTAAGATAATGATCAGAATATTTAATATATACTTCCATGAATAGAGAATATAAATTATTTTGTAACTAGACTACTATGCTTCATTTATTCAAAAGAAAACTTTTGTTTGCTTCCATTTGATCTTTCCTACTGATTAGTATCTGGGCTTAATTTTCCTTCTCATCAAGTTCCTGTTTTTCTCGTTTAAACCTTTCATGCAAGTTGGAGGAAAATCATTGAGCACTTCAGAAAGAATACAGAGCTCTATTTTTATTGACCTACTTCTCATTTTGCATAAGATAATAATCTACTGGTAGAGCTCATTTCAAAATACAGGAAAACATTTAATAATGATCACTGACAGGAGACTCAAATAGCACTCGGATCACCATCCCACCGGTAGGCAAGGAGTTTGATATTAAATGGCTACAGTTTTATAAGCTTTTATAGTCTTATAAGCTCATAAATAAAAAACACGTCCTATCAACCAGTTTCTTAGTCCCTTAGACTGCTTTTTATAATTCCCTCTGTGCCTCCTTCATCCCCGTATCCTGTCACAATTGTCCTGTTTATTTCAAACTATATAATAACACAAATACAATCAGCTGTAATGTTATGGAAATATTGCTGGAAATGGGACTAAGAAAACACGTTCAATCCCAGATTGCTTATTTACTGGCATCCAAACCGAAGCAAATCATTTTAGTTTTATGAACTTCTATGGGTAAGAATATGTAGTTTATAGAGTTACATGAGGATCAAATGTAAAATGGGTTATAAATTTGTACCCAGGATTGCAAAGTACTGTTTGAATATGAGTTTCTCATCCCGACTGATGTCCACAGAAACGAAAGGGCTAATAATGAATGGTTAAGCTAGACATATCTTTACTAACATCCCAGACCAAGAGTTAAATTATGGGGGAACCTAGGTGGCTCAGTCAGTTGAGTGACGAACTCTTGATTTCGGTTCAGCTCATCTCTCAGTTGGTGGGATCAAGACCGGCTGCCAGTGCGGAGCCTGCTTGGGATCCTTTCTCTCCCTTCTCTCTCTGCCCCTCCCCTGCCTGTGCTCTCTCTCTCTCTCTCTCTCTCTCTCTCTCTCTCTCTCAAAATAAATAAACTTAAAAAAAGAATTAAATGATGGAATAACAAAAGGCAAATATAAAAATGGAAATTAATGATCCCTTGTAAGATCTAGAATATGAAATAAGCAGTGTTAATAGGTCATTTCCAGATAAAGACTAAAGGCCTTTCCCTATACAGTCTCTATAAGCACTTTTCTTAGAATCAACTTAGAAATTTTTTAAATTTTTAAAAATTTGAGAAGTCATCATTGGCATCAACAAAACATTCTTGTAAATCTCAAGAATTTCTAGATATTGGAAACCATACATGTGAATAAACAGGCGTGATATTTACAGTAAGCAATCTACCACAATCCGCCTCACTTTCTCTGTGGGACCCATAAGAACACCAACACGTTTGGGTTTTTTCTTCTACTTTTCTCGATTGTGCGCATTTCTGCCTGAGGATTACGATTGCCTACCCACTCCTTCACACCGAACATTCCAGGAGAACAACCAAGTGCAGAAATTCTTTTGAGTTGGCGATAGCAATCATAACTCTGCCGTGACTCTAATTGGTAAGGACAGCGTGGTAGAGCACTCCCCACACAGAGGCTTTAACTGATAAAACTCACTCAGTTTTAGACACAAGTCATTTTAACCGCCTGCTTAATCCAAATTTAAGTGATGTTTCTCAACCATACAAAGTCCGCGGGGTGGCAAGAATTGACAATGCGTTCTCCAGGGTACAACGTGTGTCTCAGCCCCATCACTGTACAGAGGACCCTCACCATCTTGACTCAGTCCTCCAAAGTCACCCTGCAGAACCTTAAACACCCTTCCCCTGAAGCCCTCTAGTCTGTCCCCAGTACTCCAGCGTGGCCAACTTTTTCATTCCCTCCCCTTGTGGTGTTAACTTCTGAGGTCCAGCCTCTGTGGTGGATTATCAGAGGGAGTATGGAAGGGAAAGAGGGTATTTTTCATTCTGGAGACGTAGAAAGGGCAGGGGAGTCTCCACCATTGTCTGACATGACATAAGGGAAGCTGCAGGCAAAGTACAAGCTAGCACACCCCCCACCCCAAGATGGGATATGTACGACATTCCTCACGTACTCCTGGCCTGATAGAGTCTTCATCAGTTTACCGATATCTTAGTAAATTATGAGAAAAAAGCAATCATATCAATTAGTCTAATGTCTAGAAACCTATAGACTCAGTTTCCTGGAGCCCCAACATCACCTTCCCCTCCATAGTGATATGGGGAACAAAGACAAATAACAGGTAAAATTAAATTTCTTTATAACCTGAATCCCATTGACAGATACTTGAGGCAAATATAGAGTGTAACATTTGTCCAGGGACCCCCTACTATCCCAATGTTAATGCCTTACTGGAGGAAAAAAGCCTTAGCTTGACAATAGCAAGGCCTCAGGTATCTTAGGAGTCCTCTTTAGTATATCAAAGTCCTTCTGGAGGCCACCCTTTTGACTTTACCGCCCCCCACAACTCCATAGTATATAACCAGTCACTCTTCACAACCCCAGTGCAGCTCTTTCTACCCCCCTGGGTCCTGTCCCCGTGCTTTAATAAAATTTTGCACCAAAGATGCCTCAAGAATTCTTTCTTGGCTGTCAGCTCTGAATCCCCACCATTTCAAAACCTCACCATCAAAATTATCTAAAAATTGAAGGAATATCTTTAATGTGAGTATTAAGCAAATATTAGCTGTCTCTTTCAAATTTTTTATAGTAAAAAACAAAATAACAGAAACCTGTCTTCTTATCTAAATTTGATTTACATCATTAAAGTCCCCTCAGACCATGTAAGTTTCAGGGTAAGAAAAGTGTGTGTGTGTGTGTGTGTGTGTGTGTGTGTGTGTGTAGAAAGGGAGAAAAGGAGGAGTGATAACCCTTCAAAACATATCGAAACCACTTATAAGAAGCAATAATCACACATGCACACAAATCCCTCGATGTTGACAATGCTTTTCATGTATCTCTCTGAATCCCCTAATTTTAACTTTTTACATGTTTCATTTTCCCATCCTATAAATAGGAAAAGTATAATGTTAATTCAATGAAAAAATTTATTTCAAATGCAGATAAGCTAGTTTGATCCTCCTCACTTCATTACTGTATATGGATTTCATCCTATTTCCTTAGTAAATTGGACACTGATTATGATAAACCTTTCCACAGCTCACTTCTGCCTCTGCATATTTCAAAGTTGAAGTTTAATTTTTAAGGGTATGACTTTAAAAAAAATAATTTAACCTCTTACAGGATTTCAAAGACTTTTTTTCAAAAGAGGGTTGTCTTTTGGCCAACAGGCAGTAAACAGCCCGTCCCTAAAGGCAGTGAACTCCCACTCCAAATTCTTCCTTGTTACCTACTCATGAGTAAACTACTTTCACTTTATCAGTAAAGTCTGAGCTGCTCCCTCTCTGTTTGAATGTTTGTCTGACAGTTCCCAAAGCTGATAGTTTTTTCTAGCCTCAGAATTATCTGATGTCCTTTAGCAGAAGGGATGTTTCTACAAAAGTCCCGTAATAAATAAATAAATAAATAACCAATTGTCCTTCAAATGGGCAATAGGGAGGAAGAGTTGAATCCAAAACTTTGGATGTCTCCTTTGGGTAGCAGAATTTAATTTCTGGTAGCACTGACTTTATTGCATTTTATTGAAGATACTTCTAAAAATCAATGCCCTAGTCTGGTCAGTGTTCCCAAGAGAACAACCACCACCTTTTGCATATCTTTTAATGCTTGTCACTGCATTATTTGTGAATGGGGACCAGGAGTATTCTGAAGTAGGAAAGTGATTTTTGCCACCACTGAGAAGTCTCATCCATCTCCGGGCTTCCTAGTTTGGTAGGGGTAACTAAGAGATGATAATTGATTTCTCACAGTAGATAATGTCCCTGGTTTCTCTAACCCATGTAATCCACCACCCCCCCAATTTTACAGACTGGACCAGCATTTGAATTTCCATTTTTTAGTCAACATCCATTTGTCCAATGGGTCACTGAGTTCCTCACTTCTCCCTGGGCTGCTTCTTCAGTGGGGACGGTTATCACAGAGCCATTAATGTAGCGTGCTACCAGACGATGTTACAAGTATGTGATATCCATTCTATTTAAGTAACAGCAATATAAGCAGAGAATATTATCTTGGCACGACAGCAGCACTACAATCCCCAGGCATCAGTACTGTTTTCTTCAGACTCTGCCCAGAAAAAGAATGCCAGCCATGCATCAATCCATAATGATCTTACTGTTTGCCAAATTTCCACTTCTCATGAGTAATTATCAGGTATTTCAGCAAATGTATTTTGGGGACCGTAATTCTCTCAGCTAGATGTAAGCTCATTGATGAAGAGGGCCAGTCCCTACTTTTCTTTTATGGTTGAGACATTGGCTGGTATATGAAGAATTTTACCCATGAGATAAATCCACCTATTTAGAAATTCTGTCAGACAACTTCTAATGAGTAGCATGAGCATAAGTCAAAGAAAAAAAATGATCAAACATTTCAAAAATATGAATCAGCAGCTTAATAAATATGTATTTATAATTGTTATGCTGGCTATTTTGGAGCCTTAAAAATACTTCATGGCTGGTCAGTGTAATGGAGACCACTAGCTATGGGTATTTCCTCTTTTTCATTGGCATATAGCTTGACTATATTCCCCAACCTTCTTTGTGCTACTGGGCCACTGACTAATGACTAATTTCTAACAGGATTTTGCAGGAAGCGGTGAGGCTTCTTTCAGGTCTTGCCCATAAAAAACATCTCCCATATAATAGTCCATATTCCTTCCCTTTTCACTATATTGATGCCAATATCCATGGTGATCTTTGAAGCCATTGTGTTGAAGACAGAAGACTCACACCTGGAAGGAATAGAAGTTCTCTCACTTAAAGGGGAACCGCTGGGATTAGGACCATCCATTTCACACTTCGCATGAGGAGGAAACTATGATAGACTACTGAGTGTCTGAAATTTGTCTGTAACTGTAACTGGAATTAGAAAAAATATATTGCACAAGTAATCACATTGAAAGAAGAGAAAGAAGAAATGTCACCTCTAGCCTCACCCTCATCCACGGTGCCAGATTTGTATATCACAGATGTTACGGTGCTCTGTTATGTAAGATATATCTCGGAAAAAGCCTCAATGTCCATTTTACATGTGCATCAAATTACATGCAGAGACTCATTTCCAGAGCAGTCACTTCCACTAATTATATATGTATACATATATTTATATCCTGTATATTATATTATATATAGATATTATGTAACAGACATCTATATGTGAAACTATTACAAATAGCACGCTGTGTGTGTATACATACATATATATCTCTCAAAATTATAACATACATATACATTAGATTTTTGAAGTAGTGAGCAAGAAAAAAATGGTTCAGTGTTCATTATGTATACACTGACATCTTTTTCACTATGTGCCTTCTTAAATATTTCTTTCACTAGTAAAATGTATCACTATCCCTTTGCCTTCTATTATGAATAATATAATAGAAGTTAGAGCAGAAACAAGTGTCAACAATGTTGATTTAGATTATATAAGCTTGATATTTTGCTCTTTCCCACATAATTTCAAAATATGGTTAAAAAGTAATAAATGAGCCAATGTGTGCTCTCGCTCGCTTGCTCTAGCGTACGTGCATGCTCTCTCTCTACATATATATGTGTGTGTGTGTGTGTTCTTACACAACATTACATAGATGTACAGTTAATTAACTACTTTATAAGCACTTGACGTATCATGACTAGACTGCCCATCATTTTCAAAGCCTCAGCCTTGGTTCAGCCCCTTGCACACAGTAGACGTTGAATAAGAGGAAGGTGACTATTTTGACCACAGAAGAAATAGGTTTAGAAATGTCAAGACCACAGAGACTGTATATTTTACCAATGTTGTCGTGCAGACATAATCTTTGGAAACGAGCATTCTAATCGTAACTACAGAACAAACGCGCTACGTAATTTGATTCCAGACATAAGTACATCTGCTTGCTTTGACTTTGATGCCTCACATGTGTATTTAGAAATTTTTCTGCAGGGAAATCTTATAATATCATTGGCTGAAACAAGAAGAATGTAAATCATCAGTAAAAAGAAATTCTTTAATTGCTTTAAAACTTTTTTTTTTTTTTTTACTGTTTATTTATTTTTGAGAGAGAGAGAGAGATAATGGGAGAGGGGCAGAAAGAGAGGGAGACACAGAATCCGAAGCAGGCTCCAGGCTCTGAGCTGTGAGCACACAGCCCGATGCGGGGCTCGAACTCACCAACTGTGAGATCGTGACCTGAGCCGAAGGCGGACGTTTAACCGACTGAGTCACCCAGGCGCCCCTAATTGCTTTAAAATTAACTTAGCCAGAAAGAATTTCACTAGACAGAAATCAAATTATTGCTAACTGTCCCATACCAGTATTTGCAATGTCGTGTAAAGATCTGAAAACTCTAATAAGAAATTAATGGCAAGTCTCGTCAGAGACTTCAACTTCAACCTGAGACCTCAACTTCAAATATTCTGCCCTAAAACAGAAACGTGAAACTCTGCTTAGTGACACAAAAACACAGGCCTAACATTCTTCCCCGTTGCTTTCACTGAATTTAAGCTTCTCCATGAGGTAAAAGCACATGACTGGTTCAACAGACGACTTTGAGTTGCCTTAATGCCTTTGGAATTCTAGCCATTAATCTAAGCTTAGTACAAGTAAGCACATAATTTAATAACATGTGAACCAATTGGACAATGAATATGTTCAGTGTCATTTGCCACAAATGATCACTAAAGACATTAATATTCATTAATAAGTCTTCTGACAAAATTAAGATGCTCCTGAAACTTTTTTTTTCTCCTCAATTTGACCTTAATTCCTGGTCCTTATCATTTAGATTTCTGGTAACTCCTTTTATAAATGATGTTGATAAGTCTTGAAAGGACAAAATAGGAAGTAGGGATCGGTTCCTTTTCCCCAAGAGGTGATTTTCACATCCGGTTTGAATGTATCTCACACACCAACGGTGATTCCTGACAAGTCTTCTTATGCTGCCAACATGTGTCTATTGCATATGTGTTTTAAAATTCATTTCTGAACTATGCTGTGAATAACTTTGCCGGATTATGGCATGCTAACCAGTCCACAGTGTTCAGTGAAAGAGGAAAGGCGTGAGTACATTTTTCTTTTTACACTTTGCACCAGCCTCCCACATTAGAACACACGAGAAAGCTAAGAAATGATGCCAGCGTATGTGGTACAATATACTACTTGTCATCTACTTCCAGGTTTTTACAAATAGTAGACACTGCCATTTCAGCTTTTCGCCTCTCTTCAGTGTTTAAAATCCTTGCTCCACAGGACTCCTCGTAGAACTGATTGGATATTTAGTAATAATAAAGACACGGCATACAATGCATTCTAGGCTACGAAGTTAGTTATGAATATGGTTTTAATTTCAGTATTTTTCATCTACTTTAAGATTTCTTTTATTCATTTACTTATTACACTACTATTTTTTTTTTTTAATTTTTAACTTTTATTTATTTTTGAGACAGAGAGAGACAGGGCATGAACGGCAGGTAGGGGCAGAGAAAGGTAGACACAGAATCGGAAACAGGCTCCAGGCTCTGAGCTGTCAGCACAGAGCCCGACCGAGGGCCCGAACTCACAGACCGCGAGATCATGACCTGAGCCGAAGTCGGATGCTCAGCAGACTGAGCCACCCAGGTGCCCCATACTACTATTGATTGACAGTCTGCATTCTGCTGGCTATTTTTATTTGAGTTTTTCACCCCAACAATATCTCTTTATTACATATGACTTACAGATGAGGGACTGAGACTCAGAGAAATGAAGGCACTTGTCTACCAAGGCGAAGCTGGTATATTTTATGACTCAAAATACAGCACTTTTTCCATTCTCCGGTTTTCTTTTTTTAGAATGTGAGCAGTACTTGCAAAGCACAGTCTTGGAAACAAACTAAGTTGAGTTCAAAACCTGAAACTGAAAATTACATGAATTTTAAAGAATTTTTAATCTCCATAAACTTCTGTGTCTTCATCTGCAACACAGGCATAAAAGTAATATTTTAATAATATTTTTGAAGAAGGGTATATAGTGTATGTATAACATTTAGGAAATTATAGATGTTCATTAATAGTAACTAATAAAAATACTGGAGGTAGGTTGTATTTTTTCTTTTAGTGGGAATACTGATGAATCTTTAGACTGGGAGTAAATAAGTCAGATATCCAGCCCAACTTCACTGAAAACAAACAAACAAAAATGGCTAGGGATGCCTGGCCTGGCTGGCTTAGTCGATTGAGTGTCCCACTCCTGATTTCGGCTCAGGTCATGATCCCAGAGTCCTGGGATCGAGCCCCATATCTGACTCCGATTCTCTCTCTCTCCCTCTCACCCTATCCCCTACTTGTACACTCTCTCTCTAAAATAATTTTTTTTAATGCTTATATATTTTAGAGAGACAGAGAGACAGAGAGAGAGACAGAGCATGAGTGGGGGAGGGGCAGAGAGAGAGGGAGACACAGTATCGGAAACAGGCTCCAGGCTCTGAGCTGTCAGCACAGAGCTCGACACGGGGCTGGAACTCACGGACAGCGAGATCGTGACCTGAGCTGAAGTCGGACGCCTAACTGACTGAGCCACCCAGGCGCCCCAAAAAAAAAAAAAAAGAAAAAAAAAATTAATGGCTATGTGATTGTCTAATGATTTCTCAGGTCAGTATTGAAAAAGAAAGACAAAAACTTGCCTTATGATGAGTGAGAGAAACAATAAGTGAAAAATTAATATGGAACAAAAATTATAGTCAGTGTTTAGTACTTTAAAGACTAAATCTTAAAAAGGAAGTAATAAATGATGGGGTTAGGAGCTGACAGGTGGGATCATCAGGCAAGGCCACTCTGAAGAAATAACATTGGAATAGAAACCTGAATGAAGTGAAATAGAAAGTTGCACAAAGACTTGGGGACAAGGCCAATGGGGTAATAAGTTGGCCATTGAACAAAGGAGTAACGAGAAGGATGCTAGCACGTTGTAAGAGATAGGAGGGGCCTGATCATATAGGCTCCTGTAAGCATTTGGATTTTATTCTATGTGTATTTGGAAGACATTGAAGGGTTTTGTTGAGAGCAGTGGTGATCGGGTATCAGTAGTAAAAGTTCTTTCACACTGCTAAGTGGAGAATAAAATCTTCCGTGGAGAATACATTCCTGTGTGGTTAAGCATGGAAGGTGAAGAGATAAATGAGGTCATGGCCACAGGGCAGGTGTGAGCTAAGGAAGGCTTCAAATTAGACCCTGTCGGTCCAACTGATGAGCGCAGTCTCTGTGAAACAAAGAAGAAAAAACAATGACTTTGGCGTGTTGGTTTTTTCCTAAGCAATGGGATGAACAGTGATTCCGTTTACTGAGATGTGAAAGACAGAGGAACACATTTTATAAATGTCTGATGAATCTCCTAGGCGTCTAAATGGACTTAGCGAGTAGGCAGTTAGATATAGAAGTCAGGACCTCTGGGGAGACAGTGTTATTAGAGCTACTGACTTGAGATTCTCTAGCCCATAGATGAATCCCACGTGGTAGGATGAGATCACCCTTAGCAGTGATCTCCAGGGTGGGATTCTCACAATCTCCTAAGGGGTCCAGAAAGAAAATATCAGAACATCATTTTACATTTATTCTTATATTTAATTAGTATTAGGTGATTTGATACAGATGCCCCCACATTGTGCCTATCAGTCAGTTATGTATCACACTGCACTCAGGGTACCCTGAGGTAACTGTAAAAATTATATAACAAAGAGGTGTAATGGGCAAAGCCTCATTTTTTTTTTCTTTCACTCTAATATAACACACTGTGGTATATACTTATATCTGCACACATGAATATATATATATGAATATGGATGAATAACTTATGATATATGAATATGGATGAATAATTTAAAACTGTGTTTTAAATAGTTTTTTAAAATACATATTTTATTTTGTAATAATTTTAGATATACAGAAAAGTTACACAGATGTTAACATCCATGCCTTTAGTACCTTTGTCAAAATGAAGGAACCCACCAATGTTACATTACTACTACCTTTATTCCAGAGAGAAAAATGGTAATCTACTTTGATCCAGTAAGAGGTCGGACTAAAAAAAGCAAAACAACCAAAAAGACTATCTAAATATCATTTTATATGCGTTATTTTTCACAATTAAATTTGCCCTGAATGGATATGAAACCTTGAGATAACGATTAATGATTGTGTGAAGCCATTAACACTATGGCAACATTTTAAAATTTAAAATTAGTGTGCCATTGGCACAAGGAAAGAAGAAGCCATTCAGCGGTCATCTTCTAAACAACAGAAGTAGTAGTGAGCCTGTGATGCTTGGCCACGTAGATGACACTACCCCAGTGGAGGTAAAGGAACTGTAGTACCCAACTCTCAACACCAGCGGGCGCCATGAAAGCCAATGCCATGTAACTCGGGGAAGTTGTATCTGATGGCTTTTCTACTTCAGTTATTCCCTATAGAAATTATAAGAATGGCAACATCTGTTTTCAAGACCAAACACAACTCAAAGCTACCATCAGATACAAGTACTAGTCTAGCCCTTGTATCACTAAGGAAATGTAAGTAATCTCATTCATCTTCTAAAGATGTAAGTCAAAGGAAAAAAAAAAAAAAAAAAGAACACCTAAATCTCTACAACGCAAACAAAAGCTCTCTAGTTTCTCTGACTTGTGTTCCAAATTAGTGCCTCTGACCTTTTCTTAAAACTTTAAGCATCACAAGGAAATCAGTGGGAAGGGAATCATGTGCTAACAAAGTACTTAAAGGGCAGAAAAACGCACTGAAGTGAAAGGGGATTAGTAAAGGGTGGGGAAGAGGACCAGCCCCTCCCAGTTTGGGTGAGCAGATTTGGGATTAGTTATCAAGCAGAAACTCACATGCAATTAACAGCTCTGACATCAGGGGACGAGCAAATATAAACCACTCAGCTCTGAGAGGGGTTCATCAGAGAACCCGCTCAGGAGTTTAAGGTACTGGAGGGAAGCTCTATGGGGAGCAGGTGGATGCCCGCCAAAACTCCATTAGGATGGGAGATTTTAAGTCACGGAAATTAACTACCAGGAAATCTGCTTCCAATCCTTTC
This sequence comes from Panthera uncia, assembly GCF_023721935.1. Lineage (NCBI taxonomy): Eukaryota > Metazoa > Chordata > Mammalia > Carnivora > Felidae > Panthera > Panthera uncia. Next base: position 37,108,368 of record NC_064807.1, read on the forward strand.
AGCTTCATGGCTAAATGTAATTAATGGCCATGACCTGCTAACGAATGCTTTGGATAAGAGACATCTACGATAAGTATTTTTTTTCATAAATAGAAATTTAAAATAAAGAAAACTAAATGCTAGGGCAGGGGATTTAATTATGTAGTTATTATCCATGTCAAGTTTTTCCAGGTAAATTACTATTTTTACCTTTTGCGAGAAATGTCATTTCACAGATATGAAAAGCATTTTGTGGGCGGCTGGGGAGGGCTCCTGCCTGTTTATAACAGCACAAAAAGAAAACTTGCACTAATGCCATTTTGCTTTCTCCTTTTCAGCCTGATTTTTATGTGTTTCAGTCTCTACACAAAGGGCTGCAAACCAGAGATCTGTTCTCCACTCTTGCTTCCAGCAGAATGAAAGCCCATAAATTCCTCTCTCTGGGATACATCGTCTTGCCCCTGCTGTGTTCTCAACAGACCTGGGCTCAATTCCCAAGACAGTGTGCCACCGTTGAGGCTCTGAGAAATGGTGTGTGTTGCCCAGACCTGTCCCCACTGTCTGGGCCTGGGACTGACCGCTGTGGCTCCTTGTCAGGGCGGGGCAGGTGTGAGGCAGTGACTGCAGACTCACGACCCCACAGCCCCCATTACCCGCATGATGGCAGAGATGATCGGGAGGCTTGGCCCACGAGGTTCTTCAACAGGACATGCCGATGCAATGGCAATTTCTCAGGACACAACTGTGGGACTTGCCGTCCTGGATGGAAAGGAGCTGCTTGTGACCAGAGAGTTCTCATAGGTAAGTGGGGATCTGCATGTATATACAGTTCTTCATGAGACTCTATGCATTTAATAGGAACCTAAATCATTTGAGCTGGAAGCACATCTGAAAATCATACAACTCACTCTTCCCTCTTCACACTTGAGGAAACTGAGGCTCAGAGAGGCTAATAAGTGTATTTAAAGAGTTGAGGTTAAGGCTCAGATCCTCTGACCGACAAGACCTCCTTCCAAAACATTTATGGAGCAACTGCTCCATGCAGGGAACCATGGTAGGTGTTCGTGACTAGACCCTTCAGTGACTTCTCAAGGTAGTGATGTTAATTGTAGTAAGCGAGGTTCAGAAAGGTCAAATCCTTACAGCTGGTACTTGAAAAACCTGGAATTTGCCGGTGAGGTCAGTCTAGCTCTAAACCATGATCTACTTCTACTACACTTGCTAACCGACAAAGAAATTTCCCCTTGTGATGATCAAGTTCAGCCATTTCAGGTGACGAGCCTGGCCTTCACTCTACTAAATGGCAATACATAATAAAGCTTTAAATAGTAAATCCAGCGATACATAGTTGTTTTCCACGTGCCAAACATTGGGCCAAGGGTCTAACAGAATGTTTATTGAGTCTTTTTTATGAGCCACGCTCTGATATAATTGCTTTTTATGTGTGTATTCTTTAACCTTTACAACTCTATAAAGCAGGTATTATTTTTATATACACCCTTTCAGATGAGAAGGTGAGACTTAGAAACACGTGTACAGAGTCACAGAGTAAGTCCCTGGTATTAACCACTATGCCATGTTTTTCACGAGGCTTATGATTTTGAAAAGATAGAAAGTTCCAGAAAAATACACCAATGATGAGCAGAAATAAATACGAGATCACAGAATCATAAAGTCCACAGTCATAATAACGAAAACTAATGAAAACCCTAGAGTAAGTTGGCGGGCAGGGGAGGGGCGGGGGCAGAAAATAGGCCTAAAGAAGAGATTCCGGTGAGGGGAATTTTAAAGGAGTATAAACTTATTTAAGCATATATGCAAATTATCATTAATGGGTACATGGGATGCAGTGCTACGATGACGCCCACGTGGCACATTTTCACGTTTGAATGTTGTATCCTTGAAGTCAGGAGAAATCTTCTGGACTTGAGTGCAGAAGAAAAGAACCGCTTTGTCCAGGCCCTGCATCTGGCCAAGCGGACAATGCACCCTCAGTTTGTCATCGCCACCAGGAGATCAGAAGAAATATTGGGGCCAGATGGCAACACGCCACAATTTGAGAACATTTCCATTTACAACTACTTTGTTTGGACACACTACTATTCGGTCAAAAAGACTTTCCTTGGGCCGGGACAGGAAAGCTTTGGTGAAGTGGATTTCTCTCATGAGGGACCGGCTTTTCTCACATGGCACAGGTACCACCTTCTGCAGTTGGAGAGAGACATGCAGGTATGTGTGACACGTTGCACTTTTCAGGTCCCCAACAGACAAGGTGGATCGTTTGGAAGCCGTTTTCATCCACTACGTTCTGAGCGATCGAAACACGTGATGGCAAAGCAATTTCATGATATTGATCTGTCTTTGACATTCTAAATTTCTCCCTATTAGTAAATTACTTACTCATTAATTAGTCTTCATCTTTTGTGAAGGGAAAAGAAAGTAATATCAATGGTGAGGGAGCCAGTTGAGACATCTCTAGGTGTGATGTAAAGTGATGGACATATGCTGCAGCATAATTGAAAAAATGATCTTCATATAGCTTGCAACAAAAGAATCTCAGTTGATGGGCCGGCCTTCCCAAATGTAAATCGATACCCCCTCCTCCTGGTTTGGATAAAAAAAAAAAAAGTGTGCATACAGTTCTCAGTCTACCAAGTCCCAAATATACACCTTGTTATGCCAGCAAATGATTCTGAGTTTATGGCACAAAGTATAAATTATGAAAAACAATATCCTTTATATTGTCATGTGTTGATTGAACTCTGTTTTGTTTCCATGCCTCCTACCTCAGAAACCTACTAAAAGTATCACACCATTCAGGTCTCATTTTTACTTAAAAGGCATCAACTTTTGGGGCATATAGTAGACCTCAGCCCAAACATAAGTATTTCCTGCTTATCTTTTAAGCGGAGAACCTCAAACCACATTAAAGTATGTTAACATAGATACTTTTTTATCATTTATTTTACCAATTGCTTTTCTTGAGAAGAGTAATTTTAAAATGAAATTTGAGGGGCGCCTGGATGGCTCAGTTGGTTAAGTGTCTGCCTCTTGGTTTTGGCTTAGGTCATGATCTCAGCGTTCATGAGTTCAAGCCCCACATCAGGCTCTGTGCTGTCAGCACAGAGATTGCTTGAGATTCTCTCTCTCTCTCACCTCCCCCCCCCACACACACACTTGCTCACTCTCTCTCTCACACAAAATAAATAAATAAACATAAAAAAATAAAATGAAATTTTAAATTATTAGATCTCAACTAAGAAATCCACAAAATGAACGTGTTTTCTAGGTAAATGGATTCCTTCCCTCAAATTAAAATATAAAAGTTAATCTAAAAATATCTGAGGGTAAAAAAGGTGTTTAGATTCATTTATTGATTTGCAGTATGCTTGTGTCCAGCACTATCACAAGAAAATAAATGGTGAGGCGAGAGAGAATTAATGCACTAAAATACAGAATAAAACATTGGTATAAAAGTAGTCCATCCATATTCAGTTTGAGAGTGATTAAGTTAATTCATCTGATACTCTGAACTTCATATTTTATAGCTCTTATTACAAGTAAGACATTTAGTAGATTACGAGTAGATAAATCTGTCATTTGTAATCAACTCCAGATCTCCATGCCTCCAAGTCATTTTCTCATGGGCACACCAAAATGAAAGGGCAGGTGGAAAGTATCTAAAAGCTTCGATTTTGCCTGTGTAAACTTCAACCTCTATGCCTTATATTTTTAAAACCCAACAGCACAAGGGATCCAACGAATTACAGTCTAAATGTAATGCACTGTTGAAATGCCACATGAATATTCTCCAACTCCCAAATGTCAATTCTGAACCACAAACTGACTCTTAATGATCCCTTGGAAGCTGTCACTAATTTTTGTGAACCAGAACAATGGCTTCTAAACAAGGACTCTAAACCCCTGGAGATCAATAAAGGAGGATGCTTTGGAAAGCTTTTGGTCCTCTAAAATACCCTGGGGACCAGGAAATGCTTCCTAAAGGGTTTAAAGTGAAAAAGCAGAAATGTACTAAATGCTTAGGAGGTGAGGCACAATGATGGCAATCTCTACACTTAAATCTCACTCCCTAAATATAACTCCCCAACGGTCTAAAGGAATGAGAACAAATACAATAAAAATATGTTTTAAGGAACTCAATAAAATAAGCATGTGATCTTGAGTCCATTACTTTTTCTTTTAAGGTTTTTGTTTGTTTGTTTTGTATTATTTTGTTTTTTGAGAGAGAGAGAGATCTCCACGTTGTCACCGCAGAGCTGAAGTGGGGCTTGATCTTACAAACCGTGAAATCATGGCCTGAGCCAAGATCAAGAGTAGGACACTTAAACCACTGAGCCACCTAGGCATCCCCTGAGTCCAGTACTTTTAAAATTGTTGAGATCAGCTCTGAAAGGAAACTATGTCCCTGGTCTAAAGAACTGTGTGCACAAAGAAATACTCTGCTTCATTTCACATTTCCCGTTGGTATTAGTTTTTAAGCAGAAACCCAAGTCTTAAGCGGGGGTCTTTAAGTAAAACGCCTTCAGTATCCAGGCAGATACAGTGATGTGAAAGAGATTGTCTGTGTAGCCTGTGAAAAGTCGAATCCATATAGCTCATATTTGGAAAACCTGGAATTCACATAGGCTTCTTCCACTACCCTTGTTAACCCACAAATAAATTTTAAAAACCAGAATCTAAATGCCTGAAGTCATTCATGTTAAACGGAAAGAAAGAAAGAAAGAAAGAAAGAAAGAAAGAAAGAAAGAAAACAAAAAGCACTGCTCTACATAATATATTTAAAGACTGGATCTGGCTCCAGACCAAGACTCCATGGTGCTTGAATTAGAGATATGAAAATTAGAGATATGAAAACAGGAGGTAAAATGTCAAGGAGCGAAAGCTATTATTGATATATATTTTTTTGGTATCACCCATAGAACTTGAATTACCTACCTGGAAAAAAAAAAAAAAAGGAAGACTTCTTTCCCCAAAAATAGCATTTGTAGAAACTTCTGTATGATGAGTTGAGTTTCATTCTCTTTAGTGCCTCAATGACTCTTCATAGTATGTGATAAGCTTTGTTAAGTAAGATATTTAATTCCTCTGGCTACTCAGACACCACTGATACACTAACTGGTTCTAATTACCAAAAGAGAGTTGATAGAAACAGACAGCCAGGGAGAAAACCAAGCAAAGGGGGAGAATTTTAAACAAAAGCAGAGAACGCTAACAGAGTTTCTTTGATCTAGGAAATGTTGCAGGATCCTTCATTCTCCCTTCCTTACTGGAATTTTGCAACCGGGAAGAACACCTGTGACATTTGCACCGATGACCTCATGGGATCGAGAAGCAACTTTGACCCCACTCTTATAAGCCTGAACTCTGTCTTTTCTCAATGGCGAGTGGTCTGCGAATCCTTGGAGGATTATGATACCCTGGGAACACTTTGTAATAGTAAGTTCCAAACCCATCTAGGATTCAGAATTCCCTATTACCTAAAGAGATTAAATGTGCTGTCTGAAAGCCCTCGTTCTACTAAGGACTTCAGAATAAAATATTTTATTAGAGAGAATTGATGTACAGATGTTCATTGAACGCTACTCAAGGCACTCTATAAGGTTCCCGGGGGGAACAGAAAGTGTCTATACATTTTTACACTGCTTTTCTTGAGAAATTTGGCCAGTGCCTTGCTCACCCTCTTACTTTGGAAACGTATGGTTATATAAGATTAATCCTCTTAGCACATACAGCACTCCTGAGTAGTCATGTGTCTTGAGTTGAAATTTCAGAGCAAATTGTTTCCCTAGGAAATCTGAAATATGCCGAAAGAGTTGGAAGTGACCTGAGAGTAAAGTTCTAGTCAGAGGGTCAAAAGCAAAAGGTGATATGCAGGGTATCTTTAAGAAAAGGAAGATACCTTATACAAGATGTCTTCCAGCTAACTGCTTTGAACCTCTGTCAAAGCGAACACAAAAAGGGAATGCTAAACCAGCTGTCCCGGCGTCCTTTCTCCAGTGATGTATAGGCCACTGCTGCCTTAGATCAAGGTTCTGTGATAAGTGGATCTGTTCCTGAGTGTGTTGTTCTCTTCCTTGGATCACATTATTACTCTCTCTGTGGCACCAACACAGGTCTTAATTACTAGTCACCTACCCCATCTACTTTTCTTCTTCAGGCATGTTTGGTTATTTTAAACTTGTTCTTCAATGTAAAAACTGGATTCATGGGAATTTACTTTGTTAACGTCTTCAAAATATATTTATTCCCATATATTCTTTTCAGCTGAAAATATGAAATTCCTCTACCAACCTTAAAAAAAAAGAGTATCTTTCAAAAAGAATATTCTAAATAGAACAATTCAGTGGATTTTTTTCAGCATTATAAGATTTTTTAGCTGCATATAGGAAAAAGAGAAGTGATAGTGTATGGATTTTTTTTTTGGTTGAAGTTTAAAAATTAGAATAAATTTTGTATTTGTTTAGCAAGCTGAATGAGTGATCCCACCTTGAAATGACGTTGAGAATCAATATATCTTTAGATACGAAAACATCAGTCCCTTTCTGAGCAGGCTATTGTATTTTGTCCTAGGAATTTTTTCCAGACCTTTTCTAACGATACTGGTGATTGGATGCCAAAATATAGCACAGTTTAAGTGGGTAAATAAAATTATGGCAGAGGAGAGAAGATTCTATTTTCATCACTTGTTCTTGTCAAGAGGTCTCATAACCAAGACACGTAGTTTCATGAAAAATTGAAGATTGTGTATTTTAGGGAAACAAATTTGAGGAATACTTCTTTTCTTAGTTCGTGATATAAACACCAAGAATTTTATTTATTAGGCCAGTGAAAGATGAAACTAACAGTTTATTGAACACATACTACGTGCCTGATATGGTACCAAATGCTTTCATATATCTTATTTAATTCTCCTAATTCTGTTCTTGGATGAAATTATCCATTCCTGTGGTTTCATTGATCATCTTTTACTGGACAGCCTTGCACGTACATTTTTAGAACAAACCTTCCTTACATATCCCAATCCTGTATTTTCATGTGTTTGTTGCAACGATGCCTCTCCAGCGTCCCATTAAAGCGCCAAACTTGGTACATTGCAAGAATGAGTTATTGACACCTAAGACTCTTCTAGACACTAAAATATCATCTTGGATTCATCATATGAAGAATGTTGTTCCTTCTACACAGTATTTCTTAAATCTATTTTCTCCTTCATACACTCAGAACTTTTCATTCATTCCTGCATGGAAACTCCACAGGACTCCAATCCATATGAGGTTAAATCAGGTGCATTGGCAGAGGCTGTCCATGTGCAAACAAATCTAAAAAGACCCAGGTTAAATTTAACTCGTTTAAACTAGTTTCTTTACTATCAGAATTTTCCACTGTGAAACTCCATGAGGGCAGATTAGGGTGTGATGTTTTCAAAACCCATGTAATCTATCGTGTTTTTCTTGGAATGTGTTGATAGCTCCTGAACAATAATCCTTAAAACACAAGCTTGGATTGATAGTTTTAGCCGGTGGGGTCTGAAAGTTTTAATAATAATGCATACCTAAAACAGTGTGCTATCTCCTTCCCAATCTCAAGAGTGGCATATTTTTATTTTTATATTATATAAAGTTGCTATGCTAATTCAACAGATACTAATCGTTATGTTAATTAAACATTACAACATAGTAAGCTTTATGAATGAGGTAAAATGAATACAAATTGAGATTGTAATATCACCTCTCCCACCCTAGTGGATTATTCTGCATATCCTCTTAGGACACACACATGCTTCTCTTGAGATCATTGGAACAGACAATGCAAAATATTCCTAACCAATCTCCTCCTTTCCCACCTACCTAAGAGTTCTCTTCATTTCCTATTGAATTAAACATAATTTCTCCACAATATGAATCTGGTCTAGTTTTACATTGTTCCCACCGTCCCTTACCCTCTTGCATTGCCCTGTACTCCAGGCAAGTTTTCCCCAACCAGCCCTCTTTACAGCCCAAACGATCTTTCCATATATCAACATACACCAGACAACTATTTAGCATCTACTATTTGCCAGGCCCTGTACCAAGATTAAGGGATGTACTGGTGAGCGAGAATAGAAACAGTTCTTGTTCTGAGGGAGCTTATCTCATAGATAGGAGAAAGCATATCATTGTTCTTATTACCTCTGTCAAAAATGTTCCACTTGTAACATTTCCCCTATTTACCCTGAAAATTCTTCTCAGAGAATCAGGGCTCTTTGCAATCTCTTTCTCTCTCCTCTCTCTCTCTCTCTCTTTAACATTTATTTGTTTTTGAGAGACAGAGACAGAACACAAGTGGCGGGGGGGGGGGCACTAAGAGAGAGGGAGACACAGAATCAGAAGCAGGTTCCAGGCTCTGAGCTGTCAGCACAGAGCCCAATGCAGAGCTTGAACCCATGAACCATGAGATGATGACCTAAACCGAAGTCAGTTGCTTAACCAATTGAGCCACCAAGGCGCTCCTGCAAATCTCTTTTCTTTAATGACATCTTTCTGAAACCACACACTTGGAAAGGATTGATATTCTTTCTCAATCTCTGTCTTTCTGTCTCTCCCCTTCACCTTTCCACTCTCCCTCTTTCTCTTTCTCTCCTTCCCCCCCTTCCTTCTTCCTTCTCTCCCTCCCTCCCTCAAGGCACCCATTCTATTATCCCTAGTGTCACAGCCCTTTGCTTGCCTGTTTGTCTTAGTGCCTTTTAACACGTGCCTTTTAACAAGTTTATTTCTCACATTAATTGCTGAAAAATATGTATCGATTGAAATATAGACCAGTTCCCAAAGAAATTGTAGATTGTTTTTCTTTATTTCTCTGAAGGCTTGAAACAAACAGTAATTGAATATAAAATTTCACACATGTGTGAAATATAGATTTAGTGTGGGATTTAGGTTTATGAGACTATTTTGGCAAAATTCAATTTTCCATGGACTTTTGATGTTAATATATTTTCAGTAATGAGGTATACGTTGATTAAACAAATAACAGGACCTCTATCTGTTATTGTGATCATTTTTTTCTTCTAATGATTTTATGTATCACACATCTAACTCTGCTCACAGATATATCACAATGATAAGAATGTGATAACTTAAATATTCTCACTGTAATGACCCTAAGTCTGCCTTTTTAAAATGTTCTCTTCTACCAGGGAGAACCTATCTTTCAGTGATCATGCTCTACATAAAAATGGAAGAGCAAAGAGATCTGTAAATATTCTGTAAGTGTTCCTGTACCCTGTATTTTTTTCCAGGCACTGAGAGGGGACCAATTAGGAGAAATCCAGCTGGAAATGTGGCGAGGCCAATGGTACAACGTCTTCCTGAACCACAGGATGTCGCCCAGTGCTTGGAAGTTGGTTTATTTGACACCCCTCCTTTTTATTCCAATTCTACAAACAGTTTCCGAAATACAGTAGAAGGTAAGTAAAAGAAGTCAGTGCTTTGATTTTATGTAGTTGTCACAGTAAACTGAACTATTCACATTCAGATCTCCTTGAAAAATCTTTGGAAGCCATATTGATCTTATGAATTTATGTGAATGTTGCCTCCTATTATGATGTAGTCACAATTCCCTGCTCAAAAAAGAACTTCTTAAAGAAAAGTGTCAGGCCATGAAACTCTTTTAAATTATCATAGTAGAATCCTTGGGAAATTAGTCTTCAATCTCTAAAATACCTGAAAAGTATTAACTCAAATCTGTGAGGTGGCTAATCATTATAACTCTATCAAATTCTGGTAGAGGCAAATAATTTTCAAGACTTTGAGAGCCTAAATTTTTTTCTTAAAAAATAACAATAAAGTTTCTAAACAATTAGTTGACATCCAATAATGCCTGGCTGGGGCATATATTTCATTTAGGTTTGTATTATCCTATGAATGTTTTTAAAGGACTATAAAAATTCAAACTACCATCTAATGATATTTAATGTGATTCTCCTTATTTCATTCAAAGTATTTTAAAGGTGAGGAAACTAAAGACCAAAGAAGTGAATTTCCCAAGATAGTTTGTAACAGAACACAATTTCAAATCAAAATTTTTTAAGTCCATTGTCTTTATACAATACATTTTAATATCTCTAAATCACCACCGATACATATTTAAAGTTTTAAAACAACAGAATCACATTTAACGTATTATAAACTTCTTCTTGTCACAATGTACATTAAATATAGCATTAAACATGTTAGGCTCCTCCCCCTGAGGAAAAAAAAAATAGGAATAGATCTCTCTGTCTCCATGATCTGAGATACTTGACATAGAAATCTAATCATTATTTTCCTTTCTCTCCCCTATTATCATCAAAACTGGATGCCATTCTATTCTGTCTTTATGTTAATATTAATAACTAAATATGAATGCACTGATTTGGAGATTATTCAATAGATAATCACTATGTTTTGACTAAACTGGTGTATATAAACTAAGGCCATAAGCATTATATCCTTTTTTTTAATTTACTTTGTAAAATTCAAGTTAGTTAACACATAGTGCAGTATTGGCTTCAGTAGGACCCAGTGATTCATCACTTCCATATAACACCCAGTGCTCACCCCAACAAGTGCCCTCCTTAATGCCCATCACCAGTTTGGCACAGCCCCCCCGCCACCTCCCCTCCAGCAACCCTCAGTTTGTTCTCTGAATTTAAGAGTCTCTTATGATTTGCCTCCCTCTCTGTTTTTATCTTATTTTTCCTTCCCTTCCCCTATGTTCTTCTGTTGTGTTTCTTATTAAATTCCACATATGAGTGAAGTCATATGATATTTGTCTTTCTCTGACTGATTTATTTCATTCAGCATAATACACTCTAGTTCCATCTGCGTTGTTGCAAATAGCAAGATTTCATTCTTTTTGATCACTGTGTAATATTCCAGTGTGTGTGTGTGTGTGTGTGTGCGCACATACACACACACACACATATATATATATATACCACATCTTCTTTATACATTCATCAGTCAATGGACGTTTGGGCTCTTTCCATAATCTGGCTATTGGCCATAAGCACTAATTTCTACAAGAATATGTAGGTTGCATCTTAATGATGCAACCTTAATGATGACCAAAGGACAAATTATACTGATTTCCTGACAGAAGGTCTGAAAGGACCAGTGCCCACCAGCATGCTGTGTATGTTGCAGTCTTTAAACATTTCATAAATAAAAATAATAATAATGGAATAAATATATGCAAAATGACTAAATAAATGAGTGAGTGTAATTGTACAAATGGGTTAATATATTTTATCATCTTTGAAAAACAAAACAAACAAAAAAAAAAAAAAAAAAAAAAAAAAAAACCACAGCTCCACACCCAGTGTGGAGCCCAGTGCAGGGCTTAAACTCACGATCCTGAGATCAAGACCTGAGCTGAGATCAAGAGTCAGACACTCAGCTGATTGACCCAGGCACCCTTGGGTTAATGTGTTTTAAATTCTAATTTTATTTAATAATATGTAACATTTCCCTGTTCTTCCACCTCTGATTCTTAAAGCCAACCAGGTACACTTATAACTCCATCCTGCATCACAGACCCTCCGTTTTTGTGATCTATCTTTACCTTCTGCCTAATATATATACCTAATAAATATCATATGGAAATATATATGGAAAATATATACAATATATAATATGGGAGACATACAGTATAAGAAATACATAATACATGAAATGTAGGAAATATACATATTATATATGTATATATGTAGGAATATCATATACATCATATAGAATATGGGAAATAGAGAGAGAGAGGATACATAGGAAATTATTAAATATTATATAAATGTTTTGACAATAGGCTTTCCAGATGTTTAAAACTAGTACAGACATGATAAGCAGGCTCTGGGAAATTGTGACTTTTCCACAAACATAAGATAACTTTCCCGAAATAAACATGGTGACAGTGAAAAGGAATGAGGTAGGAAACTGAAGTAATATCTGGCAATTTAAGGTCCAGGACAATCAGAGTGATGTCCTCCCAACTGTGTTAGTTTTTAGGAGAAGGAGATTTCCACTCTCTTTATTTCCACTGAACCAATGTTTGCCTTGTCAAAATAGAGTGCTCTATATATTTTGGCTGGCATCTTTGCAGGTCATTATTTTTAACCTTGAGGCTACATTTAGAATGTCGTGCCACTGGCTTAAAGCTAACCTAGCTCTGGGTATAGCAAGAAATGTCACCAACCATAGGTACGGAGAAGCAAGGCTATTATATTAGGGCAAAAATTGGCCTGACAAACTGCGGAGAAACTGTTTCCCGATATAATCGCTGCTGTTGATTTGAAAAGCAAGATATTGGCAATGGTTTTCATTCTTCTCACCCCTCTTTTTATATCTAGGTTACAGCGATCCCACAGGAAAGTATGACCCTGCTATTCGAAGCCTTCACAATTTGGCTCATCTATTCCTGAATGGAACAGGGGGACAAACCCATTTATCTCCAAATGATCCTATTTTTGTCCTCCTGCACACTTTCACTGACGCAGTCTTTGATGAATGGCTGAGGAGATATAATGCTGGTGAGACATTCTCCTATGCTTTTTTGCGGGCTCAGCAAGGAGACCGTTCAGGTGGTATAGTTATCACTATAGACTACGCACTTAACACATGTGAACTACACTTCAAAATAAGGAGAAAAGAGCTGTGATATCTAGCTGTTTCCACATGTCCCAAACGACTTTGAAAATGCAGATAAAAAGTTATAAAAATAGTTACGAGACAATATTATATTATTATCCGAGTAAGCACGTAATCCCTTCTCATTTTTTAGTTTGAAAAGATGACTGTCATGTTTCCCAAATTTTTCTTCCTTGTAGCTTCCAGTGAACATTTGCATGTCTTTTTTTGTCTTTTTTTTTTTTTTTTTTTTTTTTTGGAGCATTCTCGTGAATAAAAAAAATTTCACTGATCTCTTCTTCGATAGCTAAAAGACAGAAAAAAATTATGCTCATAATCCAGTTTTGATTTTTATTACTGCTGGCCTCTTACAAATGGAAATTCTCTTCAACTTGAAAAGTTAATGTTGGTTTTTATAGAGAGCACAGCATAGAAAATCTTTTTCAACTTCATTTTAATGGGTTTTTAAAAATATTATTTAGAAGGCCACTTTCTCTTCACTTCTACTCGGCTGAGAGGCTCAAGTCACTTTGCAAACAATGAAGTACTTCTATTTGTTAAAGCATCATACATGTTCATACTTCAAAAGTTTGTAAATTTTGGCTTCTGTGCCTTTACTTTATCCCGCACATAAACATAATATTGGGTATAAACTATCTATTGACTTATCTACCCAATTCAGCCAGTCTCTTATTTCTTGGTGTGTATGTACAGGAGAAGCCTCTAATCCAACCTGATTATGACCATTCACAGATATGTTGGTCAAATCATATGTTCCATCAGAAAATCATTCAAGAAACAAATAACTCACATATAACTATTCACTCATCCATCTGCTATGAATTCACTAATTGGAGTTCACTTATTTCATATGTATTCACAAGCATACCTACAGTCATAATGAATTATCTACAATTTACAATGTCTGTTTCTTTAACAAGAAACAAGAAATTAACAACCCTTGAGATGCAACCTGAGTCCAGTATGCGTCTAGATTTTCATAATGACTACCTTATGTTTACAATCCTATTGCTCACTTCTAATTCTTTACCAATATCTCAGGCATTCTCCTTTAGCAAACCTTTCTTAGACATTCATACATTTAATATAAAACAACATCCCTCTCCTTTAGAAATCATAATTATCATTTTGCATATGGTTAGCTATATTACTTCTTATGACAATAGCAAGTAAAGTGGAGTTCATAGGTTTAGGAATGAACAAAAACTTGTTAAACACGCACTTCTCAGAACTAGACAACAATGCACAAGCTGTAGTTATTCAGCCATTCACAAGGCCATGGCTGTTAGTAAGTTGTTCTTACTTAGGACTGACTTAAGAAGTAAAAGGAGGTGGAGAATCTTGGGTAATCTGGAGCTTTCTTTCAACTATGCAAACAAGTATTCCTTTGCCTTACATACCCTGATTGAAAAGATCATTATTTGACATCTATAACAAGTTGTTGATGGTCATCGATGAATCAGATAAATACCTTTGTTATTTTCTCCCCACTTCCTTTGCTTGTACTATATAAATTGCATAATAGCTCTCAGTTACTTGGATAGTAGTAGAGGGAAAAGTACCATGAGCAAAAAGTAGGGAGCCTAAAGCATATTTTTGACAAAATGTGGCCATAAAATTATAAGACAAGTTAATGTAAACACTTAAAAATTGCAGGAACACTGGGGCGCCTGGGTGGCTCAGTCGGTTAAACGTCCGACTTCGGCTCAGGTCACGATCTCGCGGTCCGTGAGTTCGAGCCCCGCGTCGGGCTCTGGGCTGATGGCTCAGAGCCTGGAGCCTGCTTCCGATTCTGTGTCTCCCTCTCTCTGCCCCTCCCCCGTTCATGCTCTGTCTCTCTCTGTCTCAAAAATAAATAAAACGTTAAAAAAAATTAAAAAAAAATTGCAGGAACACTGAACACTAATGATTAACCTTCTGCTTAAATATTCCATGTCCCTGCAAACGTCCCGTGGAAAAACAATGTCATAGAACGACTACATAGGAAGAAAATAAAAAGATTAGAAAAATGTCTAAAATGATGCATACAGCAGAAGTCTTTGTTGCAAATAAGTCTATGAGTGGAGGATGGAATTAGTTTTCAAAATGTATTGAAAGGTTTTATAATAAGGAAGTATCTTCAAAAATCATAGGATTATAAAATTATTAGGGTCAGAATGGAATAAGAATTGCATTTTACAGCTGAAGGAATGAGAGTCATCGCATATAATGTGATGTCTCATTAGACATGAGGTGGTATAATATAGAGCACGCAAACTTTATTCAATATGATGTTAAGTTTTATTCACTAACATTTTGTATCCATGTGCACATTTAATTCAATTTTCTATTTTTCCCAAATGCGAATCATGTGAATGAAGTTTTATATATAGCACTAAATATAGTGAGCTTTTCAGAAGAAGCAGTGTATACATTTCGCAGACCAGACCCTACTTATCCTGCCCTGAGAGAAATGAACTAATTACGCACACACTCAAAGCCTTTCACAAACAGTATCTGATTCCATATCTTTGTTCTTATGAATAATGCTGCAATGAACATGGGTGCAAATATCTCTTCGAGATACTGATTTCATGTCTTTTAGAGATACACCCAGAAGTGGGATTGCTGGATCATATGGTAGTTCTATTTTTAATTTTTTGAGGAACATCCATATTGCTTCCATACTGGCTGCACCAATTCCCACCAACAGGGCACAACAGCTCTCTTCTCTCCACGCTTTTCCCAACGCTTGTAATCTCTTTTCTTTTTGACCACAGCCATCCTTACAAGTGTGAGGTAATCTCTCAGGATGGTTCCAATTGGCATTTCCTAATTAGTGATATTGAATACCTTTTCACGGACCAGGTGGCCATTTGTAAATCATCATGTCATATACCTTAAATACATACAATTTTTTGTCAATTGTACCTCAGTAAAGCTGGAAAATAATACTATTTGAGTGCCTACTATTTCCTACATAGTATTTTAGGTACCAGAAATACCGTAGTGTACAAAACACACAAAAATATTTTCCCTCCTGGAACTCCCCTAGTTGTTAGTTGAAATGGCAGTAAAAATAAGTAAATAAATATAAAGTATGTTAGATGGGAGAAAGTGTTTGCAAGCTAAGAAAATCAGGAAAGGGGATGGTGAGTACTACATAAATACATGGAGGAAAAATCATCCTGGGATGAACAAAGGAACCCACTGTGGCCAGAGCAGAGCAGAGAGTGGGGAGAAAATGGTGGGAAATAACAAGGTCAGAGAGGTGACAGGGGGAAGATCCTGAAGGCTGTTGGCTATAACTCTGAGATGGGAAGGGTCTTGCATAGGGAAGTTTCATGACGATTCTACTGTTCTTGTTTGCTATTTTCACAATTATTCCTCCATTCAGTTGAATCGATGTAACTTTATCACCACGCTGATGCTGAATGGGGTTGAGGCTGTTCGAGTCAGGATGTAGTGGAAAGGTGAAATAGAAAGTTACAAAAAAAAGTTTATCTACATTGTTAACTTTAACAAATAATTAACGAGAATACACCAAAACGTGGGTTCCTTGGGCCAGGCGTTCTGTCTGTTCTGTGCAGTGCTGTAGCCTCCATGCCGAGACCAGTGTCTTACGTTAGTAAGAGCTCAACAGATTTGAAGCAATAAATATTAAATTAGCATGAATACATAGTAAATCTAAAGTCGCAAAAATATAAACACTACATGCCATGCTATGATCAGTTGTTTTACAAAGTAGACGTTAAAATACTTTTCTGTGCTTCCCAGGATCACAGGGACTGTCCAGGTGATATATTTCTTGCAAACAGAAAATGTAATACTCCGCTAACTTTCTCACATATTCCAGCTCCTCTACATAGTTGTCCACTCGTGTCCAGCCCAAGCCCGATTCCAACTCTGGTTTTGTGATATCCCACCTCATTTAGTTGTATCAACATAAATGTAGAACATCAATAATAAAAAAGAACAATCTTGGGGCACCTAGGTGGCTCGGTCGGTAAAGCATCTGACTTCAGCTCAGGTCATGATCTCACGGTTCGTGGGTTTGAGCCCCATGTGGGGCTCTGTGCTGACAGCTCAGAGCCTGGAGCCTGCTTCGGATGATGTGTCTCCCTCTCTCTCTCTCACCCTCCCTGCTCATGCTCTGTCTCTGTCAAAAATGAATAAACATTTTTAAAAAATTAAAAAAAAAACAATCTTCTGCCACAAAGAACCTATCACTCTTTTTATCCCTGATGACAGAAACTCACTAATAATATAAATGCCTGTAACTTGTATTTAAGTTGAAAGAGGAGAAGTGGCAGGAAGGAAATAATATCCCAGGAACTTGATTTAAAAATTTAAGTGTTTTTTCTAACAGAGTAAAATATAGGGGATAAGTTCATATTTATATCTCGGGAAGTAAACAGAAAAAAATGAAGAATACTAAACAGACATATTCATATTCAAGGACAAACCTCCATTAGACATGGCACCTCTCAAATTTATAGATGAAGCTTCAGCAAACTATACGTCCATCTTTTTTTAGCCTTGAAAGAGAAGTTTAGTGAATTTTTTTCAAATAAGTTTCTGTAATTTAAAAGTAAAACAACTAATGATCAACATAGATGATAAAATACTAAAACTTCCCTGTTTTTAAACGTTCTTGATCTATTGGATGTTATGTTAGTGCTGTGTTCAAAACATTTGAACTCTGTTTTATGCAATTTTCCCTGTTCTGCTATATACAGTAAAACTATTTTTATGTCTTTATCCAGTAAAAAATTAAAAAAAAACATTTTTATGTTATCCTAGAATATTTTAGGTCACCTTCAGGACATAATAATCTATTAATACTAACTTTATTATGTTATTAACAAGATGTCTTTGGCATATTTTAGATGTATCCACATTTCCATTGGAAAATGCCCCAATTGGACATAATAGACAATACAATATGGTGCCATTCTGGCCTCCAGTTACCAACATAGAAATGTTTGTCACTGCTCCAGACAATCTGGGATATACTTATGAAGTTCAATGGCCAAGTGAGTATTGAAAATGTATCTTTTCTGTGGAAATTACCAAAACTACATTTGCTACCTTTTAAGGTAATCACAGTATTCTGAGGCCTATATTTTCCACTTAGATTTAGAAGGTTTTATTTGGATTTTTATTTTGGGATAAAGAGATTGAATGTAACATTTGTTGAGAGCCCACTCTGATCTGGAATTAAGCTGATTCTATAGCATACTATCTCATTTAATCCATACAACCCTCTGAGCTAAGTGTTGTAATCCTCATTTTACAAATAAGGAAGATGAGGCTAGCTATGATTAACTGAGAAAGGGTAATTGTCACAGGTCATATTTCTAGTAGGCAGAGATAATGAGTTTTGAACTTAAGTTCATGTAATACAGCCCAATTTTTCTACTACATAATGGTGCCTTCGTATCTTTATTCTAAAAAGAAAAAATGGAGTGAGATACTCTGTGCTGCTTTTTCTGAGATTTTGAAATTCAAACATTCTTATTTTCTTTTCAATCCCTTCCCAACAAAGGCAGCAGGGTATAGTGAAGAGCACAGCATGTGGGTTTTGAAAGACTTGGGCCCCTAAACCAACTCTGGCACCTACTGGCCAAGTGACCTTGGACAAGTGGCTCAAACTCTATGGCATCATTTTCTCACCTTTAGAACAGAAATAATAATAGCTATCCCAATAGGGTCCACTTAGTAGGAGAAATTTGGTAAGTGCCTTCAACATGACAGGTGCTATCATCAGCAATGTGGACAATAAAAAAGTTCTATATGGGGGCACCTGGGTGGCTTAGTTGTTTAAGCGTCTAACTCTTGATTTCAGCTCAGGTCATGATCTCAGGAACTGAGAGATTGAGCCCTGCAATTCTCTCTCTCTCTCTCTCTCTCTCTCTCTCTCTCTCTCTCAAAATAAATAAATGAATAAACTTAAAAAAATTATATATGAAGATTTCGGTAAAAAGCCTGCCACAATGCCTAAGTTTAGGGTAGCTGATTTTTGGTGGCAACTATTTTACTGTTTATTTTTTGTTCTCCTTTTGTTTTTCACAGGTCGGAATTTTAGCATTTCTGAACTTGTTACTATAGGAGTAGTTGCTGCTTTATCACTGGTTGCGGTCATTTTTGCGGGTGCTTCTTGTATGATTCGTGCCAGAAGCAACATGGATGAAGCACATCAGCCTCTTCTCACTGATCAATATCAACACTATGCTGAAGAATATGAAAAAATGCACAATCCTAATCAGTCTATGGTCTAATGACAAACGACCAATTCTCTGATACATTAGCATCACAAGAACACCTGGTTGAAACATAATAGGTGAAATTACTGTATGTTCTTTTCCTCCATTACTCTCTTTCTTATGCACACCCATGTTGGAATTAGAGCTCTACATATTATTTGCTAGAGCACAGAAGAGTCACAGTCTTTTTAATACGTTCTTTTTTTCAACTCTATTTCAAATTGTAGGTTGTATGTTAACAAACTAGAATTTAAATAAAACTTGAAACATTAAAAAAATAAAAAATAAAATAAAACAAAACAAAACAAAATAAAATAAAATAAAATAAAATAAATAAAATGGTAGGTTGCAGGCATACACCCCTGTCCCCTAACCCTAATTCCCAACCCTAACCCTAACCCTCTGGAGAGGTCTCTGAACTGCAAAATACCAGACACATATACTAACCCTAACCCTGAATCTGAGAAAGTGGCCTCCTGAACACATGATAAGAAACGCTGAGAAACAGCCTAGTTACCCTGGAGAAGACTCCAAACATTTAAGAACTGGTGGGATTTCTGGAAATGGGTGTTGAAGGTAGAGATTTAAAAAAAGAATAAAGGAAAATAAAATGGTAGTTTGCACCAACTCTATGATATTTAAGCAGAGAATGTGAAGATTTGGGCGTGTTTTAAAGATCAACTATATGACAATGCAAATAAGCTGTTGTGCTTTGTTTATGTATAAAGAAAAATCATAATAGTAAATCTCTGATTGAAATACATCAGTAGGCATCTCTACAATGTGAAAATGCAAACACATTTCCGTTCACTGACATCGAACAACAGATATATAGGAAGCCACATTTATTAATTAAAATCAATTATGTGGATTACAAATGGGATCCCAATTAAGTTTTTCAAACTAGGATTCCCCTTGGGCATCAAAGTTTAGTTTAGTTTAAGGTTTAGTCTGAGGTTCAACGTCGCAAAAAAATCCTGATCTTTGTCACACTCTATAGAGGTAAAGACTTCACTTTGTTTAAAAAACAGTTGATCCTCTATTTGCCACCATGTTCTACCTGTCAATGGACTGGAAGCCAACAACCCATTCATACATTTCACGTCCCCATTCCTCTTCCAATATCTTAGTGACCCAAAGCAAGACATAAAGTGAAGAATACGCAATACTGTGCTCTACAAACACCATTCAATTCATTGTGTTTCAAGTAGCCTTCTCGTTTCACTTATCGGTCTTTCATATGTTTTCAAAATAAAATAATAATAATATTATTTCATCAGTTGTGTGAGGCTTTCATGATGCAGTTGTGTGAGGTTGTCATTAATTTTTATTCTGCCTATCTTCTAACCTAAAATATTTTTACTGTTTTTGATCTTGGGTTACTGAAATATTCTCAATGAAGAACTTGAAAGGCTGGTCACTGGGAACAAACATTTTTGGCAAAATCGGTGAAAAGAAATATGAACAATAGTAATTATACACTATAGAAAGTGGGGAGTCTGATATTCCTAACTCAAAAAACAAGATTAAAGTTATGTACACAATTGGTTATGGGTTTCCCTATATTAAGCAATCTTAAGGCTATGAACACAAGAAAAACAGACGAAATGTGTTAGTAAAAGAGAATGCATATAATAATAGTATCTTTTTAACTTTAAAATACCATTCCTGAATTGATTTTTGACTACATTTTATTAAAATATTATATACTCATTGCTTTTCAGATATATTATTATATAATGTAAGATTTATTTAAACATTTAATAAAGTTTATGGCAGACATTAATAAGTCTGCCACATCATATTTTTGGAGATTTACTAAGTACTCGTTGCATAAATGTTTATTTCTTTACTGATATTTATTTATTTATTTTTATTTCAGATAGTGTATAAGTGGGGCAGAGGGAGAGAGAAACACAGAGAGAGAGATTCTTGAGCAGGCTGCACGCTCAGCATGGAGCCCAATACTGGGTTTGACCCTATGACCCCGGGATCATGATCTGAGCTGAAATCAAGAGTAGGACGCTCAACCAATTGAGCCACCCAGTTGCCCCTTGTAAACATTTATTAAGCACACCTAGATTTCAGACATACTCCAAAACTGTGGAATTGGGGAAGGGAAGGGAAGGAATAGAAAACTGAGATGGTCATTTTTGACTTGGCCTTCAAAGAACGCTAATGGATTTACCAAACACAAGAGTAGAGAAGGGCACTCCATACAGAAATGACAGCAGGGACAAAGTAGCAGAAGTTTAAGTGACATGGAACATTCAAAAACATAAAGTAGGTCAGTGTGGTTAGAGCATAGAGCAATATGGATGCTACATCACCTTTTCATGGAGAGGAGTAGAAAGATAAATCAGGAATAAAATCAGAGTGTCCTATATGCAATCCTAAGAAATCTGGAGTTCATTCTACAGGTAAGAGGGAGCAGGAAAGACAATAAAGTATGTTTTACAAAGATAATAATGATGATGTTTGTAAATAATGTCTATTAAGAATAATTTGGAATGGTTAAAACAGAAGCTAAGAGACTAGTTAATATCAAATAGTTCATGGGACAGAGAAGGAAAAAACTTAATTATAAGAGAACCCATTATATTATAAATGTATCTTTCATTATTTCTCCCTAAACATGTTGCTTTATTTTTCTTGTACTCAAGGACTTCTGTTTAGTTTGTGTGTGTGTGTGTGTGTACATATATATATATATACATATATATATATGTGTGTGTGTGTGTATGTGTGTGTATACATATATATACACATACATATATATGCATATATATGTATACAATAAATATATGCATATTTTATATACATATTTATGTATATGTATATATGTATATATATTTTAGCTTAGTATATATATATGTATATGTATATATATGTGTGTGTGTGTATATATGTGTGTGTGTGTGTGTGTGTGTGTGTATCTTGATCAGGTGACCACTACTCTTCCTGTAATATATCATATTATTCACTTCAAATAATAGTCATTTGCAATCTTGGATATTTTCTACTGTTCTCAGTCCTTCATTTCCCTTATAAAACGTAGTCAATGAAGTTATTATGCACTTACTGGAAAGCATATTTCACACCACTTAAACAGATTCTGTCTTGGTGTATAGACCCCCATTATATGCCAGTGCCACCAACTGAGCTAAGCATTATAGTCTCAACAGAGTAAGAATGCCCAATTGAACATTCCTTTACAATCAAAAATGTAAAGCTATTGTTTTTGTGCCCCTCTGAAGTTACATACTGTCTTCATTCCCAGAAGCAAATTTCAGACACAGTGCCTACTGATAGCTACGTGTAATCTTTAAAATTGGATGCAGGGGAAAAGATTTGGACTTTTAAAATATCTGTTTCGGGGCGCCTGGGTGGCGCAGTCGGTTAAGCGTCCGACTTCAGCCAGGTCACGATCTCGCGGTCCGTGAGTTCGAGCCCCGCGTCGGGCTCTGGGCTGATGGCTCGGAGCCTGGAGCCTGTTTCCGATTCTGTGTCTCCCTCTCTCTCTGCCCCTCCCCCGTTCATGCTCTGTCTCTCTCTGTCCCAAAAATAAATAAAAAAAAAAAAACGTTGAATAAAATATCTGTTTCAAGACTAGGTTGTAAGACAGTTGTGCTAAGCTCAGCCTATGAGTACACAGCTATGTTATGTATTTTGTCCTTAGCCTAGTCAAAATTTTTATTAACCAACCAACCGACGGAACATCATGTTGGGCTGAGAGAGCTAATATGAAATAGAAAAAGAACAACAACAACAAATAAATATATTAACAAACCAGGAACAGGACCTGATATAAAAGAGATACAATTTTAAAAGGAAAAGTGCAAAATCCGGTACTTCTAAAGCACAAGTGCAAAATTAAAGGATGAAGGAAGACAGGAACTGTCAGGATTCTTTACAAAATAACCAGGAGCTTTTAGTGTATTTCAAATTCAATAGAAACCAGTAGGGCAATGAGACCAAAATAGGGACAAAATGCTATGCTATGAAAGTGGGGGAAAGTACTGTGCAGATATTGATATATTGAACTTCATTAATACAGAGACAGAAATCTGTAGTGTTAAGAATCACATCTGGAGTATTTATTGAACTTTAGAGCAACTGTTTAAGGGAAACATTGACACACTGTTGCTTATTCATCTTCCATGTGATACAATGATACAATTACAGGCCTAAGAGAGAAACTTTGAAGTCACACTTAAATTCTACCATCTATCTCAATCTTCATATCCAATTAATTACTAGTTTTGTTAATACAGTCAATATGCATTGACCACTGTATCCTGAGCACTAAACCCATGATCTACAGTAGTGGTTCTCAATTGGAAGGCTATTTACCCCCAGGAGTTCTTTGGGGCTGGGATTGCTACTGGTATCTATTGGGTCAACCCAGGGGTGCTGCAAAACATCATACATTGCCAACACGTTGAAAAATTAACCAATCCCAATGTCAACAGTACTGAGGTCAAGAACATGTGATCTAGAACTACAAGGATAAACAAGTTTCACAGTGTCCCTGACTTCGTAGAGCTTAGTGCCTAATGGGAAAGAAGGACAAAACCGATATACTTTGTTAGGAATACATTATTTCCTCACAAAATAAATTTAAAAGGTACAGAGTTCAAGGTAGTTAAGCACAATGGTACTTTCAAGGACTCAAGCTCTTTCTATCTTTTTCCCATTACATTTAGTATGTGGTCTCCATCATTTTATTTATACTGTTGGGGCTGCAATATGGATGCTACATCACCAGGCTTTGTATCTACACCACAAGGAAATTTTCCATTTGTTCAAAAGTGGATATCCACCCAAGAATTCTGCCTATATCTCATTAGAAGTTTATTACATGGAAAGGGAGTCTAGAAAATTAACGGTCTTTTTGTTTTTAAAGTTTATTTATTTATTTTGAGAGAGAGAGAATGGATGTGTGAAGGAGAGGAGAGAGAGAGAGAGAGGGAGAGAAAACCCCAAGCAGGCTCTGCATTGTCAGTGCAGGGTTCCAACTCATGAACCTTGAGATTATAACCTGAGCCAAAATCAAGAGTTGGACACTCAACCAACTGAGCCATCTAGGAACTCCTTTTTTGGGGGGGGGTGGGGGGGTTGTTTGTTTTTGTTGTTGTTTGTTAGCTGGTTACTATCCTAAATAAAGTCAGAATTCTAATAGTAAGGGATAAGAGAGAATATATTTGGGATTGTGGCAACTTGGAGTATTGCCACAACAAAAAACAAAAAATCAAGACAATAATTACAGCAGTATGAAAGAAACACACAGTGTGTTTTCCTTATAAAAACAAAACAAAACAAAAAACAAACAAACAAACAAAAACCTCTGGTGGAAGCTATTTAATTTAAACAAATGAATTGGAAGATTAGCTGAATAAGTGAAGTCGAGCTAAATGATAGGACAAGAACACTGCTGGAAAAGTTAACCAAACAGGGCTAAGATAAAAGCCATGTCCTCATTATCCACAGTGGAATGTCAAAACATGTTCCTCTAATATTTTTTAAAAATTAGAAATAGAAACTTTAATATACTATTTAGAAATATGGAGGCAAAAACAGAAGCAGCAACTTAAGATGCAAATGATTATATCCAGGAAGTGTGAGTTGCGTGGGGCATGGATTGGGGCAGCAGAGCACCTTTGTGGTTCTTTGTGAATCTTGACTTTTTGAAAGGAGGTTTTTAATTTGTTCATTTTTGTTTTTTAAGAGAGAGAGAGCATGCGAGTGGGACAGAAGGGCAGAGGGAGAGAGGGAATAAAATTTAAGCAGTTTCTACACTCAGCACGGAGCCCGACACAGGGCTCGACCCCACCACCCTAGGATAATGAAATCAAGAGTTGGTCGCTTGACTGACTGAACCACCCAGGTGCTCAGTGAAGGGCAAAAAGAAGAGAGTGATTCTTCTGGAAATCTCAGTAAAGAATGACTGAGTCAAAATTGACATCATTCAGCAAAAGTTTATTCTTCAAGTTTTTTTCCTCTACGAAATAGGAAATTTTAGAACTTTAACTTTGGGGAGAGGGTAAGAAAGGACAATGAATCAAATCTGTCATAGTCTTCAAATAGAAACTGTTCGCAAAATGAGTAAGACCCTTATTAATCAATTGGATTAAATAAATTACACATGAAAATACACTCTTGTGGTCTTGGTGTGTAGGCTTCAAAATACAGGTTTCTGACATGTCCTAAAATATATTTCTGCAATGTGCTTTCCTTTTGGTCTTCAGATTTAGCCAGACATTTATCAATATAGCTGCTAAAAATTGAATAGAACATTACCACAAGATGGCAGCTTTGAACGTATTTGAAAATGTTGATTATGAACATCAAAATGCCTCCAACTGAAATGAACAGTGAGACATCTGCCATTCCTCTTCTGGTTTAAAAAATGTTCATGTGATCTTTGAAAGCAGAATAAATGCAATTTTTTTCATTTTGTTGGAAAAAATGGCTTGCGAGGTTAGTAGTTTGCACACGGCTGAAAGTCTCAACCAAATACTAATGACCAAAATGTGTCTTCTTATTGACTGGAATTCTCCTGTATACATTATCCTCCTTCATCATGATCACTTATCATTAGGCCCTTCCAGGCCACAAAATGAAGAGTGAGTGGCATATCACCCAAATGGTTTCGCATACAATCGATTAGTATGCCAGCACCAAAGACACTGATCATTTGTGACAAGGGTGAAAGGGCTAGTCAGCTATGGGAATCAGCTCCATTCAGCCACTGAGACTACAAATAATGAAAATCATGGTTAACTCTGTAAATGTACACCTAATGTTTAAAAAAAATGGTCTAATAGAAGGCTACAAAAAATATTACAACTCATTTTTAACTTACTCTGAAAAAATTCCCATTTATGGAACAGTTACAAGAATACAATAAACTCCCACATACACTGCACCTAAATTTACCGATTGTCAATATTCTGCATGTTTTCCTTGTCACTTTATTTCCATATATACCTATATGTTGTATATTTTTTTTTCTTTTTTCTGAACAAATTGAAAGTAGCAGTTATCAGGACCCCTTGTCCTGTATTTCCATGTATCTCTTAAGAATAATGGCATTCTCTTAAATAACCGCAACACAGCTGTCAAATTCAGGAAAATTAACATGATACAATACAATTTTCTAATATATAGTCCCTATTAAGTTGGCCTGATAGTTCCAATAGAGTCCTCTACAGTGATTTTTTTTAAAAAACATAACTGCTTCAACTTTTTCAAGAAGAAATAAAAATAGCATGACATAAAAATATCAAAAACATAAGAAAGAAAAACATATCACTCGAGTTGGATAAAGCCAATAAAATCCAAAGAGGTGGGTAAAAGAGAAAGATGAGGACTTTCTATGGAATTCTCTTGAAGAAGGAGAAGGAGAAGAAGGAGAAGAAGAGGTAGTCAACATCTGTATGTGATGGGCAACATGAGAGAACCAACCGAGTTTGCACCCAAACAGTCCTGGGTTGGTTTCATGTCTCTTTATTAGCAATATGTCATTGAACAAGTTCAATTGCTTCTAGAAGCCTCAGTTGTCTTCTCGGTAAAAGAAGAGCAGTTCTTACAAAACAGGGATTTTTTTAGAACACTAAAAGCGCAGTGCATGGCAAGTACATCTCCTGATGCCTGGAAAGTAGTATGTGCTTAATAAATTTTCACTTCCCTCCCTAGAATCATGAAAACTTCACTTTTTCCAACAACTTCCATAAAAAAAGGCCTGGGCAAAAAAAAAAAGAATTTACACCCGAAACTTAAATCTCGTGATTCACGATGCCATGCTGCACACTGGTTTCCAAATGAACGCTCTCATCCCACTGCCATCGAGGGGCATGTCACAGCTAATTATCTGTCATCGCGCCCTGTTGCATAGGCGGTACCTTGCCTGCTGCTGCTGGGACCTCCGTGCTGTCTGTTGATTCATTTGCATTGCCTCCTGAGTGTCTCTGCTGTGTATGGATCACACAGAATGAAGCCCAGGGGCCAACTGGCAGGCCCATCTGAATTGTGGAACATATCTGAGGCCCCTCCTCATTACTTAGTGAGTAATGTGGGGGATGTTCGCCGGTTCACACACCCTGGCAATGTAAACGGTCATCTGCTGCCTCATCTGCTTTCCTGCGTCTGGGGTGCAGGACCAGATCGGCTGAGGAACTTTGCTAGCACTTATGCAAATAGCTATGGGAGCTCCTGGGTTTGGCAACATTTCCTTTCAGAAGCCTCATTTGTGGCGGCACCGTCTGCCTCTTTTGTGCCTTCACAGCTTTGTGAGGCAACCTCAAAATAGATCTTTCCCTTACTCTTGTTGTATTTATGTCCCTTTGCCATGGAAAAACTGAAACTCTTCTCAGTACATTTAATACACCCTGTTCAGTGGAAACTCCAAAAGAACATCTATTTAAGACAGAATCAGACTACACATACCAAACTAAGGGGAAATGCATTTCCTTAACTGACTCCCCCATTGAGTTTTAAAATACATAAATAAATCCTTAAAGCATGTGTAGACACAAAATCCTAAACTGTTAGGCATACATGTATAATACTACAATTTTGTTCTATTACAAACTTTATGCTTCTAACTATGCTGCATAATAGATACTTAAAAAGTAAAACTAACTTGATTCGAATTTTTAAAATTATCTTCAAATTACTAACTTCCCAAAGCACTGTGGAATCTGCAATAGTGCGTTACTAAGTAACAAGAATGCGGTTTAATTTTGGTATAAATTTTTATTCCATTAATAAATAGATCAGGTTTCTTCATTTTGCCCCTCTCTTCTCGCTGTCTTATACTGTACTTTATGATATGAGATGCTTCTACAGAAACTAAACTCAAAGTTTTCTTAGAAAAGAAGGAAAAACATAAGTCATTAAACATAAGCCCCAAGGGTGGGAAATTTACCTACAAGGGACTGTGAAAAACACTGCCAGTGTTGCTTAAGACTGACTTCCTCTAGGTGTCAGTATAGTCCCAGAACTTGCAAACTTTAGTGCTAATGAAAAAAGAGCACAGTAAAATAAATATGTTTATGCCAGTCTATACTATTTATACATTTGAAAGATTTTTCTTTTGAAAACTGAGCTAAAATTGCAACCGTGAATGTTCATCTGCAGATGACAGAATGGATTTTGTACTAGAAGGAACAAAATGTGGCAATGATACATTTTTGCAAACACACATTATTTTCCATACCTTTTTTGGCATTGTAAGGCCCTATCATTCATTCTTAGGCATCATAAATTATCTTCTCCTTTCCAGACACATAATGTTTTAGAAACTCACTAAACCTTATCTGAGGTCATTATTGCTATCTATTATAGGAATCGGACTCAATTCAACAAGCCCATCAGCATGGAGTCTTGAATTACATCTTTCTCACCAACAGCACAGATTTGTTTAATGAGACTAACACAGAGGTTAAAACGTAATGCAAGGTGAAGGGGATTAAGAGCACCCTTATCTTGATGAGCATCAAGTAATACAGGGAACTTCTGAATCACTAAGCTCTACCCCAGAAACTAACATAGGGCTGTGTGGTAACTCTGCTGGAATTAACATAAAAAAATAAAAAAGTAAATAAAAATATTTTACATTCAAATAAAGTAATACATCCACATACAGTGATTCGGAAGAGTGTGTATTTGGTACGTATCAAAGCATGCTCTCTATGAAAACGCCCATCCCTTTAGTCAGGTCATTTTCTGTTTCCTCTTCAAATTAAGTTTCTCGGTCGGCTGTATCTGTCCTCTGGATGCCTCCCCAGGATCAAACCAGAGAAGTAAGAGTGACATCTCTAAACTTACAGATCTAGTGCATTTCAGAAATCCACTAGAGGGGCACCTGGGTGGCTCAGTCGGTTGAGCGCCGACTTCGGCCCAGGTCACGATCTCGCGGTCCGTGAGTTCAAGCCCCGCATCGGGCCCCTGTGCTGACAGCTCAGAGCCCGGAGCCTGTTTCAATTCTGTGTCTCCCTCTCTCTGACCCTCCCCCATTCATGCTCTGTCTCTCTCTGTCTCAAAAATAAATAAACGTTAAAAAAAAAAAAAAAAAAAAAAAAAAGAAATCCACTAGAGCTTACCTCTTAATTTTTCTCCAAACTTTATTTGAAAAAACATCAAGTCCTCAGATGACTGGAAAACCAAAACCGTGACTACTGACACACATGTCTTCTTCAGTCCATTTCTGATACCACATGACACAGGAAGTCTGCATGTATGTATGTATGTGTCCAATCGCAGTGGTATGATTTGTAGCTGCCCCCCCTCTTCCCCCCCCCCAAAAAAAATAGCTGAAGATCTGAATCAGGCAGATAATGACACACAAGGCAGTCAGGAAACAAGAAGATGACAGGATCTCTTCCAGAGTTTGCACAACCACGGTCTCCTCCAAACAGCCGGGGCACTTCATGTCTTACATCACTAACATTATCCTATCATCTGAGGAGGGAGACAATTACAGAGAAAGCTAGATGGCCTGGGTTACCGAACTATAAGGGTCTGGAAGACATCACTGGAGAATTTAGAAAGGTGGTTCTAATGACATCACAGACAATTCCTTTCATCTACAGCAAAATGTAAAGTGTTCCCTCTCTGATCAAATGTAACAAAAATTTCAAAAAAAATTTTTTTTTTAACATTTATTCATTAGACAGAGAGACAGAGTGTGAGTGGGGGGGGGGGGGCAGAGAGAGAGGGAGACCCAGAACCTGAAGCAGGCTCCAGGCTCTGAGTTGTCGGCACAGAGCCTGAAGCAGGCCTCAAACTCATGGACCGTGAGATCATGACCTGAACTGAAGGTGGACGTTTAACCCACTGAGTCACCCAGGCGCCCCAGTGACAGAAATTTCAGGAAAAAAATAAAGAAGGAAAAGAGGAGGGGAGGGAGATGGAAGGGAGGAGGAAGAGAAGAGGAAGGAGAAAAGGAAGAAAAAGAGGAAGAAGAGAAGGAAAGAAGGAAGGAAGGAAGGAAGGAAGGAAGGAAGGAAGGGAGGGAGGGAGGGAGGGAAGGAAGGAAGGAAGGAAGGAAGGAAGGAAGGAAGGAGGAAGGAAGGAAAGGAAGGGAGAGAGGGAGGAAATAAATGAAATTCCATGATGGAAGTCACATTGTCTACTAAAGAAATTAATATATATTTATTAATTTGCCTGTTTGAATGGCTGAAAAATTATTACCCTATCCTGGACACCAAATCTTCAGTTATTCAATTTGCTTCCATAGCCCTTTGGCCAACTCTACTGATCATGTCATTCCTATAGCTGAAGGTTAAAGTTCATTTATAAAAGTTCTTCAGAGAATTAAATTGGAACTATGCCCACTTTTTTTGAGGCTTTATTTTGTACTGTGCCAAAACACTTTTAAAAATATTTCTATATTTGCTTAAGTAAAGGATTTTTTCTTATTTAAGAATATTTTGGGAGATCTCTAGAGAAGCTATTTTATAAGTTTAAAATACTGTTTCAGTTTCCTGCTTGCCACTGTAACAAATTACCATAAACTTGATGGTTTACAGTAACACAAATTTATTTTCCTACGCTTCTGGAGGCCAGATGTCCAAAATCAGCTTCACTGGGTTGAAATCAAGGTGTGGGGAGAATTGTGCTCCTTCACAAGGCTTTAGGGGAGAATCCTTTTCCTGGCTTTTCCCAGCTTCTAGAGAATATTATTCCTTGCATTCCTTAGTTTATGGCCTCTTCTTCCGTCTCCAAAGCCAGCAGGGTTCTCTCTGGTTATATGGCCTTCTTCTCTTCTATTTGTCAAATCTTCCACTTGGGATACCTGTGATTGCATTTAAGGACCACCTAGATAACCTAGGATAATGTCACCATCTTGAGACACTTAATTTAATCAAGACTGCGAAACCCATTTTGTCATGTGAGGTAACATTCACAGTTTCCAGGGATTAGGACCTGGATATCTTTGAGGGCCATTTTCCAGCTGACCATAAATAATTTCTTTGTGTGCCCATTTTGAGAAATTGGCTTGCTTGTTACCAATAGAGAAAAATTTAGCCAGTTCCAAATTCTACATTTTTCTTCATTAAACTGCCATGAAAATTTTATCCTTAGCCTCTCTTTCAGCAATGATAGAGGACACTGAATCAAGACTGGAAAACTGACTGAGGATTTCTGCTATATCCTCATAAATCTTCCACGAAGCTTCCTGCTCTCCAATTGTTTTCCCTCCTCTCTACCTGGATTCCTCATTTTCTGCTATGTTTCTTTTCTAATACTTCTAGAATACACATTTTGGTTTAACCATATAGCAGAAATTTCCACATTCTTCATCTTAATCCTAGTTGTTTTTTGGGTTTTTTTGTCCCCCTTTTCTTTAAACTTCCATGCAAGCAAGATGGCTTTATATATTACAATTTTCACAAGAAAGGTAAGTCACTTGCCCTTGTAAAAATATATTTCAGACTTAAAAAGTGTCCCAAGGGGCATCGTCATTCCATTGCTCTTTACAGACTACAAACTCTCCAAGGGGTCTCAACCCTTCTACTTTTCATTTCCCTCTCAATGTGGCTAATGCCCAAATCTCTATATTTAACCTTAGCCCCTGCCACAAGCTTCAGTTTCATGTATGTAACTGTGGGCTAGACAAATCCATTCAACTTGCTCTAAAGAACTTCAAATGCTGTATTTCCAAAATGCAACTATTTCATTTTCCTACATAAAAATGCTTCATCCTCCTTCAGCCTTTGCCTCAGGTAAAAAAAAGTGCTGCCATCTACAAGTCACTTAGAACCTTGGGAGCCATTTTGGATTCCTCCTTTCTCCTTCATCTGCTAGCTAGCCACCAATCATCTTTATAACTAATCCACACCATATCTGTTCATTTGTCCCCCAAGATAGTTTTCATTGCCCTTTCTTTAATCCTTTTACCACTGCCTAGCTGAATTTTTCCGGAACTTGGGTATTTTCATTTAGTGAGACTTTCAGAATGTTAACAAGCCAAATCAGTTACAAACCATAAAGCATTTATTAAATACATAGGTTGAGTAATGCTTTCAGGGCAAGTAACACTGTGCTATTTGTGAAAAAATTATAGGACTTACTGAAAATTGAGACTCTATTATAAGAAATATGTCTAATATTGGAACACAAGTTTAAAACTGCTTCATAACATATTCCTTCAAACCTGGCAGTGTTTACCTGAACCTGAATGCATAATTTTACTTGGAGATGATATTAATCTATGTTTGAGGTTCTTTGTGAATGTGAGTCCGATATGACACCTCCTTCCTAGATCTTCCCTCTGCCCTGCCTCTCCCTCATTGATAGGACTTGAAATTTAATCAACCACTGTTTCCTTCCCCCTCTCACTTCTTCCTCTTACTACCAAACTGTTCTGCTAAATCTTAACTATGCCCCTGCCCCACCTAAAAGAGTCAGTTAAAGTGCAATCTCCTTAGCTTGCCTTTGGCGCCTTCTGCAACCAGTCTGGGACAGCTTTGCAAACTGTCTCTCCCTCTTCCCATAGGTTAAGTTCTAGGACCACCAACCACTGGCTTTTCTCAAAAAAAGCATGTTTTTTCTTGCTTCTGGCTATGGTTCATGCTCTTCTCTCTGCTCCACCTTTTCTGCACCTGACCAGTCTTACTCTGCACCGCAATTTGACCAAGGCTTAGCCTTGGCAGTTTCCATGCTAGCAGCCTTGCGATCCTACATATTCTTTGAGAACAGAAACTATGTCTTACTTGTTTTTTGTGACCAGATACTCCGCAGATTACCTAGTGCAGGGTAGAAGCAAGTAGATACATACTAAATTGAACAAAAACTGAGCAGAGTGAACTTAAAGGAGCTGCTCGCACAACTCCTAACTTCCACGGGGTGGCACTATTCTATTTTCAACAGAGACCAAAAAAAGATCCCAACACCCGGAAGTACAAGGGCGGTGTTCAGTGTATTTGTATAGATCCCGCACGTGTCTGTGCATGTGCAGAGTGGAACTCTCCTCACTGATACCCACTTACATCAATGCAAAATACGGACCGTCGTTTTGGTGTCTCCTTTTTGATCTTTACAAACGCAGAGTTTTAAAAAATATTAAATTCCTGGGCAGTCATCATAGCCAATCTACCTAAACAGAAAGGACCTGGTATATATTTTTTTCTTTTATAGCGTTAGCCCCCAAAGGTTTTCAGAGTAGTTATGACAGTGAATGGCCACTCTTGCGATAATTCAAGGTGTTCCCAACTAGAGAGACAGAATGGAAAGACTGCAGGGGGGCTTATGAGCAGAGAGCCTTTGCTGGGTACAACTGACATTCACAGTCTCAAGTACAAACACTGGACAGTAATGCTTAACTTTAAATTCTGATGGGAAACATTAAACATTGTGCAACCTATAAGACACTTCAAGTATTGGCACAGCGAAGAAATAGAGGATACGATGATTTGAGGAAATTAGATAGATGAGGAGATTTACAAAATTCATGCGGCCTTGATGTTCGTTAATTGATAAACTGATACATATTAAACATTTTTTAAGAGTTTGACCGAAAATCTATTTGCAAGCAGGGAGTGCCAAACTGAAAGTGGCAAGGGGCACCCTGCCTGCAGGAACCAGGGTAAAGACCTGAGTGAAGAAAGTACAGAAGCAAAGAAAGGAAATTATTTGATTGGTTACAGCTTAAAGCCTCTTTGGCTGTTAATGATTGGTTGTCCTTAGTGTTTTGATTTCCCAACCTTGAGGCGTTTACAGGCTTAGACCAACGTGGGTATCTAGATCACATAGCTCTACTGAGCTACATCAAGCCTCCTTGTTTCTTTAATTTAACAAGTTTAAAGAATCGAAGTGCTTTTTCATCTTGGCAGGTTGCCTAGGCTGGAATCTATTTTAGCCACTTTTTTTGATGTGTAACAAGTCATGCAGGCCTCATTTTTATCGGCTATAAAATGGATCTTAAGGGAATCTCTGCCTCATTTGCTTGTTAGGGGGGTTGACTTCAAAATTAGCTACAAGTCTAATGGTAATGGTGGAGCAGGAGTGCTAGCAATACAGGATGTGGCAAAAGCTCTATTTGCCCAAAGCTCTATCCATTAGTCCCCAATCATAGTCCAAACCTCACCTTTCAGTTCAGAATGCTGATTCCGGGGCGCCTGGATGGCTCAGTTGGTTGAGCCTCCGACTCTTGGTTTTGGTCACGTCATGATTTCACGGTTGGGTTCGTGAGTTCGAGCTCCCCATCGGCTCTGCACTGGCAGGGCAGAATCTGTTTGGGATTCTGTCGCTCTTCCTCTCTCCCTCTCTCTACCCCTCCCCCACTCACACTGTCTCAGTTTCTCTCAAATAATAAAAAAATAAACTTAAAAAAATCTTTAATAAAAAAAATGTTGATCCCACTGATTCTGGATTCAAAAAATAATGTTTAGTCTTTCAATGGGCTTTAAAAATAAAACTTACTGTATATTCAGTAATCTCTCCCACCTTCAAGGTGTTCTTTCCCTTTAAGGAGACAAAGCCCTTGGCTTACTCTATATATTTATTTACCTGGCAAATTCCATCCTACAGATGCTGCCTTAATTTCTGTGCTGGTGCTTCCCCTAGTTGAGTGAAAAAAATGTTTGATAACAATGTCATTGTTACCAATAGTATTTTATTTTGGAGTTCTGCCTTTCTTCAACAGAGATTAGGCACTTATTTCTTAAGTATCAGGCAACCATAGAAGGAACAGAAGAAACCCGGTGTCTTTAAAATAGAAACATAGGAAATCATTTTAATACTTTAAAATATTTTAATATTTAATACTAATAGCTACTATTATTTTCAATATTTTAATTTTTTTATTTTATTTTTTAAAACTTTTTTTTTATGTTTTTTTAAATTTATTTTTGAGAGAGTGCAAACAAGGGAGGGACAGAGAGAGGGGGACAGAGGATCAGGAGCAGGCTCTACGCTGACAAGCTGACAGCAGTGAGCCCGATGCGGGGCTCAGACTCACCAACCGAAACTTGAAATCGTGACCTGAGCCACAGCTGGATGCTCAACCCAGGTGCCCCTAATGTTGTATTTTTTTTTATATAATATCTTTTTATGTCCCATACCCATTATTTGGGTAATGGCTACTGGAAGCATGCAGACTGCCTACCGTTTGCATGATTGGAACACAAAAGCATGGGGAAGTGAACATCTGAGCAATGAATATCTCCCTCAATCAGTAGTTAATTCCTAAAATTCCACAGTTAAGATTCATTCTTTTGACTTAAAACCTTTGACCCCTGGTAAACACATCCAAGGGCAGATGACTCTTGAGGCCTTATCAAATATTTGCATCTAAAGATGAGTGATCTTATCAGATCCCTTCCCCCACTGAGCACACTTTGAAAACACGAAGGTAAAGAAAGCAAAAAGGTTCCAAAACCTGGAGGACAATGGGGAGACTGTTTGCCGTACACTAACTCTATGATTTTAAATATTCCCAGCCACGTTATGAAGTTCATATTTTTAAGATATTTATTGACATCTTACAGATAAAATGAAGCTCAGAGAGACCATTAAACATCAAGTAGCAGAGCTGGTATTCAGATGAAAATCTGTATCTCTAATATATATATTATATATATATAATACATATATAATATATATATAATATCTGTATCTCTCTCTATATATATGTATATATATATGTGTGTATATATATATACACATATATATGTATATATATGTGTATATGTGTATATGTATATGTGTATGTATATACATGTGTATATACATGTATATATATGTGTATATGTATATATGTGTATATACATATATAGACACACACACATATATATATATATATATACACACACACATATATATACATATATATATATATATATATATATATATATACACACACATATATATAATCTCCAAAGTTCAGACTATAAGACCGAGACAAGACTGACTTTATCAATGTCACAGTCCAGTGTAAGATGTACTGCCTGTCCCATATCATACGGCCAGAAAGCTGCCAGGTTATGGACAGTTCAGAGAAAAGGAACCCTCTAAACAAGGAACCTTTTGTTAAAATGGCAACCTCAACTTTATAGCTTTTACCCATACGTCTAGATCTTTCTCCCCTGTCCTGCCACACAGGTTAATAAGCTTGATTTCATATATGTAAGGATCTTAAAGAATATGTTTCAAATTCTAGGCTTTTGGAAGCTGAGTGTTCACAGAAAATATCATAACCAGGAGAACTTTTCCCCACAACCAAACATTATGTCACTTGCTCTCCACCCTTTTCCTCCCCAACTTAAAGCAACTACAATTATAAGAGATGTTGTAAGGGAACCCAATATGATACTACACTGCCTTCCTTCACAAAATTAAATATAGAAGTTGAAACTGACTACTGTTAAGATTCTTTCCCCAAGTTCACCACTGTGAACCCAGCTTGACAGAACTAATGGCATTTTCCAAAAGTGATGGTGCTATCCTGGAGTTTTCGACATTTCTGTCACTGTCTTGTTTTC
Source organism: Panthera uncia (assembly GCF_023721935.1). NCBI lineage: Eukaryota > Metazoa > Chordata > Mammalia > Carnivora > Felidae > Panthera > Panthera uncia. Next base: position 37,144,761 of record NC_064807.1, read on the forward strand.
CAGGCGGTAAACACATTTCTACCAGCAAAGGAACAAAAGTGAATTCATCCAAACCTTTGTAAGCAAATAATATTTGTTAGTTCGATGGTAGATCAGATCCCACGTATCACCTTTAAAAACCAACCACTTCGTTGAAATTCAACGATACAAGAGGCATGTTCAGGAATCACGATCCATGATGCAATTTTCCTATTTGTGTACGAACGTGGCTTTCTTATATGCTTTCTCCAGTTGACTAATCAAAGTAACTGCAAAAAAGCTTTTTCAGTTAAAGAATTTGTAAGATGTGGCAAAGGTTTCATTTATTTGTTCACTGGTTCATTCAGCAAGTAATGAATTACAAGCCCACTGGGCATAGAGCACTAAGTTTACAAATATGTGCAAGGCATGGGTTTTGGGCCCCAAGAAATTTACAGCTTAGGATATCTACATATGAAAAACAACCATGCAAAGTAGCTTAGGATATGCAAGTAAGTACCAAAATAACCTTGCAGGTGCTATAGTCCCACAATCTGTGTTAGGGTCAGAAGGTCACTCAAAGGAAAGGGTGCTTCCGGAAGCATTTGAACTTGCAAAGGGCAGCTGCTGTCTCATCTCAGCTGACTGTCATCGTCATCCTGCACGTGTGAGGCTATCAGGTCTCACTATTTTTCAAAAGAAAATCCAGAATGCTTATCTTATGAGGAAATCTCCCAATATTTAATTGGTATTGCCTACATATTAAAAAAAGAAAACTATACAAGTTAAAAAAAGTACATATATACACAAAACACAAAAGAAAAAAAAAATCAGCTTGCCAATTCTATTCATATAGTTTTCAAAAGAGCAGGGAACCACATCTGATCAGCATGGCCTGGAAAGGCTATATATGCAAAAGGCAGTATTTTAGTTGTGTCTTGAAGAGGAAATAAATGTTTCAAAAGAGAGTAGGGAAAATAAGTATTTCAAATGGAAGCGAATGCTTAAAGAATGAGAAATCAGCTGGAAAATGCTTTTAAGAAGCATATAGGCAGGGGTTTTATCAGAATTCTTTATGTCACAGTGATGTATTGATCTTTGAAAAGTAGATGATGATGGGGCGCCTGGGTGGCTCGGTCGGTTAAGCGTCCGACTTCGTCTCAGGTCATGATCTCACGGTTCCTGGGTTGGAGCCCCACATCGGGCTCTGTGCTGACAGCTGGGAGCCTGGAGCCCGCTTCGGATTCTGTCTCCCTCTCTCTCTGCCCCTCCCCTGCTCATGCTCTGTCTGTCAAAAAATAAATGTTTAAAAAAATTTTTTTTAAGTAGACGATGATGATAATATAGTAGCATCTAAGATCTAAACCATTTTGAAAGAGGTGTTTTTTTCTTACTGTTACAAAATGAAATATGTTAAAGTTAGAAAGTACAGACAAGCCAAGATAGAAAAATGATGTCTTCCATATTCTATCACCTAAATATGACTATTAACATTGTGTTAAATAAAATAATAATAGGTAACATTTTCTGTATATTTGCTGTACTGTAAGCACTGTACTGAGCACTCTTTAAGTCCTCACTCATTTTCTACGAAAATATAGATGTTAAGCCAAGACTGATCATATGTATACTGTTTTCTAAGTCATTTATACACAAAAATATTATGAATATTGTTCTATGTCATCTTCTACAGTGTCATCTTTAGTCCTGCTTACTATTCTATTGTATAAATAAATAAATCTGTGATTATTTATTGAATCAGTTCTCAATTGATGGGCATTTAAGATATTTGTAGTTTTTTTTTTTTTTCCTCTATCAAGTATCAGCTTGATGGATTTGATCAAAAGAGGGCATCCAATTTTTTTTTTTAACGTTTATTTATTTTTGAGACAGGGAGAGACAGAGCATGAACAGGGGAGGGTCAGAGAGAGGGAGACACAGAATATGAAGCAGGCTCCAGGCTCTGAGCTGTCAGCACAGAGCCCGACGCGGGGCTAGAACTCATGGACCGCAAGATCATGACCTGAGCTGAAGTCGGCCGCCCAACCGACTGAGCCACCCAGGCGCCCCAAGAGGGCATCCAATTTAAATAGCTAGAACAACATTAGGTAGGTTATTAAAGCTGACACAATCAGTTAAAATCTACCATTCAGCTGCGGTTCAATCAGAGCTAAGGCTCCATTCCTCTGAGACACTTTTGGCCCTGCTTTTCTCCAAGGGTCTGCTTAGTCCTCTGGCTGGCAAAGAGATGAGAGCAGCAGTTCTGGGCCTTGCATCAAAACACAGCCACAACCAGAACGGAAACCAGCTCTTCGAGTGCCCCAGCAAGTGCTCTATTATGTCTCATATACCCATTTGTGAACCATTTCCTGTGGTGGGTCAGAAGTCATCAATACTTTAGTAGAGACCAGTGTTTCTGAATTAATGCCTGGAAATAAAAAGTGGATTTATCCTAAAACCTACAAGGCTCACCTTCAGGACTGGAATAGGAAAATATCAGCCCTGAAGCAATAGGGCTGAGGTGGATGACGGAATGCAAATAAAAAAAAAAAAATTGTTGAGGAGAAAAGAAATTAGATGAGCAACCAGTTGTGTGTACTACAATAAATAGCAACACAACAAACACCTTTAGGAAAGGAAAGGTAGAGAGGTGGAAAGGTGGTTGGATATAAAAATCATGTCCTTAGAATTCATTCCGAGAAGAGGAATTGCTAGAGCAAAGAAGATATTTCTGAATGTGGGTTTTATTTTTTATTTTTATTTTTTTTATTCAATGCCAAGTGGCTAATGAGAATTGCAAAACCAACGTATAGTCCTTCCGAGAGTGTCTGAGTTCCAGAAAGGGTATATTTGGCTGGTACAAAAGTGGCTGACACTTGGGTAGATTAGATACTTAGACTGGACTAAAGTATAGATATCCTTTTCTTTTTGAATTTTTTATTACGTTTACTTATTTTGAGAGAGAAAGAGAGAGAGAGAGATCAGGGGAGGGGAGAGAGAGAGATAGACACAGAATCCAAAGCAGGCTCCAGGCTCACAGCTGTAAGCACAGAGCCTGAAGTGGGACTGGAACTCACAAAATATGAAATCATGACCTGAGCCGAAGTCAGACACTTAACTGACTGAGCCACGCGGTTGCCCCTGAACTATGGACATCCTTAAATGCAAAAATGAGGAATTTGGGCTTTTTTTCTTTTTTTTTTGCATGCTACTTTTTCTTAAAAGGATGTTGAAAGACCTCAGAGTCAAGGACAAATGCACAGTAATGTTAGGTAATTAATTAATGTAGCAGAATGAGAAGACAAGCTACAAACTGGGAGAAAATACTGGCAAAAGACACATCTGACAAAGAACTGTTATCATCCAAAATACACCAAAAGACTCCTAAAACAACAATAAGAAAACAAGCAACCTGATTGGAAAATGAGCAAAAGGACTTAAAGAAGATTATAGATGTCAAGTAAGCACATGAAAAGTTGTTCACCACCATGTCATTAGGGAACTGAAAATTAAAACAAGATACCCCCACATACGTATTAGAATGACCAAATCCAAAGCACTGACGACATCAAATGCTAAGAAGGATGTGGAGCAACAGGAACTCACATTTATTGCTGATAGGAATACAAAATAGTACAGCCATTTTGGAAGATAATCTGGCAGTTTCTTACAAGACTAAATATACTCTTAGCATACAATCCAGCAACCGTGCTCCCTGGCATTTACACATATGAATCTGTACACAGATGTTTATATCAGCTTTATTTACAAATGCCAAAATTTAGAAGCAATCAAGGTATCTTTCAGTAAGTGAATGGATTAACAAACCATGAAATACTATTCAGTGCCAAAAAGAAATGAGGTGTAAAGACAAGGAGGAAACTTAAATGCATATTACTACGTGAAAGAAACCAATCTAAAAAGGCCATAGACTGTATGAATCCAACGATATGACGTTCTAGAAAAGGCAAAACTATGGAGACAATAAAAAGATTAATGGCGGCCAGGAGTTTTGGAAGTAGGGAGGAATGACTAGGCAGAGCTCAGGGGATTTTTTGATCAGTGAAATTATTATGTATGATGGTATAATGGTGGATACAGGTCATTATATGTTTGTCAGAACCCATAGACAGTGAGTAGTATAACACCAAGAATGAACCCTAACCTAAACCATGGACTCTGGATGATAATGACGTGTCAAGATAGACTCAGTTGTAACAAATGTACCACTAGTGGTTTGACAAGGGGAGAAGTTACAGATAGCGGTGACAGGGGGTATATGGGAACTCTCCCCACTTTCTGCTCAGTTTTGCTATGAATTTAAAACTGCTCTAAAAACTAAAGTATTGTATACACACGTACACACATGACAGAGAATGGCACATGCTTTTGAAGATGAAACATGCCATACTTTTGAGGAAGAACTGAAAAGTCAATGAAGCTGGTGGAGAGAGACAGGTAGAAAGCTGTTGTAATTGTCCAGGAAAGAAGTCATAAAATTCTGAAGTGGACGGTAAACAATGGGCTTTGACACCTGACTGCATGCTAACCCATTTGGGGTAGGTTCCTACCAAATGTTCACAGGCTTTGAGGAAAACTGGATCTAATTCCATAATTCTCAGCTGTTGAAAAGTCACCTGGAGCTAACCTTTGTCTACCTTCTCTTCCTCATATCCTGTAAGGTTTCAGGTATATTTTTACTCAAGCACACCGAATTATTCATCATTCTCAAACAATAGCATATTCTCTCCTGCCTCTGTATCTTGCACAATCTACTCCCTGAGAATGAAGTAGCCTGCCCTAACAGAGTGAGGTTAAGATATCTGCCTTTTATTGCTTGTGTGGCCTTGGACAAGTCAATTCTTTTTTGAATCTCACTTTCTTTATCCATGAAACTGAGGTAAGAAAATAAAAATTATGTACCTTGCCGGATTGTCAAGGTAATTGATTAATATAACACAATATGCCGAGCAGAGTGTCGGGAACATACTCAATGTAAAATACTTTTTATCTTCTCCCTTTGCAGTAACCACTCAGCGTGTGCACGCGCGCACACGCACACACACACACACACACACACACACACACACGGGCTGACTCCAACAACCTCATTTAACTCTCTCTCCAGCTTCATTAAAAAGCTTGCTCTCATGTAAAGACCTGATAAAGGATTTACCAGGTTACATAAGCTTTAAGCCAAAACAAAACAAAACAAAACAAAACAAAACAAAACTCTATAATAGTGAAATTTAAGCATCAGGTGATGACTGCAAAAGATATTCTCGTAGACGGGAGATCTTTTCCAGTGTTCCTTAAATGCTCTCCGCTCCTCACTGATCACCTCCTCCCAAAGTCACTCCAACAGCAAATTCTTCCTTAATACCATCCAGCTTTCAAGCTCTCCTGTCTCTGCACTCTCACTGCCTGGTAGCATGGCAGAAATCAAATAGCATTGCTACTGTTTGCATGTATTTCTTTCCTACCAGCTTGCAAGCTGCTTGAAGGAAAGCTTTTGGTTTTCTAAATTGGCAACTCAGGCCTTGTGGGGAAAGTAGAAACCCACATTATCAACATTTATTGCATAAATGATTAAAAAAACTATTGAGAGCAAAGCAGTGGTCATTTTACTAATTTAGCACAAGGGATTTCAACCCTTTTTTCTCTGTAGGCCCTAACTGTGAACATAAACATTCAGGGACTATCATGGAATTGTCCTGGATACTTTCTGAACGGTTTCCTGGCTTCTTTCTCAAGATGAGACATGACGCTCTTTCTTTCCCCATCCATATTATACCCCAGCTTTGAACTTCAAACTTGAGAGTGAGAAGGGGGTGCTGCTTATGGGAGTACTGGGTGAAACCTAAGTTTCTCTTTTATCGATCTTCATTTTAGATATTTCATTCCGTATTTTTCTTTTGCATAGATTTTTCTTTATATATTTATTTTCTTTTACCTTTTTATTGCATTTCTGTACATTTTGTTTTATTATTTCTGAAGCTCTCTGTCAGAGTCAAGTGTCTCTCAGAGATTACAACTTTGTTATAAAGAATCAAATGGATAATATGGTGAGCTAAGAATGGCTCCCAAAGATGTGTCTGTATACTTATCACAACAATATGTGAATGCTGCCTTATTTGGAAAAAAGGGGTTTTACATGAGGAGCCTGAGTGGCTGAGTCAGTTAAGTGTTCAACTCTTGATTTCGGCTCAGGTCATGATCTCACAGTTCACGGGGTTGAGCCCTGCATTGGGCTCTGCCAGTGTGGAACCTGCTTGGGATTCTCTCTCCTTCTCTCTCTGCCTCTCCCCGGCTTGCTCTGGCTCTGTCTCTGTCTCTCAAAATAAATAAATAAACTTTAAAAACAAAAAAGAAAGGAGGAGGCAGAAGGAGATTGGACACACACAGAAGAGAAGGCGAACCGAAGACGGAGACAGAAATTGGAGTGATGTGGGATGACTTAGGCCACCAGAAGATGGAAGAGGGAATGGAAGGGATTCTTCCTCAGAGACCTCAGAGGGAGCATGGCCCTGCTGACACCTTATTTCTGACTTCCGGTCTCCTTAAGTGTGAGAACATACGCTTCTTTTGTTTTGAGCCACCAAGATTGCAGTAATTTGTTACAGCAGCTACAGGAAACTAGCATAAATAGGAATGCAACCGAAGCAGCCACGCCATCGATGATCTGGGCAGCTTCAGAAATTGTTCATTCCCCTCTATTTCTCTTATCCAAATGCCCTGCTTTCTCTATATCCTGATCTCCTCTTTTTCTTGATGGAGTTTTTCACCTCTGTCTCAGTTTCCCCTTGCTCTGACCTTGTGGCACCTCACAATTTTAGCTTTTCATTATTTCTCACATAATTGATTCCACATCATGGAATCACTCTTCTCATCCTTTCCATGCTCATGCCTGTTCCCAGCTGCCGAATAATTTCCTTCTTTTCCAGTTTAAATCCTAAGAGGGTGAACAGAGTTGGCCCAGCATACCACAAGTTACTTTGGGTTTGTTTCTCTTGGGTCAGATCTCAGCTGTAGCGTGGGTCTCATGGTACCAACATGGCTGCCTCCGGCCGGTCCTTCAGTAAGGATCCCATGAATGTACAATTACCCTTAAATATGGCTGTGGGTGTGACCCTCTCTGGAACAGACAACCTACCATATTTCTTATGTCCAGAAAGTTACAAGCATGCTGTGGGAAGTATAATCCAGCCACTGTCATCAGCACTCTAATGACCCTTCCCTTATTATTGGGAAGGCCAAAGGGGAATTTTGTATCCTCGTACTATCACAACGAAGTCCGTTTTCCTAGACCTTTGCACAAGAATTTTCAATGTGCTTCACTGTAGTAGTTTTAACGATAAAATAGCATTGCTTTGGCAAACCAGTTCTGAGTAGCTCTGAGCATCCTTAAAAAGTAAATGGAAATGTCCATCTGGTCAGTTTACAACAGACTCAAGTGGGATACCTGAAAGTCTCCTAGTTACTGAGAAAAACAGAATGACTAAATATCTATTACCAGCTGCATCTTTAAACACAGCTTTACATCCTTATGCTTTCGTGAGGTCATTTGATTAGACTGAACAAGCAGCAAAACTATCTGGGTCAGGACAGGATAAGAGGTTCTAAGGATTCTTCTTTTCTCAAGATATCCCAAGTAAAATTGCACTCAGGATGCAGGAAGTTACAAAAATACTTTTGGGGGATTTCCTGAAGGCAGTTATTGAGAGCCAATTTTAATTTAAAAAGCAGAGCCCTTGGCAAGGAGGACAGGAACAACAGGATATAATGCTATACACAAAAGCTCGTACACATTCAATAGCACTAAAAATGGGTGATGGGACAAAGATCATTGTTCTTCCTTTCCAGTTCCATCTGCTTACATTGAGAAGACAATTTGAAATGCTTTACATACGATACCTGTAGGCATCAGAGACAATGAAACAAGGATGGAAAATTTAAGATTATTTAAAATTTAATTGCCCCAATATTTTGATCCTATTTCCAAACTTGCACATTTAATCATCAGTTTTTAAAATATTTAAACGCATCTTTCCCTAGGCCATTTCATTTATTTCATTTATTGCTATTTAACTTTTATTTTTTTTGTAAGAGAGTGCCAGCAGGGGAGAAGAGCAGAGGGAGAGAGAGAGAGAAAGACAGAGACAGAGACAGAGAGACAGAGAGACAGAGAGAGAGGAGGGGGGGAGAATTTTATGCAGGGTCCACATTCAATGTGGAGCCCTGCATGGGGCTCAATCCCATGCCCCTGGGATCACGATCTGAGCCAGAATCAAGAGTCAAACACTCAACTGACTAAGCTACCCAGGTGTGCTTCTATTTAACTTTTTAATAAATAAATCATGCATCAAAAAAGCAAGCACCATGGTGAATTATTTTTAATCTATCAATTTAATAATAAACAATCAGGGGCACCTGGGTGGCTCAGTCAGTGAAGTGTCTGAGTCTTGATTTTGGTTCAGGTCATGATCTCACAGTTTCATGAGTTCAAGTCCCACATGGGGTCCCACATCACCCCTCTGTGCTGACAGGTGTGTAGCCAGATTGGGATTTTCTCTCCCCCCTCTCGCTCTCTGCTCCTCCCCCACTTACACTGTTTCTCTCTCTCTCTCTCTCTCTCTCTCAAAATAAATAATAAACATTAGAAAATGAATTAATAATCAAGAAGTATATACAATCATAATTTTGATGAAATATTAATGGTTTATTTTTTTTAATTAGCTCTTCCCTTATATATTTATTCTGCTAAACTAAGTTCATTCAAATCGCCTTTTCAGAGTGTGCATGTGGGTGTGAGCTACGCTGCATGTGCATTAACCTTTACATCAGTGGTCTGGTATGAGATTGAACTTTGACTCGACGTAAGCACGTCTGTGGCTCTACCGGTAGAGACGAGCTCTGAGCAGCCCTGGAACTTTAGAATCACAGCAGCTGATCTGACCTCCCAGTCTCCTCATCAATGGAATGAAATCAGCTACTCACCTCCCAAGAAGCTCTCTTGTAGACATCTTGGCACCTCCAAGGTTAAGAACTGGAGACCCCCTAGAAGTCCCATTAGGGCTTTCCATCTCACTTCTGTTTTCCCATCTGAATAAACGAGTCCTACCAGGTGATTGTCCCAGCAAGGATCTCATTTTGAAGGTGGGCCCCCAAGGCTTTCGTCGACAGGCGTCCCATTATGACTCAGGCAGAGTCTTGTATTTGCAGCCTAAGTCGGCACCTCTGTGGTTACACTCATTCAGGTGGCCGAGCCCCTGGAAGTGATGGGTCATTGAGCAACACGCTACAGAGTATTTGTACGTGGTTAAAATAAGCAAATGCATCCTTTTACTCTAAATGACTTGCAGCCTCACGATAGATGTGTGGTAGCAGACATTAAAGGTTTGAAAAACTGATAGGGAGAAAAATTCAAAGTTAAGAAAATTCTATACATGCATGGGCTATATTGGTTCCCTGAGTATAAGATTCCTGTTGCAGAATTTTATGTCATCAGGGAACACAAGTACTAAATCTGAACACAGTTGGCGAATGACTTCAACCCAATAAACACAGAGTAATGCACACAGGGACGTGGGCTGAAAGTGTGGCGGCACCTGTGAGAGTAACTGAGAAATTACAGAAGGGAGAGTTGTCCTTTGTCCATAAGGACACTGAAAATGGATCGATCTTACAAAACGGTTTTTTTCTCAGCCCCAAGGTTGGGCCCCAAATCCACTGCCCAATGAAGCCTAGTTCACCTGCTTAGGTTTAGTAAAATGAAGCCCCATCACCCTATTTAGAGCCGTGACATAATGTCAATGCAGAAAATGTGTGGTAATTTAGGGTGATAGCAACTTTTGAGTCTAAAGATACAAAGCCTCTTCGGTTGAGTTCATTTTAAGCCACAGGGCTTGACTGCATTTGAACGGAAGGTGTGGCCAGGCTAAATTAGTTTGACAAGGATGATAATGTAAATACTAGAACTGGTTTTATATTATTATTATTATTATTATTTTTATTGTTATTGTTATTGTTATTTTTATTGTTATTTTTATTTTTATTGGGATTAAATGTATTAGCCTCCATTAACGAGCTCATTTTTAAAGTGAATCTGGCCTCTCTTCCCCTTACAGATCCTTTAAGAGTCTTAACCATGTGGTTACACGTGGGTAAGCAGCACCTGTTGCTCATTTTTACATGATTTTTTTTTAAGTTTATTTATTTATTTTGAAAGAGAAAGAGAGCATGAGCAGGGGAGGGGCAGAGAGACAGAGGGAGAGAATCCCAAGCAGGCTCTGTGCCGTCTGCACGGAGCCCAATGCAGAGCTTGAACTCATATCATTTTTGTATCTTCTTAATGGGGCTTTTCCAGCTCTTAACAATAGAATGAGATCATCTCATGTGTAGCTTCAGTCTTCCGTAGGACTCTCTAACAAAGAGTGTTCTTGAACTACTTGTTTCATTTAAAAGACTGTAGCTTTGTGGTGTCTGGGTGGCTCAGTTGGTTGAGCTTCTGACTCTTGATTTTGGCTCAGGTTATGATTTCAGTCGTGGGATCCAGTTCCAAATTGGGCTCCATGTTAAGCATGGAGTTGGCTTAGGATTCTCTCTCCTTCTCTCTCTGCCCCTCTCCCCAGCTAGCACTCTTTCTCTCTCTCTCTCTCAAAATAAATCAACATTAACCAACAAAACAAAACAAAACAAGAACAAAAACCACACACACACACACACACACACACACACACACACAAACAACAACAAAAAAAGATGGCAGCTCTCCATCATGTTCAGGTATGGGCTGAATGAGGAATGTCACAGACCAATTTTGGGATAATGTCATTGTCTTGTCAGGGAGTAGATTTGTGGTTCATCTTCTCACAGTCTGTAAAGAAAGAGAACGCTTTTATTTCAGGAATGCCATAGGTCTTTTTAAAATTATTGGGGCGCCTGGGTGGCTTAGTCTGTTAAGCGTCTGACTTCGGCTCAGGTCATGATCTTGCGGTTTGTGGGTTCGAGCCCCGCGTCAGGCTCTGTGCTGACAGCTCAGAGCCTGGAGCCTGCTTCGGATTCTGTGTCTCCGTCTCTCTCTGCCCCTCCCCCACTCACACTCTGTCTCTGTCTCTGAAAAATGAATAAATCACAGGAAGAATTTTCCCAACCAAGCCCTACTTGCTGGAAAGCTGTGCTCCCCCAGGCCACTGCCCTGTCTCTGGCCACCCTGGCATCACACAGGCCTGGATGAGGAAAGATCGTGTGCCACATGATCATTGCTGGCATTGCAATGTTTCCTCCAACTGTGGTCCACAGAAACCTGCATCAGAATCACTCGAGGGCTGCTTGCTAAAAATATAAAGTACTGGCTCTCAACCCCATCCTACTGAATCAGGCTTTGCGAGTGCTTCCCAGGAATCTGCTTTTTGCAAGGCTCCCAAGTGAATCTTTCAAGCATTCATTTGAGAACCAGTAGAGGAAACGTAGAATGGTAATATTACAGTCCAGAGATACACTCGTTATCTGGACATGCTGTCTAGTGGTCCTCAGAAGACAAACTTGGTCTGAAAATGAATTTAAACAGAGAGGGTTTTCTATTTCTGTCTGTGGGTTTAGAAACTCTCTACTTCAATGAAACCCAGGTCTTCATAGTAGATTTAGATCTAGCTGACTGAATTCTGGTCCATCTGAGTTTTAGGATTTCAGTGCTCCTATTTAAAATTGACGTCAACTCGACTGCAGCAGAAATCTATGTCCAACTATGATATTAAATCTGTTGTGTAACAGTATGGCCAATCGGAACATCTGGGAACCAAGCTTTATTACAAGTTAGGTTTTAAGTTTGTTGCCATTGGCATCAAGGAACTAGTTTTATGCTGGTCTAGGAGGCTATGAGAAAAATGTGAGTAGAAAGGATGCTTTAGTGGTGATGCATGATTATGTGCATGTTTTATAGCCCTCAGTACAATGACTTGATTATTTGTGGGGAGTTATACTACCTTCGCTTAGCAACCATTTTTCTTATGTGGTCATTTTCATGTTAACATGCAGCTGGTTAAATATTTCTTTAACTACCAGTAAAAAATAAACACTTGATACAGTGAGATTATAGCCTGGATAAATTGAAGAGCGAGCAGGAAGGAATGAGAAAGAAAATGAATCGACTAGACCTCTCATTTGACACTTGGCTGAGGATTCTGGTTCCCACCCCTTGCAAATGTCGCTGAGGGAGATGGAAAGAACACTGGACTACAGGACAAGACAGCAGTCTGTTAATTCTACTCTGTTACTATTCGTGTGATTAGATAGATATTTTAAATTTCTCACTTACCATTTCCTTTTCTATAACGTAAAGGGATTAAACTGAAGTACCACCAAAGATTTCTTTAATTTCTAACATTCTAATACTAAATATAGAAAATGTTATCCTACTTAATAGAAAGTAAAATATATCATAAGAATGAATTAATTTACTTTTAATTTATTTGCAACCATATGGAAGAGTGGTTGGAAACATTTGTGGATGGGCAGGTCTTTGGTTAAAGATAACACTATGAATCACATGTGATAGTATTTTTATTTGGGCTACATATTGATTAAAAATAATATCAAATTCTACTAGAAATCCAGGAATACGCTTTTTTTTATTGATGAATTTTCATTTTATTAATTTTTATTTTAGCAATCATAACAGCATCTATATACTCTCAAAAAATAGCATCTGTGGACACAAAATAGAACTGATTGAATTTAAAGCAATTCTTAGTTTATATAAAGATTCTTGGACCCTTTACAATAACTCCAAAAAGAACTCCAAGAATATTTGGTAAACTACTGAAATAGAGTCTGAAGAGATAAACCTGAACATCCCTAAATAGAAGCTAGATCTTACTCACCTAAAGAGATAACAAAAAGTGTTAGGACAGAAAAGCTAGGCACACAGAGCCAGGGAAAGAGCATTCCAGAGAGTACAGCCTGTCAAAGCCTGAAAGGTAAAGCATGCTGTTCTTGGCGGTGGGTACAGTGGGTAGCAGGGCTCCAGAGAGGTGAGATGTGTGCCAGTGTTTCTTCCTACTTATCATAAAGAGTGTGGATTGAGGCTAAGCACAAGGAAAGAGCAATGAAGCATTTTAAGCAAGGTAGGGACATAATGCAGCTACATCTTGAGAAAAATCCCTTCTGCTGTTACGTAGGCATTGGGTTGGAATGGGGAGAGAAAAAAATAAAAGACGAGTAAAGAGTCTTGTGCGGTGGTCCAAGTACAAGATGAAGATGGACTGGAATAAAGACAAAGGCTGTAGACAGAAAGAGACGGAAGAAATGGAAGAATGTGAGAACATTGAGAATTACCGAGACAGCGATGGATTGAATCCTTGGGGCAAGGGAAATTGGGCAACTGGAAATTACTCCTAGTTTTCTGGGTTGTGTAACTGTGTAGCTAGCTGATCATTCTTCTGAGATATGGGAGATGGTGAATGAGGAGATAAGTGGGATGGGGGAAAAGATATGAATTACACTGACAGTTTTCTAAGACACCATCTATGCAATTTGTTACTTGGGAAACAAGAGAATAAGTAGGGAACACTAGATGCTAAAGGATAATTGAACTGACAGTCATATCTTTTTTTTTTTTTTTTTTTCTTTTCAGGTTGCAAGCATTCAAAAAGATCTGTTCACGTTTCTATTAACTTGGACATGTGAGTCTTTAGTGAAAACCCTCTTCCCATGCTTTGTTAACAGAACCTTCAACCTTCACTGTCCATACTGGCCTGATTCTTGTCCTTCCGCTTGGAGTCTGTGTTCCCAGTGGGAACTTGCGTTTTGCTTAGCTGTCAGCCCGAGGCCCTGGGGCAGCATGCTGGAATGTGGAGTGACAAGAGGCTGCCTATTAACTAGTCATGACAATATCCACCCACCCTGTGACTTCATTTCTGCTTTAATAGAAGGAATGGTGGGTGGATATGGCTCTAGGGCTGTCTGCTTACGAGTTGTGAGACTGAATTATTATTCTCAACCTAGCATATTCTGGAAAATTGTGAGAAGTAATATCTTGTATATTTGTATTATGAAAAATATTCAAAATGCAGCAAAATTTTAAAAATTTACAGTGAACACCTACACACCCACCACCTAGATTGCATCAGTAATATTTTAGCAGAGGTGCTTTATAATATATCTATTTATCCATCTCTCTCTCCACTCATTAATTCACCTTAATTTTGGATGCATTTCAAAGTAAACGGTCGATAGTACACTTCCCGCGATGCGTACTTCATCATGCATATCATTAAATAGGCTTCATATATGTGTTTTTTCATTTGTGAAAAATAATTATATATGTGATGTGCAATTCTTAAGTGTACGTTCACTGAATTTTGACAAACCTATACGTCTATGTACCGCAAAACCTGTTAAAATACATACAATTATCATCATCCCAGAAATATTTCTCATATTCCTTCTCATGTAATCTACTTCTGCCTCCCCAGAATCAATCAATACTCTGATGTCTTCCATTCTAAAACTTAATGGAAATGAATTTATATAGTAGATACTCTTGTGTGTTTTTATTTAGGTCAACTAAGTGTTTTTGAAATTTATCCATGTTATTGTGTATACCAGTATTTCATTCCTTTTTATTGATGAGCAGTATTCCACTATATGGATATACCGTAATTTGTTTACCCATTCTTGTAACAATGGTTAGCTGAGCTGTTCCAGTTTTTGCTATTATGAGTAAATTGTTATGAATATTCTTTTTTCAGTATATATTTATGTTGGGGAGAGCCCAAGTGGAGGAGGTGCAGAGAGAGGAGATCAAAGGATCTGAAGCGGGCTCCATGCTGACAGGCTGACCGCAGTAAGCTGAATGTGGGGCTCGAACTCACAAACTGAGAGATCATGACCTGAGCCGAAGTTGGACACTGAACCAACTGAGAGCCACCCAGGTGCCCCACTATGAACATTCTTAAACAAGTCTTTTGGGGAAATATAGTGCTATTCTCTTGTGTACATACCTAAGATTAGAATTACAGGGTCATCACGTAGGTGCATGTTTAGATCTATTAGTAACTTCCAGAAATTTTCCAAATGTACTATTTTATATTCCAAACAGTAAGAGTGCCAGTTGCTCCACACTCTTACCAGTATTTGGTTTATCTGATTCAAAAATTCTAGGGGCACTTGGGTGGCTCAGTCGGTTAAGCGTCGACTCTTGATTTCAGCTCAGGTCATGATCTCATGGTTGGTAAGTTTGAGCCCTGCATCGCGCTCTGAGCTGACAGTGTGGAGACTGCTTGGGATTCTCTCTCCTTCTCTCTCTGCCCCTCCTCTTCTTGCACTCTAGCTCTCAAAATAAATACATAAACTTAAAAACATAGCTTTAAAAAAAATCTAGACTTACAAAAAAATCACTTACCAGTGAATATATAATGGTATTTCATTGTAGTTTAAGTTTTGAATTTCCCTGAGGACTACTGATGCTGATTATTTTTCCTGGGTTTATTACCATTACTGTAACTTCTTTTTATAAAGTATCTGTTCAAAGTATCATGTGCTTATTCATTTTTAAGGGAAATGTAAGACAAGCAGTTTTTACTTTGTATCAATACTATAAAACCTGCCTCATCCTCCCCAGCAAAAGCCAGTCATAATAGACCAGGTGAATCTGGCCCACACTGTCATTTCCCTCTCATAGACAAAGGTTGTTTATTACCCAGAATAAGAAAACTCTGAAACACTGTGATGATTCAGAGATCCAGGAAAATGATGAGTTAGCTTTGATTCATATGGCAATTCCTTTAGTGCTGTTTACCAGCTGTGGTTTGTGGTTTATCTCCTACCATTCCCTAACAGACACTCTGTCCTCAATGATTCTTTACATACTGATTCCCAGAAAAGCCCAGGGTTTTCTCACTTCGAGAGATCTGCATATGCTATGGTCCTTGCCCAGAATGCCCTTCTCTTGATGTCTGAGAAACTCTATTCATAGTGGAGGAAACTTTTTTCAATCTCATCAATGTTTAGTATTCCCTCCTAAATGTTCCCATGGCACATTGGTCATAAATGTATTATATCACTTACCCGTATTCCTCTAATTATTCATCCTAGATTTCTGTCTCCTCCCTGCACACCGCCTCCTTAACGTGAGCCTCTGGAAAGCATAAATATAGTCTTTCTTTGCACCCCAGTGAGTTAAAACAAGAAACACAACTATAGATTTTCTGAATGGAAGGATTTGAATTTTATGACATAGTTTAAAATTCAAATCTCTTCCACCTTACCCGGAAGTATATTTATATTTTGTTATTACATACTTATTCTTATTTTACGTTGCATACAGGATTTCACATCTAATCATCTGGTTTGGAAACTTTGGCCATCTTCCTGTATCATATAATGGAGGAAAACAACTCCCTCGAAAGACTAACAAACAACATGTGTAATTTCACCTAGTGTATATTCTGAAGTTTCCTTATATACGGAGATCAAAATACTGATTGCACTAGGACATTTGAGGTATATCTTCTCAAAGCAGTTTATTACGTGTAGCTTACTGTCTTCTAAATTAAATTTCTTCTAGCACGCTATTTGGGATTCTGAAAAGAAAGTGTAGTAACAAGTAATCCACTTACCCAATTCTGCTAATCAGTGGTTGTGTGAAAGTACCAGTGAGGATAGGCTGGGTTAAGAGTGACCTTGAAAATCACAGTGATCTCCCTCACATTACAGGACTTACAATGGATCAGCCACAGTCCTATTTGATGTTGTCGTCATTCCGGGAATCAGGTTAGTAAAGCAGTCTGCGTTTGGAATATTGCCAGCTACTGAGACCAGGGGAAAAGAGGCATGTCAAACCATAACCTGACTCTTGAAGCTTCTTTCTCTGAATGTTACCCCCATCACTAATGGCCATGCCCCAGTTTATCAGGGCAGAATGCATACTCTTCAATTAGGAGGAGAATTTGGAATAGAGTGTTTGGCGAAAGTTTCTCAGCCTACTGAATGAGTGGGAATCTTGAGGAAAACGTATGTTCTATCTGTATCTCAGTTTCTTCATCTATAAAATGGTAATGCAGTGTTAATAGTAATTACTACATAGGGGTTCGTGGATTAATGGAAATAAAGATACAAAACACTTACCATGGTACTTGGCATACGATTATTACTCAATAAATGTTTACAAAATTGAAAAGAAAGAACCTCAGTCTCTCTGTCAAATAAGTAATAGACTAATAGAGCTGCATATATCTGGACTTTTACCTTGGTGATTTGGGCAGCTAGAGATCACTGGGATGGCTCAATGTGGGACATACACCCAGGGTCCTGGTCCTTTTCCTTATAAAGTCTTTTGGACTGAAATATGCAAGATGAGTCCTTCACTCACATGTCCAATGCCCTGGCTAAGATCCTGTAACTTCTGTAGGCTGGACAACATCACTCTCTAGCCATGCATGGGGAACTCAAGGTAGACTTACAACCTAGAAGGCGGCTGGTTTCTCCCTGACCAAACATTGCCAAGATGTAAATTTTAGATTCAGTTTATCTACACGTGCAAAAAATCATGTTAGTATTTTGATTTGTACTGCATTAAAACTGTAAATCAGCCTGGGAAGAATTGTTATCTTAACTATGTTGAGTATTCTAATCCACAAGCCTTATACGTCTCTCCATTTATTTACGTGGTTTTTCTTCTTTGTTTTTAAAATCAGTATTTTACAGTTTTGGGCATACAGATTCTGCACATTTTGTTAGATTTATACTCAAGTGTTTTCCTATTTGGAGCTACCACAAAAGGTATTTTTTATTGCAATTGTCAATTATTCATTGATAATGTAAAGAAATATGATTTATTATTTTTATGTTAACACTGTATAACAAGAACTTATTAAATTCACTTATTAGTTCCAGGATCTTTATTGTGGATTCTTTGTTTGGAAATTTTTATGTAGAATCATGTCATCTGAAAATGGAGACTATTTTAATTTTCCCTTTCCATTTCTTTCCTTTTTCCTTCCTTCCTTCCTTCCTTCCTTCCTTCCTTCCTTCCTTCCCTCCTTCCTTCCGTCCTTCCTTCCTTCCTTCCTCCCTTCCTTCCTTCCTCCTTCCTTCCTTCTTCCTTCCTTCCTTCTTCCTTCCGTCCTTCCTTCCTTCCTTCCTTCCTTCCCTCCTTCCTTCTTCCTTCCTTCCTTCCTTCTTCCTTCCTTCCTTCCTTCCTTCCTTCCTTCCTTCCTTCCTTCCTCCTTCCTTCTTCCTCCCTTCCTTCCTCCCTCCCTTCCTTCCTTCCTTCCTTCCTTCCATTTCTTGCCTGAATGCACTGGCTAAGACTTCTGGCACAATGCTTCTGGCATGGAAAAAGTAGACATCCTGCCATGTTCAAAATCTTATGGATAAGTAATTTGGCCTTTCATCATGAAAGTATGATGTTAACTATATATATATATATATATATATATATATATATATTTCTTTATTTTTTTTTTTTTTTTTTTGTAGATGCCCTTTATCAGTTTGAAGAAGTTCCCTTCTTTCCCTAGTTTCCTCAGTTTTTCTCATGAACACATGTTAAATTTGTCAAATGCTGTTTGTGCATGATGGATAGTTATAAATATGTGGTTTACCTTTTTAATCTATTAAAATGATTAATTACATAAAATGTTTTTTTTTTAATTTTGAATTAGTCTTACATCACAGGATAAATCACACTTGGTTGCTGTTACGTACTATTCTTTTTATATCTGGCTGAATTTGAATAGCTAATATTATGTGGAGAGTTTTTTGTGGCTATGTTCATGAGGGAAATTGGTCTCTAGTTTCCTTGTACCATCTTTTGGCATTAGGGGAATTCTGCTCTCATAAAATAAGTCCAAAAGTATTTTCTCCCTTAGTTTCCTGGAAAATATTGTAAATTCGGTGCTGTTCTTTCTTCAAAAGTTTGGTAGAATTCACCACTGAAACCATCTGGGACTGGTGATTTCCTTTTTGGAAAATTATGTACTGTAAGTTCAATTTCTCTAGTAGAAATAGGTTTACTCATGTTATCTACTTTGGTGAGTTTTAGTATTTTCTGGCTTTCAAGGAATTGATCCACTTCGTCTACACTGTTGAATGTATGTTCTTGTTATTTCCTTATTACCATTTTAATGTCTGTAATAATGTCCTCTTTTGTTGCTGACAGTGATAATTTTGTCTCTTTGCTTGCTTCCTGGGTCATTTCAGATAGAGGTTTAACAACTTTATTAATCATTTTTAAGAAACAGCTTTGGATTTCATTGGTTTTCTTTCTTTATGTTGTTTTGTTTTCTACTTATTTATTATCTTACCTTTATTATTTATTTTTTAATGATCTCTTTGGGCTAATACTGCTCTTCAATTTCTAGTTTTTTAACGTGAAAACTTAAATTGTGTAGTAGAGACATTTCTTCATTTCTAATGTAAGCATTTAGTGCTATAAATTTCCTTCAAAGCCTTGATATAGCTTCATTCCTGTATTTACATTTTAGTTCAGGTCAAAATATTTTCTAATTTCCCTTAATCCTTCATATGTTATCTCACAAATTATTTGTAAGAATGTTTTTATTTGAGGATTTTTCAGAATTTTGTTATTGATTTCTAGTTTAATCCTACTATTGTCAGAGAATATACTTTGTAGAATTCAATTCTTTTACGTTTGCTAAGGTTTGTTTTATGAGATGGGCTTTGGTCTATTTTTTAAAATTTTTTTAATGTTTATTCATTTTTGAGAGACAGAGCACGAGCAGGGGAGGGGCATAGAGAGAGGGACACACAGAATCAGAAGCAGGCTCCAGGCTCTGAGCTGTCAGCACAGAACCCAATGCGGAGCTCGAACTCACAGACTGCAAGATCATGACCTGAGTGGAAGTCAGAAGTTCAACTGACTGAGCCACCCAGCGGTCCTACTTTGGTCTGCCTTGATGAATGTTTCTTGGACACTCAAAATAGAATGCATATTGTATTGTTGGGTAGAATGCCCTGTGAATATCGAGTAGATCCAACTGGATGATGTGTTGTTCAATTCTTTATACTTGCTGATTTACTGTTAACTTGTCTCATCAAACACAAAGCAGTATTGAAATATTCACAGCTCTATTTATAGATTTGTCTATTTCTTGTTTCAGTTCTATCAGTTTTTGATTCTTGTATTTACAAGTTTTATTAAAACTGCACACATTTAGAATTGTTAGGTCTTTTTGGTGAACTGACCATTTTATCGTTACATTATACTTCTCTTTATTCTTGGCAACTTTCCTTGCTCTGAAGCCTATTTTGTTGGATATAAATATATCCCTCCAGCTTTTTTTTTTCCCTTTGGTGTTTGAAATGCATCTTTATCCTTTTACTTTTGACCTACGTTATCTGCTGAAATCCAATGGTTGGAACTACGGTTCCAACATCAGGTCACTATCCAAAGCCTTTACCCTTTGCTGTGTCACCATCACTTAGCAGCCAGTCTGGGACCTGGGCTGTGGTCTACCCTGTAAATTCAGTTCTCAAAGTATTTGATATGCTGTTTAGCAGCACATCTACCTCTGGTTTAGGAATGAGCCCAAGAGTTCATATGTATTTTATAGGATTGTCTTCTCAGGCTGTCTCCTCCATTCAGTCTCTCCACCACTCTCCAGCACTCAGAGGCCTCCCTTTTGGGTCTTCTGCCTAGAAAGTCAAGGCTTGAGTTTCCCACTCTACTGCACACTGCCCATGAATGAGTTGGCTGTCAGGACCTGGTTCTTGGAAAGACTAAAAGTGTCACTGATAAGCTTCAGAGCCTATGAATCTGATGAAATTTTAGGAATTTTTTGTGAGTATAAATGTTTATGAACTTTCTTTCTTTCTTTCTTTCTTTCTTTCTTTCTTTCTTTCTTTCCTTCATATCTTTGGATGAGTGCTCTGTAGAATAATCAACTTTGCACCACCAGGAATCCAAAGAGTATTAAGCATCTTCTATCAGAGGCAACACAGGATGGAGGCAGGAACACAAAGAGACTTTTTTTCCTGACTCCAACTGTCCATGTAGCTTTTGACAAGTTACTTTTCTAAGTTTTCATTTTCTCTTCTGGAAGACCTGAAAATCTCTGATTCTGTGGTTTGGGAACTTTACCTATTTTCAGTCTTCTCTTGCCAAACTAGGACCTACAGCAGGTACTTTTGCCAGTATTCTCAACTTCTTTACTTATTTTTAAAATGTAATCCTACCAACCTGGCAAAACATCAAACTAAGCATCCTTGTTCTTCACTCAGCTTTAGCTCTACTGAAGCTGTTGGACAAAGTCACCCAAACTCTTATATCTGTACTTCATGGGCTCCCACTCAATTCCACCCTGTCTGCCTCTTAGGGATGTATTCAATGTTTCCCTTTTCCTTTTCTCACTATCTAAACCAGGGGAGCTTGGGTGGCTCAGTTGGTTAAGCGACTGACTTTAGCTCAGGTCACGATCTCACAGTTGGTGAGTTTGAGCCCCACATTGGGCTCTGTGCTGGTGGTATGGAGCCTGCTTGGGATTTTCTCTCTCTCCCTGTCTGCCCCTTCCTCACTTGGTCTCTCTCTCTCTTTCCCTCTCTTTCAAAATAAATAAATGAACTTTTTAAAAAGGATTAAATTAATTAAAAAAAAAAAAGAAATATCCAAAAAATATCAGACATTTCTCTCCTGGCCCAGTGTTTGAAATGCATCTTTATCCTTTTAATTTTGACCTATGTTATCTGCTGAAATCCAATGGTTGGAACTACGGTTTAATCTATTACCTATCCGTCTCCTGGCAATAGTGACTATTATCTGACTACGCTTTAATCTTGCTTTCTAAAATCTAGTTTATCAGAGGAAAATGACTTCAGCACCTAAATGGATAGTCTTTCACCTTTTCCAAGGAGTGAGCTATATTATTCTTCATGCACACTAGACATGAAGAACCCACCCTCCTCTGAACGCTAGAAATGGATTCACCCTAAATCAGCGTGTAAGTAGAAGACGCGACCTCGGTGGCCTGCTTCTTCCCTTGCCTCCGCTTTCAGTTCCTCTTTTTGTCTTCTCAGCACTTGGTTCAAGCTATGTAACTGAGCAGAATTCTCGGATCCTCAGGCTTGCCGCTCTCTTGCATAAGGGGGTGGGCGTGGGGGATTATTAGGATACATGAAATCACCCTGAACTGCTAAAGTCATGCTCCTTCAAGGGAGCATTCACATTTAAATAAGCTTGTCAAAACAGGCTACTGCTCCTTTATCTTAATTCAAGATTTTCTAGCATGTGACGCTTGAAAAGAGGAACTAGTATGAAGCAAAGGCACCCCTAAAAAATCCCTTCTGCTACTATAAAGAATTGAAAGTGAAACAGTATTTTGTCTTGTTTAATTGAGGAGGGGTTCTGTATGAGTGTCTAACAGGCATCATTTGGACATGTCATCGCCCACGTATTTCTAAGCTTCCAGATACTCATAAAATCAGAGAGAGAAATGAGTGACACAAGATTTATTATGTTTCCTTAGACTGTATCTCTGATGTAACTACTCAAACTGAATGCACAGAAACTCTTCACAAGCTGTGTGTGACGATAATGTAATAATGTTCTGCAACGATTTGTAAAACATTTCCTATTCTTCAGTCATATTAGTGGTCCTACAAGTACACAGAAAAGATGCATTTCACCCACGTGTAGCCATTATAACTGATTACATATGAGTTGTATACATTTTTACTTAAACTGTAGACAAGTGGCTCATAGAGTGTTTTACGTAGAACAATAGTCTTACGAAGGGCTCTAAGAAGAAAGGAACCTGTGGCTATACAAGTTTAGGGAGAGTTATAAACTATATCCCCCCTTGGAAATTTAAAACGTATTTAACCATGTAAAAGGCTCTGAGTGGCTCCGCAGGAAAGAAATCTAACTGTTTTTGGCAAAAATTTCTCCAAATTGATTAGACTACTAAACTCTTCTTTTCACTTAACACCCATTAATATTGTGAACCAGTGCACTGCATAGCATATTTGGGGAAACATTTTAGTACCCTCTTGTCAGTTGGGAAGGATATATTTTCCAGCTTTTACAAATCCCCAAGTTCATAAATGCCATCGCACTTATGCCATTGCATATAATTTCTATCATAAAATGCACAAATGCCGATCCTTACTGAAAAATGCATTGGAAAAGTTTGTGGCGTTGTTTTTCCTGTTCCTGTGAAGGGTGCATGGTAAAT
Source organism: Panthera uncia (assembly GCF_023721935.1). Lineage (NCBI taxonomy): Eukaryota > Metazoa > Chordata > Mammalia > Carnivora > Felidae > Panthera > Panthera uncia. The sequence goes on from NC_064807.1 coordinate 37,167,911, forward strand.
TCATTCAGGTCATAAATCCCAACTACCTCCCCCAGAATCAGGCTTTACACAGCATTTACCTCCAACTTCGTTGTTTGAAAAAACACTTTCTATTTTTATTTTTATCTATTTATTTTGTTAGAGTTTATTTCCTTTGAGAGAGAGAGAATACACACGAGAGCAGGGGAGGAGCAGAGGGAGAGACAGAGAGAGAATCCCAAGCAGGCCCCACGCTGTCAGTGCATGCAGCCTGACCTGAGCCTGCCGTGAGGCTCGATCCATGAACCCAACCATGAGGTCATGACCTCAGCTGAGATCAAGAGCCAGGCACGTAACCGACTAAGCCCCCCAAGTGCCCCCAAAACACCACTTTTTAACACTTCTTTATTTTTTCTTCATTTCTATCACAAGGATTAGCAGAGGATAATTTGGGGGACAACTTCTGTCTCTGACTCTCTACCTCCCTCCCCCATTCGCACACGCACACGTACATACACACACACTTTTCATGTTTTCATTGTGTTTTGTATTCTGTAGAGTAATGAAGAGTGGAATAAACTGTGCCCAAGGCACGACGTGTACAAAAGCAGGAAAAATATGTAAGCAAATATGTATAATCAGTCTTACCCTTTAAGCCATATGATCTACCCATAAAAGAGGAATTTGGGGGAACTGTTGGTTTCTAATTTGAGATGGTTTTGGATTCAAACAGAACTGGGTGGATTCTAGGTGACCTTGCACAAGTTACTTTATCTCTCTGGGACATGCTGTTTTCATTTAAAAAAAATTTTTTTAATGTTTTATTCATTTTTGAGACAGAGAGAGACAGAGCGTGAGCAGGGAAGAGACAGAGAGAGAGAGCCAGACACAGAATCCGAAGCAGGCTGTCAGCACAAAGCCCGACGCGGGGCTCGAACTCACAAACCGCGAGATCACGACCAGAGCGGAAGCTGGACGCTTAACCGAGTGATCCACCCAGGTACCCCTGTTTTCATTTTTAAAATGGAATTATAATAGCTATTTGAAGAATAATTGAGATGAGGTATGTAAATGTCTGGCACATAGTGAGTTATCAAAAGGCAGCAGTAATCGTGTAAGGAAGAGCCTCATGGTAGAAGTGTCACTAAAATCGAAGTTTTTAAAAATAACACATGTGCCCATGTGTATAGAAATCAAGGCTAATGTGTATAGAAATCATGTTTGATTTTGTCAGTACGTTTTTCAAGCTAGTTCCAATTTATGCCACATTGAAGATTCAAGGAGCATCTACTGGGACACTCTTTTCCAGCCCGAAATGGAGAGAACAACATTCCTTGACGCAAATTCTGGAAGCAAATAACCTCGCATGCCTGTCTTTTCTGAGTAGCTGCAGTTGGGCACAAATTTGACATATGTCTCCGTATCTAGTATTTCTCCCGGAATTAACAATCTTTTTCTTTGCAGAGGTATTTGGATGCCAACTTTTCTACCTACTCCTCTTTAAGTCAGACATCACTAACCACATACAGAACAAGGGTGAGTGACTCAGAAAGAAGACAAAATCATACCCCTGTACTCATTTCCCCAAATACAAATTATTCTTTTTTTTTTCTTTTCATATCCTTTATTTGACCCCTCAAACACTCTCTGTGTGATCTGAAACAAAACCAGGTACGAATTAAAGCGTAATAGTAGAGAACCCTCGGGGTTCATCTCCCTTTGTTCAACTTGCCGAGATTGTGGCAGTGAAATGGGACAGAATCCCTCTGATGCAATGTCACGAATGGCAGAAATACAATGCTTAACGCAATATCATTTCTCTCGGTCTCACACGCACAGATGCACGCACGCACACACAACAGGCACACGCACACGGAAACTCGTAGCATAGTAGACGGTGCTTTGCGCGACTGAAGTCAAACAAAACACAAACAGTGGCTGGATTACTATGACAACACAGTCCGTGCCATGGTTTCTAGGAAGCTCTGGCAACTGTCTTCAATTTGAAGTATTTGCTCTGCTCCCTTCGATCATGTTAGCAGCTCTGTGGGCCTCACACTGTGTGCCTTGCCCATTTAAAGAGAGTTTCACTCTGCCATTTAAAGAGAGTTTCACTCTTTCTGTGCACTTCGAGGTGTACAGAAATAAGGCCAGAGCAAATGAGTCCTTGCTCAGGGCGAGCCATTTCCCAAACCTCCCTCAAGGAGAACCTGCAAGGTCTTCTCATTGTCCTTTATACTGTGGAAAAACTGTAATGGCGAGACTGGGTTTGTCGTCATTTTTTTGAATTAATTACTGCAGAATTCCTAATTTCAGAGGGGGACAGTAGGGGCTTTTATGTGTTCTCATATTTTCTTTCATGGAGAAAAACATTCTGATATGAAAATAAGAGGTCACCTTTCTTCACCAAGATTGTTAAGTCCAATCAATTTAACCCTCCACACAATCCTATGAGGTAGGTATTATTAGCTTGCTCTTATGAATAATGAACATTGGATTCAGAGACAGTAAGCAATTTGTAACAAACCCACAATTTAATTTACTTTAAGAACAAGAGAGCCTAGGTTAAAGCCCAGTTACTCTGAAATCCTATTCAATTCTTCCCAATTTGGACCTCTCTATGCCTTTTACTGTATTCATGAAGATTGCTCAAAAAATAACGTTTCGGGAACATCTTTGCCTAAGAAATATTTAATGAAGGCAAACAGCACAACTAAGAATAGTGCTCCTGTTGTCGGCTTCCACCGGGTCTGCGTGTAGAGAAGACAAAACACAAAAGAGTGAATGCTTTTGAAAACTGATAGATGTATTTAAAAACCAAATGATAATCTTCTTTCACAGGTATCTACAAATAATTTTGATGGAAAATGGGAAGATGTGAGTGTTTGGATTCTAGGTCACACTGAGGATTCTTCTAATATTACTGAAAGGTAGTTGATGAGATTGTCTAATTCATGCATGTATTGGTTTTCCCAACGATTAACTCAAAATTGTACAACTTGAAGTGAGCTGTAGAAAGGGTAACTTGATGGTGACAAATTTAACTTCACAATATTATTGCCTGCACAGTTTAATGCTTATACACAATCTACGGTCACCCCGTATTGCCCAAGTCAATTCTGTATGCCCTACGAGACATAAACAGACACATGATACACATACCATCCTGGAGAAGCCTACCAGGAAGTCAGTGAGACCGAATTCACAGACAGAAAGGAATTAGAATGCACTAGAAGACAATATAGACTCAAAAGATACGAATCATCTTGCTCCCATCCAGCCACTATTGTTACTCACATTTTTTTCAAAAAACAAACAAAAAAAAAAAAAAACTAAAGCCCCATTTAGTCTGTGAAATCTTTCCTGAATTTTCTAGTTCATAGTTTCCTCCCTTGTTTACTGGTTGAGTCATGTTTTATCAATTATCATATAGATGTTTGAATTTCAAAATTTGTTCATATATTACCTGCTTTCCCAGCTAAATCATACATCTCTTGTTCAGGAACCATAGAGGATTGATTCGAAGGTTTTCAAAGCCAGACACTTTGTTTTGCACAATGGATACACTACTGATTTGTTTTCCTGGTGATCATTAAAATGATGACAATTGTTAGTGGCATATGAATTCATAGAATCGAGCAACCACAGGCAACATTGATACGACGTTATGTTGCAGACACTCTGGATGTACTTGACTATGAGTTCCTTAAGCATAAGGATTATGGCTTTTTCACATGCATCCCGTGTTTCTGTCCTAGCAGGATACCTAACACAGAGCGATGTTTGAAGGAAAGTAGAAAGGGAAGGTGAATTGAAAGAGAAAGGGATGGCCCCAGGTATTGAAGAATGGACTCGGATACATGAAAAAGTGAGGAGTTCTAGACAAGAAGGACATCATCAACAAAAGAATAGTGGTTGAAGCTGGCAGCATGTGAGTATGTATATGTGTGTGTGAAACTATGTGGAAGCTATTCTAACTGGAACAAAAACTGCTTTATGACGGCACAGGACATTATGCTGAACAAGAAAGGTATTTTTCATGCTGTGGGGGTCATAGTGTGAAAGTTAGAATGAATAATTCAGAATTGGCACTGGAGGCACTGGGGCCATTACAGGTTCTTAAGATGATGAAAAGCATTTTTAGCAAAGTGACTTCGAAACAGCATCATTGCAAGGAGGAAGAGAAAAGAAACATTAAGGAAGGAAAATTGGTTTAGATACAATTGTGATAATGTAATCATGGAATGATGAGCTGGAACTATGTAGCAATGTCACCAAAATGGATTTTCCTTTTTTTAAATCATTGGGTTGATGATTAACTGAACTTTTAGAGAGAGAGACAGAGAGAGAGAGACAGAGAGAGTAATTATTCCCAAACTTCTAACTAGAAAGAGAGGTTGCCCTCACACATTGTGGTGTCATAAATGAAAATAAGTAGTGGAGGAAAATGACAAATTTCATTTTGGACATGATTATTCTATATAGCATGAGATCATAAAAAGAAACATATAATAGAGATAAGACATGCAAATCTCTAGCTCTGTGCAGAGCACGGAGAAGGTGGTTAAGATGTTGAATTACTATTTTCATTAAGTAACTTAACATCTTTAGGTAATTATGTTTCCTAAGATACAAAAAGGCACATAAACTCCTGCTCTCATTACCACATTGTGAGAATACAATAAAATGGTGGTTGTTAGAACTTGTGGCTATTGTCTAATCTTATATTAAGTTATAAATTAGAGAGCAGAACAGAGGTGTGCATTTTTGCCTGATCCCCATAGAGGTGGTTTATCTCCTCTTTTTAGGGCCCTACAAAAGACTAGAGGAAGATCTCCTATATCCACCTTCAAATGGACGGAAGATAGCAAACTCTAGAGAACGCAGGATTTATGTTTCTGAAAAACAAACCATAGGGTTGGCTGAGCTTTCTTCTGTCAACCAAGCACCTCTGCTTTCCTCACTATAAAATAAGAACAAGACAACCTTTTTTCGATTTAACTGATTTGTTCTACAAGCTTCAGCAAACACAAGAAGAGGACTCTGAATAGGTTGTAGAGGGACAAAGCGATGCTGAATGACAAGGATATATGGCTCTCTGAATTACAACAGATCTGCAAAGAAGTAGAATCATGTAGAAGGAAAATACCTGATCACAGGGGACTTCAATTAAAGGGGAGATACATTCAGGGCCACTTGGGTGGCTCAGTAGATTGAGCATTTGGCTCAGGTCATGATCTCGTGGTTCATGAGTTCAAGCCCCACGTCGGGCTTACTGCTGTGAGCCTGTCAGCGCAAAGCCCGCTTTGGGTCCTCTGTCCTCTCTCTGGCTCCCCAGCTTGTGCTCTCCCCAAAATAAATAAATATTAACAAATAAATGAAGGGGAGAAAACATTAGATAATGAGTAGGCATATGGAATCTGGAGTCAGTCAGAAGAGAGTTCATCTTGAGATAAAACACAACTCCTAGCTATGTGGCCATGGGAAAATTGCAGAAGTCAGCTAAGCCCCAACTTGTAATATGAGGCCCAGAAGAGGACCCACCTACTAGAGTGAAGATATGACGACACGCAGGGTAAGTACCCAGTGAGCACTAGCTAACATTATTAAAAGGAAACAGCAGGAAAACTAGTCAGCACAAGGACAGCAGTCATTTCTAGTACAGAGAAAGAGAGAGAGAGAGAGAGAGAGAGAGAGATGGAGGGAGGGAGGGAGAGAGGAGACAGCAGCAAAGATAAGTAAAGAAGGAGAAATGAGACAAAAATGAGGGAGAATAAGGGAGAAAAGTGACAGGAAAAAAGTCAAAGAGCAACGGTAAAAGGGAACAAGGAAAGGATTCTTAAAATTAATACTTACAGTCTGCAATTTCCATACATTGTTCCTTTGTCATCGAAATGGAAGCAGGACACAATCAAATAGAATTCCGAATGAAACTGGAAACAAATGTTAATTGGAAGCTCACTGGAAAGCCAGGTTGGTGAGCAGAAGGGTAAGGGAGGAAAGTGCCTGGTGTTGGATATATGGGAATGGAATAAAAGAGTGAAATATGACTTTATCTAATCCTCTGTGTCTTCTTCTTCTTATTCCTATAGCCATATAAAAATGGTTGCTTAAATAATGCACAACATAAGCCTTCTTAGTCAAATATGGTTTGGCCTATATACACTGTTTTAAACAAAGTACACTTACATCATTAGGAATGGTGCTATAATACAAAGCAAAGATATTACATTACACCAGGAAACTGAAGTCCTGTAAAGCAGAGGCTGCATTCCAACAAACTAGCAAACCTTTTTTTATAATCCCTATTCATACACAATTCAGAATGATGTAATGCCAGGTTATATATCAACTAAACCATTCTTTTACTGAATCTCTCACCCAAATGCCTGAAAAATCTGTCTGGAGTTGATGGCATGTTGAAGAAATGAATTCAGTCTGTAGTGTATCTGTTATATATTACTACAGTTCTTCCACAAGGACCAAAAATAACTCAATTTAAGATGCTCATATTATGCTTAGGAAATGAATATTAACAAGGGATGCAAATTCACTGAGTTAGGACTTAATGCAATTTCCTTGTGAGTTAAGAAATCCTTGGGGCGCCTGGGTGGCTCAGTGGGTTAAGCAAATGACCCTTCATTTCAGCTTAAGTCATGATCTCACAGTTGGTGAAATGGAGCCCCACATGCTGTTAGCACAGCCTGATTGGGATTCTCTCTCTCTCTTTCTTTCTCTCTCTCTCTCTCTCTCAGCCTTTCCCCCACCTGTGCTCTCTCCCTCTGTCTCTCAAAATAAATAAAGAAACTGTAGGGAAAAAAAGGAAATCATTCATATAGACTGGGATTTAGAGATTTAGTCACCAAGAGATTTTTTTCAAGCTTTGAACGACACGTAAAAACTTTGTAAGACATGTACATTGAGGGTTGGTCACAGGAAAAATTATGTAGTCTCTGCAATTATATTTAATGACCGATCACCTTTCAACTTCTCTCCCTTCCTCATACCCAGATACACATACCCAGAGACTCATCTGTCTCTCCCTACACAGGACTTCCAACTGAGTCCCTACACTCTAGCTTTGGCTTTGACCCCTTCCTATAATATTATCTTTTATCTCAATACCCCCTACTCAGTTATTTGCTACTCAACGTGGTATAACAACAAATCAGGCTAAGGTGTTCCAGAACATTCGTGTATTGGATTCCTTTCTAGTTAACATATTTGAAATTGAAAGGTAAAGTTTTTTTGTTTTTTGGTTTTTGTTTTGTTTTTTGTTTTCTTCAGTGGTGGTGCTGTGGAGAAGATAGTTTTGTTAGATCATTTATGAAAAATATAGAGGACTCATTTCATAAAAGCCTTGTGTGGTTTGCTTTGATTATTTTATTCCACGTTGCATCAGGCAGTAATTCTGCCCAGTTTCGAGAGTTATTCTTTGCTCTCCATTCAAAGGAGTTATTCCAGAATCATATACTGTGCCACATACCCCATACTATGAGAGAGGTAGACACAAATCTTCCATGAGATAGCCAAACAATGATAATATTTTTGGCACTGTGTGTATACAGTTAGGGTTTTAATATTTAGTACTGACAAAGGCTACTCAGAAAATTCCCTATAATTAAGATATAGGTATATTCAGTAAATGACATTTTTACTTCTTAAAACACCCAGGTTCCCCTTCAAAAATATTCCACCTAATTTCTTTCTTCAGAGTTATAGAAGGTTTTCCTACTATACTTGTTATAGAAGGTTTGCCTAAACATTTAAAAATAAAATGGAAAGCACTAAAAAGACATTTAAAAAATGATATTCTGAGTTCTTTTTATAATTAATTAAAGTTAAGTAGAAAAACACAGACATAAATCAAAACCACTCATAATCTCACCCCACCGTATAGCTTCGTTATTTGATAAATACACATATATTTTTATAAGTAGCATATTTGTCTGTGTACATATATATGTATGTACATCTATATACATGTGTGTGCATATGCAAACATAGCTACTTGCATTTTTTATCTTTTTTTTTTTCGGTTAACAATATATTGGCAATACTACCCTCTCCATTAAGTATTCTGCACTCCATTTTATTAGTTGCAGTGTTGTCCAAGCTATGGCTACACGTAATTTACTTAAGTAATTCCTTATTGCCAGACTGTGATAGAGCATCTTTCCTCTCTCTCTCTCTCTCTCTCTCTCTCTCTCTCTCTCTCTTTTCCTCTGCCCCTCACGCCTGCCCGTGCGCTCCCTCCCTCAAAATAAACATTTTTCAAATAAAGAAAGAAAAAGAAAGAAAGAAAGAAAGAAAGAAAGAAGAAAGAAAGAAAGAGAAATACAATGTTACCAATTCACAAGTATACCACAGTATATTGAACCCACCCCCAATACAGTCACATCGGGTGTTTTGAATTGTCTTTAAGTATTTTGAAATTTGAGGTAAGTTAGCAAACAAACCAACACTTGGCTCTCTGTTTTTCTCGCCAAGAAGTTGTAACAACCTGCCTACAAATCATCAAAGTTCATCTTTTCAGGACCCCACTATTCCCCCAAATCATCTCTAGCACGAAACCAAAACAGACTGAGAGAATGAGAATGAGAATGAGAATGAGAATGAGAATAAGAGGGGTTTCGGTTCCAGATTTCTATACAGCTGTCACACGAAACTGGTTGCTGTTGTGGCAGGGGGACCCTCCCTTTGGGTATTCGACAGCACCTCAGACATTTATGATCACGTCTTTGCAACTGACCCCCTATGAACCAGCATGGACTCAAAAGCTCAAAACAAACAGGAAGTGCTTCTGATAGAACATGATGAAATTTAAATAGAATTAGCAATGTTCTTAAGTCCCACTTGGAAGCGTTTGAACTACCACAACCAAAGGTCAGTGTGGAACTGTGGGTCAGGTCCCACAAAATCAGCTCTCACGCGTGGTGGGGTATAGGAAAGCCACAAAAGAGAGAAGAGGTTGAACAATTGTACTCTTGGCTGCCTTTTATCTTCTGGAATGGCAGCGTGAGTTGGGCTTTTTTTTCCCCCCTGTGAATTTATCATGCCCTTGGCATTTGCCTCATCAGACTGGCAAAGACCAGTCTCACTGGCAGGAAGGTCATAAACCTTTCTGCCCAGCCCTGATCATTGCACAAGCTTTCATGCAGCACCCTTGCCTGATTGCTTTGTTCCCACATTTCCACTCTGTTTTTTTAGGACCATCACCTTGTGACCAGAGAATTAACTTCTACTTCTTTTCAGATCTAGGCCCCACCAAGTGCCAGCTTCAATCTGAAATACTGGCCCCATGCTGGAAGGGAGTGATAATTCATATGAAATCAAGAGCAGAGAATGGGAACAGCCTTCTACAACATTCTAATGCCCCTTAATGATTTATCGTAAATGAATCTTCCATGAATGCATTTATCTTCTTTTTTTGCAACTGTATTTTATTTTTATCACTGCCTCACTTGCACTTGAATTGCCCAAAAACATCAGAAACAGTAACTCAGTGTTGGCCTTTTCAAAACTATATGTTTAACAGTGAAAACCCTAAACAGTCCATCAGTAGGTATGGAAACAACAAGGCTTTTGGGGTAAATTATAACTTGGGGAAATCCCAGCTTCCCTTCTTGAGGCCAGCAGACCATCAGGCAAGGGGCTTCACCTCTTGGAGCTTCAAATTAATCTTAATGTTACCAGGATTGGTAACATTTGTTTTTCTGGGCTGTTATAAGGAGTTCATCATACAATGTTTAAGACAGCTCCGCTGGTAGTCAGTGATTTTTGAGTTTCCCCTACTTTTTTTATCACCGTGAGTTGTGTTGCTCTCATTTAAAAGTGCTTTCTATTTCAAAAGGGTTCTTGCTGATGCATCAAATGCATATAATAACCAGTAACTATCCCCCTTAATATTTGGAGAACATCATTATAGTATTTATCTTTTATATAAGGCGCACATACCCAATGTGTCTCATTATGGTCACAGAAGTATTGTCATTGAATCATACCTCCTTCTGAAGGAAAACCACATTCTCAGTATCTCTCTCTCTCATTCTCTCTCCAATGTAGCAATGCTAGTTAATAGCTTAAGAAGGCTAACTTTCAACTGTCTAGTAATGCTCTTAAGTTGTAAGACTAAGATCCGCAATTCTAATATGGGGAGTTCTTGAGTTTTAACACCCAAATAATGTTAATTCATGTGTCTCTTTACATAGAATCTTGGCGATCTTTTTAAAATTAAAAAAAATATATGTAAAAACTTGTATTCCTCATTCTCTTTCTCCCAAGACTACTGGAAGGCAGTTCTACCTTTCATTTATACTTGTAACACCAAGACTAAGGAGAAGCTAGATACCTAGATATGGGCGAGGAATAATGTATTCAGAAGGCATTGCCAGAAATGGGCATTGATCATGAAGTCAGGGTATTCGAGTGGGTATTTTACACCATGTGCCACATCTGTGGGTTAAAACCCTTGCAGAAACTCACAGTTCTCTCTAAACTTCTTAGATATCATCTTCTCTGTGAGTGTTCAACATTGCTTTACTCTACCCTCACTGGGCTTCTTATTCAATGTGCTTGGTTTCCATGCTGTGTAAAAACCAATTTTTCAAATGATATCTGTGGAGTCATTTTCAAAGCAAATTCATAAGATTACCTCTAAACTAAGACCTAGAAACAGCATTCTTTTTTTTTTTTTTTGGCCTTTCATGTTTGTCTTGAATTTATACTATATATTGTAAGAGCCCACCTCAAATTCAATGTTAGATATCATCAAGATATTTGGTAAAAGATGTCAAATGTTGATTATAGGAATTATGCCTTTGACTATGACACTGTATTGCAGGATAAGGGTGTTTCTAATCAAAGTTTTCTAGCCTATAAAAGCATATTAAAAATATCTAATAGCTATTATTATCTAACTCACAGGTGATGATTAATAAAGGAGTAAACTAGACTATCATTTAAAAGATATAATTATTTATTTTTGAGAGACAGCACAAGCAGGGGAAGGACAAAGAGAGAGAGGGGGGACACGGAATCTGAAACAGGCTCCAGACTTTGAGCTGTCTGCCCAGGGCCCTACGCAAGGCTCGAACCCATGAACCGTAAGGTCATGACCTGAGCTGAAGTTGGATGCTTAACTGACTGAATCACCCAGGCGCGCCTAGACTATCATTTTCAATATTTGTTGCCTGATGGAGGCAAAGTCTGTTGTCTGTTTCTTCCCTATGGGTTTCGCTGTGGATTCCAGTTCTTTCTTATTATTCATGGTCTCATGTCTGAGATGAACCCCCAAGATCAAATGCCATTCCACAGTGTTATGGGTTGAAATATGACCCCCTGCAAAAAAAGATATGCTGAAATCCTAACTCAATGCTACCTCAGAATGTGACTTTATGTGGGAATAAGGTTCTTGTAGTTTTATTTCTATTTATTTATTTATTTTTTATTTATTTTTTATTTTTTTAGAGAGAGAGGACACAAATGAGGGATACACGCAGAGAGAGAGAGAGAGAGAGAGAGAGAGAGAGAGAGAGGGAGAATCCTAAGCAGGCTCTAGGCTCAGCATGGAGTCCAACACGGGGCTTGATCCCATGACCCTGAGATCATGACCTGACCCAAAATCAAGAGCCAGACAGACACTCAACCAACTGAGTCACCCAGATGCCCCAAGGTTCTTGTAGTTTTAATTTGCTAAGTTAAAATATACTGGAGCAGGGTGGGCCCTTCTTCTAGTGTCCTTAGAAGAAGAGAAAAATTTGGACTCAGACACAGAGAGAAGACAGCCATGTGATGTTGGAGGAAGAGTCTGGAACTATGTTGCCACATGCCAATACTTGGACAACAAAAGCCGGAAGAGGTGAGGCAGGACCGTTCCCTAAGGCTTTAGAGAGAACAAGGCCTTCCTTGTCCACATCTTGATTTTGGACTTCTCGTCTCCAGAACTGCAAGACAGTACATTTCTGTTGTGTTAAGCCGCTCAGTTTATGGTATTTGGTTACGGCAGCCCCCTAGGAGACGGCCACACACAGTTTTATGAATTTCCGAATCATCCTGCTTTTGACTTTGGTACACGTTTCCCCAGTTATCACTTTGCCCAACCTTCAACCCACAAACTGCACTGCTTTTTTCTGACTTTGAATTTCTATTTCCTTTCTTAACTGTAATTAATGATCATCCTCCAATATTTTATGAACCAGAGGTGTGCTGGGAGCACCTTTCAGGAGCAGATTGTTAAATTTGAGGGAATTTTGCAAGTGGATTGCTAGACTTAGCCATTATTTCAAAAATTACACTGTGTAAGCTTTAAGTTAGGTAACTTATGCTAAAACAAAGGGGATAAGTAATCAAAATGCATCTCTTCCTAATAATTTGACTGCATTTTACTACCATCTATGCTCTTGGGGCTATTTATGTCTCATGCATCTGTATGGTAGAAATCCTATTATAATGCTGTGCATTATAATGCACAGAAAAGATGGGACCCATCTTTTCTCAACTCACACTGGAAGCTTGAAATCAGCCATGGTGGGAGTACTTACACCAGGAGAACTATCGAAAGCTACAAATCGGTTATTTTTCCATTTGCAGAGAGCTAGGTATAAACATTTACCAGCACGCCTTTGAAACAACCCACAAGTCCACTCTAGAAGCCAACCTGGATGGCTACGGAGGAACTGACCAAGGCTAGCTTCACCTAAGAGATCACTCTTCTGGGCCCTGCTTGGCACCTTTCAGTAGGAATTCAGAAAAGCATGGAAAGAAAGTAAAAGCAAATAAAGGGCTCCATTACAAATAATGAAGGCAGAGAGATTTGACAGGGATTGTCGAGAGGGGATAAGGCAGACTTAGATGCTGGTGACCTACTTTTAGTATTGTCTCCTAAATCTCCAGGGAAGTGTTTAGCTGTGATTATAAATATTAATTAGATTCCAATCAGAGTACTATTTAAAGGATCTGTGCTCCTGAGGGAGAGACATTTTAGATAGGCAGATAGATAGATAGATAGGGCAATATACACAGCATAAGATGTGTAAACTGCTCAGGGTGGTAATAAACTAGATGATTCTACTTAGTAAAACAGACCCAACCCAGCTACAAAATTATAGGTGAATTAAATGGCCATAAGCAGGCAGGGTAAAGTCTTCACAGCTTTAACAGATATCTAATTCCACTGTGTGTGGATAGGCTCAACATTCTTTAGTTTTGCGATGACATCTTCCTTGTTAAGCAGTTCATCGGCCGAACAAAAACATTTATAGGAACAGCAGCTCTCCACATTTAAAGCAGAAATTCAAAGAATCTGTTACCCATGAAATAGCTACTTCCTAAAATTCTTAAGCGTAATTTGAGGCTGTTAGCTGGAGCTATTATCCTGCACTGTGGGAAGTGGAGTCTCAGGTTAGAGACTGTGCCCCAGCGCTTGAACTCTCTGCCAGCAAGAGTTGGGAAAGCTGCAAACTTTCAATCAGTGCCAGAGAGAAGGTGAGAGGCCTTTTTTTTTTTTCTTTTAACCACAATGCCAGCAGCAGATTAAGGAGTGGCATTACTCACACCACGCAAGGGCTGGCTGAGTCTACTTGGGCTGAAAGTAGTGCGTCCCCTACCAGGAAGCCTTCTCAGTGTGCACCACATCAGTCTGCTTCTGTGACTGAGGCATTCTTTGAGAACCTGTCGTCTGGGTCCAACAGCGTTCCTATTTAATTAGCCACTAAGTTTCTTTTTGTTTTGGTTGGCTTTGTTTTGTTCTGTTTGCACTGACAAACAAGAGGCTCCCTTTCCTTTTCAATGAGCACAATCCAACTAGGAAGGAAAGTCTCTTCTTCTCCTCCATAGTTTAATCCTCATTCTCAGATTTCCTAGGCATTCTAAATAGAAAAAGAGAAAAAGAAAAAGGCCAATCCAGGTCACATTTACGGCAGTCAGAAAAAGAAGCATGAAAATCTAAAAAGTTAGATCACAAATAGGATGAGAACTATTTTTATAATTTTACTTTTCAGTAGATCAGGCTCAGGGAACCACGTGCTGGTTGGAGATGGACAGGAAAGAGCAGGGAGGGTATGCTGTTATGAGTGACAGCTGGGGAAATAGGAAAAGGTTATCCAGAGAGGTTCCCCGCCCCCCCCATTTCTCTCTGTTCTTCCTCTTATTCGTGATGACCTCACTCCCAGTCCAGATTCCCATCTTAGACCCACCACTGCCAGTTCTCAACAGCTGATTCCCCAGATCAAGATGTGCAATGAATCCACGGGGCTAACATACAAGGTTAGCAAGTGGTTCAATGTCTCATGCTTTTTTTTTTTTTTTTTTTAATGATAGGAGAATCTTGCAAACAAAAAATATTCTCAAGACCCAAAGGTTTTGTTTGTATGTTTTGTTTTGTTTTGTTTTTAAAGACCCTTTTTTTTTTTTGAACTTTTTGGGTAAGGAATGTCCTCATACCAGACCACATAAAAGTTAACACAACCTGTAAGAAGCCTAGTAAGGGTCCTGGGATTCTAATATGTTTTGAAAATTAGCATTTTGGCATTCAGAATGTGTCTATTTTATTTTATTTTTTTACTTTTTAAAGTATTTGTATGGGGGAGGGAGTGCACGTACTCGCTTGGGGGATGGGGGGGCAGAGAGAGAGGGAGACAGAGAATCCCAAGCAGGTTCCACGCTGTCAGTGCAGAGCCTGGGGGCACAGGGCTCAAACTCACAAAGGGTGAATTCATGACTGGAGTGGAAATCAAGGGTCTGAAGCTTAACAGACTGAGCCACCCAGGCGCCCCCAGAATGTCTCTATTTTAAACTAAAATGTTATAAACCATTAAACTGAGAAAGCTGGAAAGGCTCAACATAACTAAGCTTTTCTTAAAATTTTTACCTTTGTTGTATATTCCACTAGCACAAAGTATTACTTTACATACAGGTTTTTTTCTTAACGAGGCCAGATTTATTTTGTAAACAAGAACCAAAAAAGGAGGATGACTATAGAGAGACATTTCATGTTTCGTAAACTATAGGAAACATTTATGTTTCAGAAATTACAAGAAAAGTATAGCATGCCTTTGTGAGTTATCAGACTCTGGTCCTTCTTTGCCTTGGAGGGTTTTCATCTGGCTGTAAACTGGACCTACCGTCTTTCATATTTTATCAGACCTTACCAAACTTTCAATTCTAGTTTCCTCCAGTATCTGGCAGTAACGTTCCAAATGAGTGTTTTCATTTCTTCTCCCACCCTCCGGTGGTACAGCTACTGAGAACAAGAAGCTGACTACCCAGATCCTTAAGGGCATGCTACGTTATCTTCTATCTAAAGAAGTCATACAAGCTGAAGCTGGACACATACAGGGCTTATTTTTACTTTCAGAGAAGGTTTCTCTGCAGACATTCAAAATGAAAACATACATACATACGTACATACATACTTACAAGTTTTCTATTTCTGAGTTATCCACCTCAGTATCAAATACCAGCTTTACTGTCCGTGACTCACAGCAAAGGAGGTGTTTGGTTTTTGTACAGTTACACTGATAATTTGACAATACACTTTTTAATTGACCAAGTACAAGCTAAACTATTGCGTTTGTAAAGCTATTCCTCTGGGCCCACCCTGTGCTGAACTTTGTGAGGGTTTGAAAACAACAACAACAGCAACAACAATGCACAAACTGCTCTTGAGGGAAGTGCAAACCTTCCTGGATTATATGTCCATCCCAGTGCGGTTCTTATCTGGTGAGTTTGTGGTTTTCCAAATTCAGGGCAAAGCACGTTGCTTTATCAGTGAGTTGAGATTTAGCATTGTTCTCCTTTGATTTCGTGAATGGTTGTTCCAACTTTAAAATGGGCCACTAAATTTACAACTGTTTTCTTCATTCATTTTTAAGAGTGAGAACTAACACACCAATTTCTGGCATGCTGATAAGAGAACTTTAGCAATTTTCTCCCTGGCATGAAATATTTCATTCTGAAGGCCTGTGTTGTCTATCCTTATCACTCCTAGATGAGGCTCTACAAGAGAACAAACTCTGAGATGGGATCTGCCTACGTGCCAAGTATAAAACCCCAGCGATGTTTGGGAATGGAGCCCACAAAGGACCAAGAACACAAGTAATTATTTGTCCCCCCCAAATAGAGGAGCCCATATTTTCAAATATCCCAAAGGAACCCCCAAATCAGCCTACTGAATTGGAAAGAGTATCCTCTAATTGAAGATCATTCACACAAACTCGATATTGAGTCCAACCTATAATCCACGTAGCCCATGGCAATTTACTGGGTAGTATCTTATAAATAGATTATACGCTTTGGGTATCTTCTGAGTAGTTGAAAAATATAGCTAAATTATCAAACACAACGTTTCACTAGCTCTGTTCAGTACTTTTTTTCTCCCCGATTAAAAGTGTCTCAGCAACTTCAGCCTTTTAAAATCCACCCCTACCTCCGCACTCATCTAAATTATTCTGGCTACGTAAGTCTTCACTTCCGGCAGTGAAATACTGTAACATTTGGTAAGGTAATTCACTTTGGCCGGGCATTCTCACTGAACTTATGGTGAAACAGTTTCACTTTTTACTAGCGTACAAGTAGAAAAGGCTTCTTTCTAAAGGTAGACTTTTGCTGTGTGGGAAGATCGGGGGCGGGGAAGGACGGTCCATTTCAACTCATTCTTCTCCCTCCGACTTCTGTTAACTGTTTTAAAGGTTCTGGCTACCAGGCGACCTAACACCCCTATGAGGTACTTCGACCTAAAGCAGTTCGCTGAAACTCCTACTAACAGCAGGGCTGGGAACATTTCTATTGCTCTTCTTGCCTGGGATATACGGTACAAGGGTTGGCCGTGGTTTGGTCCACCTGCCAGCGGAGTTTAAAGTTTCCAAGGCTCAGAAGAACACAGTGACTAGGACCAAACTGCCTAAATGAGAAGAAGGGAATTTCTGCTGCAAGGAGAAAGCCGTTAAACTCCCGCTAAGCTAACCACCTCTTTCACGCGGCCATGCACACGACCGACCTCCTCTTTCACTGACCAGGGATTATTTCTGCCAATCCAGGATATCCCGAAAGCTTGGAGACATATGGCTGGAAAATGAAACGACCCCGGAGTATGGCCACATCTTACTTTGTGTCGCGTGGTACCAGATGGGCAATCAGTGAATGAGGCAGAGATGTGAACGGACAGTTTTATAATGTGAATTTTCCCCCCGTAACGCCAACAACCAGACTTCGTTTTCCCTCTCACTTCTTTGGGCTTATAATACTCGGATTTTCTCCTCTCTGCAATATCAATTGACTCAACTTTGCAGTGGGGTGGCCAAAAGGGAAGAGGATGAAGCGATCTCTAAAATCTTAGTAAGTGTCGGGGGAGCCACAGCGCCCGGGAAACTGCGGCTGCGACCCGCCTCGTCCTGTGCGGATTTCAGGGTTGGTAACAGCGCAAGCGGTTATGGAGCGGACGGTGCACTCCATCCGCCGCCGAGGATAGAGACCCGGGCGCCGGGAGGGGTCGGTTCATTTCGCCGCAGCCTCGGAAGCCGCGGCCGCCTCTCCTCCGCTGCGTTTCATTACCATTATCCTCGTTCTTGAAAAGTCATGGAAGACGGCCCGCTGCCAGACCTCAGAGACATCGAGCTGAAGCTAGGGCGCAAAGTACCCGAGAGCCTAGTGCGCTCGCTCCGTGGGGAGGAGCCGGTTCCCCTGGAAAGGGACAGGGACCCCTGCGGGGGGAGCGGCGGCGGCGGCGGCTGCAGTAGCAGCAGCAGCAGCAGCAGCTGCAGCCTCCCCCCCTCCCTGTCGTCGTCCTCCTCGTCCTCTCCAACCTCTGGCTCCCCACGTCGTAGCCACTGCAGCGCCCTGGAGAGGCTGGAAACCAAGCTGCACTTCCTCAGGCGAGAGATGGTGAGTGCGGCGCGCCAGCTGTGGGAATGAGGGCCCCGCCGGAAGGTGGGGCGATCGGAGGAGGGGGGCGCGGGGAGAGGGCCGCGGACGCTGCAGAGCTGAGGGCAGGGCGCGTGGGCAATCCGGGGGGCAGAGGAGCGCGCGGGGGGCGCGCGTCTGGAGACTTGTTTACCCCGGACTTTGCTCGGCCAGGGTTTGCTAAGACGGCAGAGCCTGCTTTGCTCTGTGTACTCTGTGATAGCGCCGACTCCGTGCTGCAGACCCTGACCGTGTAGCTGCCGGTCCGCGGCCTCCCGCGCACCCTGCCCGCCGAGGGTTTGCAGTTACTAAGCCAGTCTGGGGGCTGCTGCGTGCCGTTCAGACTGTCGGTTCGAAAGGTGGCTCCATCCTTTGCACCCACAGCAAAAAGGACTTCCTGGTTTGCCGAGAGGTGGCGAGGCAGGGTCTCCACCGGCGCTCCTTCCTGGCTCACTCTTGCACCCGCTACCGCCCCCGCCCAGTGGTGCGGCAGCCGCAGCTGTTCCAAGGCCACCGTTCAGCTGATTCTCCACAGCTGGCTTTGAAAACAATGGCCCACTCGTCCTTGATGTCCTTAGGAATAGCTTGTTTCACTGTTTTGATCCTAGGGAGCAGGTGATCCCCAGGCCCAGGGATTTGCTAACGACCACTTCCTACCCTCTCCCCCTACCCCCACCCCAGTCCTCAAGCTGCAATTGTTTTCTGTGATGCTTGCAAACATTACCTTAAGAGTAAGACAATGAGACTAGTACAGGGTCTGAAAATACTTGTCATTCCGTATGTTCTTAAACGGGCAAACTTTAGTGGCCCTGAGCTCTGGGGCCAGACACTTGGCCTCTGTGAACCTCAGTTTATTTATCCAGTGAACTGGTTGGAGGAAATAATTCCTTCCTAAATCGTTTGAAGAAAATGACAAAGCAACAGCATTTTCTACCAACTTGGAGCGGAGGGAAGTTGCCACAGTGGTCGCAGTCAACCAGGAGGATGGCAAGGATTTTCCACCTAAAGGATCCTGTCTCCTAGGGCCTTGCATTAAAAAGTAACCAGAGGTGTTTCCCCTGGTTCCTCTCTTTCTGCATTTGGAACACTCAAGAGGTAATAAATTCCACAGCATAAAGTAATCTTGGCGAATATATAAGGGTAAAAAGCCAGTCTTCAGAGATCATGTCCTGTGTTCAGAATTTTCACCGTGTTCTCTACATAAAGGTCCTAGGATATACACTCTAAAAACCTATCTTAAGATCTTTAAAGTTGGTCTACCTAATAACTGTAGTTTTATGTAGTTTTATGTTCTATTTTCTTCCTACTTGGAGTGTTCAGATGTTGAAAGCAAATCACACACACACACACACACACACACAAACACACACCTATCCATGTATAGGCATATATATTCATGCATCATGTATATTGCAAATTATTATTCTGTTCATGTTTCACTGTCTAACACACAGGTTATATATCTTACTTCTTCAAAAAGTACTAAGCATTTACTGTGGGTAAATGGGTGCTGAAAATACAAGAGCTTGTCTACTTAGGGCTCTCAAATCTCTTGCACTCATTTGCCATTTATTATTTGTAGTAAATTAAGCCAAGTGTGTTGAAGAACTCCAGGGGGGGCGGGGATCTGGTTATTCTCAACCAAGGACACTTTCTAGACTTATCTGTTGTTCTTAATGAAAATACCATAAGTGCAGTAAGACTGTGTTTTCCCCAAACCAGAACTTGCTGTGTATGATCAGGGTGTATTAATAAATACATTTTTAAAAAGCAAACAGAAACCACAATGCTATCAGCAGCAGATTGCTACCTTGACTGTTTGTTATATTTTCTATGTTTAACATCAGGATCCACAGAATTTACACCAGACAGATGTTTTGTGTTCAAATTTGTGCTCCACAAAGAAAATAACATTAGCCTTGGGAGTTTAGAGAAAAGATTGGGACAGGTATATTCCCCTGCCAGTGAGACCCTTTTCCCCCATTTTACATAACTCTTTTGGGTGGTAAAAACCCCAGCTTCAGCATATCTGGGAAGCAACAGATTTGTTTTTTGTGTCAACTTGGCAGGTTTGTTATAAACACTGAGCAGGTGTTCTGCTGTTCTGCCTGTCTCCTTCCCACATCCCCATGTGGAGAAGTTAGGGATGGAGTGGAATATGACTTCTTAATTGTGATTTCTTATGTGCTTTTCTGCCCTATACTATGTGCACTGAGTTAACCTCCTTGGTATTAAGCATGACCCCACATTTCATGTTTATTACTTTTAGTTCACACATTGTTCTTCTGGATTGTCTGGAATTACCAGGCTTTGGGCCTGCCCTTGGAACTCTCTCCCTAAGAAACACCTGAGCCATGCACAAACCTTTCTAGAGACTTCCAGGAGTTAAGCCTCCCTTCTTTTCCTGTTAGATGGTTGTGTATACCATTGACACAATATAGCATAGACTTGAAGGGAGGTAGTCTGAACACAAAGTTCTTTACATACACATGAGTTTATGTAGCTTCTCTCACCTCCTTTTATGCTTTCATGGATCATTTCCTTCTCTCTTATTTGAGACAGATTTTCCCAGTATGTGAAGTATTTTTATGTTGAATTTAGAGATCAGGAAATTTAACAATACAATAAACAAACACAGAGATATACCTCGGAAATTTCTAACGAGATTGGAAAGAGATGTCAGGCCTCTTGTACAAAGTCTGCCCAGTATGTGTTCACTACTTTTCTGTTCAGAGCGTTTTATTTACTTTTTTTAATGTTTATGTATTTGTTTTCAGAGAAAGAAAAAGTGTTTTTCCAATATATGTCAATAATCTCTGTCAAAACCTATGTTGCCACATTCTGGTTCCAGTCAGTTCTGGGTTATGTCAAGATGACTGCTAATCTTCACATGATACAATGCCATCATGAAAACTGCTATGGAAATACTATGTTCTAATTTCTATATTTTTGGGGTTTGTTCGCATCACAGCTGTGTAATGCAGCAAATAGAATAAACAATCTCAAGCTAGTTACCGATCCTTTCTAGTACCCCACCAAGTTCCTCAAATCTTGCTTTAATAAAGTTTCGAGGCAATACCCAGGACTAGGCACAAACACACGTATACTCAGACAAATGCATACATGATTATTAGCAGAACATAAATCAAAATGTCAAAGATTTTAAGAGTGGTAGACTTATATTTGGTTTTTGATACTTTCTCTCATGGATCGTTTCTAATTCCCCCCACCCCCTGTTCAATGGCTTGCTGACTTTGTAATAAACAGTTTTCTTATATTCTCTCGAAAAAAAATTCATTAAGTTAACTTCGCAGTTGCTTAGGATATGCTTCAGAGTAGGCTAGGAGGTTTCTTGTTCCATACATGTTGATCTATAGATCACTTGTTCTATAATTTAGTCATCTTTCATAACTTCACAGTTTCAACAATATTTTTCCTATTTTATCACTTAGCGATTTTTTAAAGTTAGACAAAAGTTTAAGCAAAACCCCTTATGTATGTAATTGAGAATCTGTACAGTGGAAGGCTCCTTCCTGGATGAGGTCACAAGTTAGTGGAAAAGATAAAATGGGAGTATCATTTGGCCAGAGAAAGATTGCAAACTACCAGGTCAGCAGGTGCCCGATGCCATAGCAGAGATCAGGCTATCAGGGAAAGTGAGGAGATTTCTGACTGCGCCCCGGGCAAGGAATTGAAATTGCTGATAATGATACGAAGTAAGGGGCTTAATATTAGGGACAAAGACATCAAGGAGATGAGGAAATCTGATTCCTAACTGTGGCTTCTTCTGCGATTATGCACATGGAGTGTCATTATACTTACCTAAACCTGACAAACAAATCTTGTTGAAACATGTTTCCTTACACAGTGGCTCGAAAATTGACAGAAGTGAACACAAAGGCACTCGTGTCATTCTGCTAGAAACACATAGACACAATTTAGAGAATTTATACCTACCTTGAAAACAGTGACATTTCCAAAACCTGATGGAGCCCCGCCCTGTACCTAGGAATGTATGTTGAATTACTGGCACATACTTGAAGAACACTTTCTGACCAAAGAGAATTCCTTTCCATTGCACTCAAGTTGCACAACCATACTGCCGTGATACTGTGAGAGACCACAAATATTGTGAGATTTTTTTTTAAGACAGATTATGTCCATTTCCATGACAGCACAAAAACCATATACTTAGCTTTCCATTTTGTAGTTAATAAGTCACAATTAAAAGAATTTGTCACATTTTTTTTAATGTTTACTTATTTTTGAGAGACAGAGTCTGAGCGGGGGAGGGGCAGAGAGAGAGAGAGAGAGAGAGGGAGACACAGAACCTGAAGCAGGCTCCAGGCTCTGAGCTGTCAGCACAGAGGCAGATGCAGGGCTTGATCTCACGAAACATGAGATCGTGACCTGAGTCGAACTCAGATGCTTAACCGGCTGAGCCACCCGGGCGCCTGATTTCTGGTTTTTTAAATACTGCTTCTGAAATGGGGATTTATGGCTGGAGTCTCTGGAGTCCCTGAGTACTTGTTACATTCTTGTGGTGTTTTTTTTTTTTTTTTTTTTTTTTTTCTTTGAAGGATGTTCCTTTTATTTTTCTTTAGAGGTTATTCTTCACTACTCAAGTGGTAGGCTTCTGGTTTGGTGGAATCTTCATGGGTTTGGACCTAGACAAGCTGGGACTCTGGCCAAGTCTAGAGCAAGTCGAGATACAAACCAGGAGAGCCCAGCCGGCTGCCAAGGCCCTGTACCCTCTCCCTCTGGAGACTCTTAGCCCATCTTCCCAGACGGAAGGCCTGTCTAGCCCTCAGTGGCTCTGTTTCTGCTTTTGGCTTTGTGCGTGGCATTGAGAAAATTATATAACCACTCAAGGATTCCGCTTTCTTGTTAACATAGGGAAAAAAAAAATCTCTATGTAGGCATTGTAAGAATTCAATGAACTAATACAAGAAAATCAACAATTACATAGGCATTCAAAACAGTAAGGACGATGGCAGTAAGAGGTAGTATGTCAATGACACGGCTGTCCTGTTGATCTTCTACAAGTAGCTGCAGATGGGCACTGTGGTTTGGGGACTGATTAAAGTTTAAGCATCTCCTCTGCTTGACTATCACAGCACCTCCTGCGTCACATGTTCCAAGGAGACACTATATTTCTGTATAGAAGTGAAAAAGAAATACGTGAGGCCTTTCCCTAGCTTCAGTCCGACTGAAATGTCGATTTTGATTTCAGACTCAACATTTATGAAGCATGTGCTGTGAACTAAGCCCTCTGCAGTGTGTGGGTAGCCTAGGCTAAGGAGCTGTAAGAACCTAATTTTGGGGTTAGCCTAGGAAGTCTGAGAACAGAGACTAGTATTTGGTTCGTTAACAACAAAAGCTTTCTAATGGGCAAAGCACCATGCATTTTATATGTATCATCCCAGTGAAACCTTATAATAATCTTAACTAAATATAATTTTCATATCTACGTTGTAGGTAAAGCGTTGCGGATAATTGTCAATGCTCAAGACACAGTAAAGAGATGAGCTAGGTCAAGGTCAGAATCTGAGCTTTAAACCATGATTGTGCTGTTACTTCTCATGCTTCGGAATATCTTGATGCCCATGGTGACACCCGAGATGATATACTCTTCCAGATTTTTAAAACTTTAAACATGTTAAACTATGTGTTTATTTACTGTGGGCTCCCTCTCACGAGTAACATCCATAGACCATCCCTGTGTCAGACTTGGATGACTTGGATCCAAGGCTTGGATGAACACATCCAAAAGTCACCTGGTTCCCAGCAACTGTACCCTTCCTGTCACCAATATCTTCATAAATACCTCCTCCCACTCCACAAATGCTGCTAGGGAAGGATTCTCTGGACCAGTTCAAGACCAGAGCTCAGGAGTGGAACTCAACAGTGTTCATGACCTACACTTTTAAACGCTTCCAACTGGTCGCATTTTGGTTCTCTGAGAGATTCTGTTCAGGATGAGGTTGGATCTTAGGTAACCCACTAGAAAGAACCAGAAAACCGGGAATTGTGACACCATCTTGTGTCCATTTGAGCAGCACCTTCGGATTGCCGTTCTTCTGACAGGAGCTCTGTGATCCTATGTTTCTGTGGTGGTACCAGTTTGCACAGCACTGTGCTGGGACTTCCCACGTTGGGTGGCTGAACTGCACTGATCCAGATGGAGCCCGATGTAAATTGTATTGATAGATTTCACAAGAAACAAGGTTATGTTTTCAAACATACATTTCAAACACCTCAGTCTAAGACTTAAAAATAAAACCTGAATAATTCATTTTTTAATGTTTTTTATTTATTCTTAGAGAGAGAGAGAGAGAGAGAGAGAGGCAGAGAGAGAGAGAGACACAGAATCTGAAGCAGGCTCCAGGCTCTGAGCTGTCAGCACAGAACCCAACGCGGAGCTCGAACTCAGTCTGCAAGATCATGACCTGAGCCAAAGTCGGACGCTTTACTGACTCAACCACCCAAGCACCCCAATTCGTTTTTTTAAAGGGGAATAAACATTGAGCTAGATTTTCATACATAGCTATTATTATGTTCCTTTTACAGAGAGGAAAACTATTGTTTCTGGGGCTGGGGTAGGGGGAGGTGAAATCATTTCACTAAGTCACTATAAGTGGTTTCCCAGCCTTCCATTCAAACAAGAACCTCTGTGAGCCTGGTTATAGGCTGGATCCAATTCACTCCCAAACCCTACTGTGTCTATGTACCATGGAGAATGCCCGTTTATTACCAATGAACATTTTTAGAGAAATTTCATCATAGCCACCAATGGATCTTTTGGTATTCCTTTAAAAATGTTATTGCTTTCTTTTTTAGAAGTTAACATCTGTTTTCTCATTATAAGACTTCCAGAAATATATTATAAAAAGAAAAAAAAAGTGCCCTTTTACCTTCCCCCCAGACACCACACCTCCTCCTTATTACTCCACACCCCAAGGGAATCACTCATCTGCTGACAGTTTGGTGTGAATCCTCTCAGGTCTTTTTCTGTATCTTTGCCAGCATATAAATGGTACATATATGCTTACATAAATTTGGTGTGTGTGTGGATTGGATTTTGTTTTCCTTATTTTACATAATAATCTTTTATTATATTACCTGACATTTATTGGAGCGTTACGATATGCCAGTTAGCATTCTAAACAGGCTTGATGTATTATGGTATTTCTTTCTCACTCCTCACCCACTTTTGAGGTAGGCACTGTGGGATGTTAGGTAATATAAACAGATTCCTGACATCTTAAGGAATTTTTACCTAGGAGACACCTGGACGACTTAGTAGGTTAAGTGTCTGAATTTGATTTTGGCTTAAGTCAGGATCTAACGATCGGTTATGAGATCGAGCCCCGTATTGGGCTCCGTGCTGACAGAGTGGAGCCTGCTTGTGATTCTCTCTGTCCATCTCTCGCTGCCCCTCCCCCTGCGCTTGCTCTCTCTCACTCAAAAGAAAGAAATGAAAAATAAAAAAAAAAAGAAATTTTTACCTGGTTAATTTTTATCTTATTCCTTCACTTTTATAAGCAACCTAATTAATTACTAATCAGAAAGAAAAGTAGTTACTTCACTTTTCATAATAACTGATTATCCAACTTGTAACAGTTCTTTTACAAAGTAAATTCTGCTCTTAGAAATCGGACTTAGACTAGTCTTCGATTTAAGAAATAACAAAGTCTTCCAATTGGAATGTACTCATCTTCAATCACATACTGCTTTTTTTTAAAAAATGCCTATTTGGAGAGAGAAAGAGAGAGAGGGAGAGAGAGAGAATGAGTTGGGGAGGGGCAGAGACAGAGAGGGAGAGAGAGAATCCCAAGCAGGCCCCATGCTCTCAGCATAGAGCCCGACTTGGGGCTTGATCTCACAAATCGTGAGATCATGACCAGGGCTTAAATCAAGAGTTGCTTAACCAATGGAGCCACCCAGGTGCCCCTCACATACCATGTTAACATAATCTTCTTATTGAGTTTTTTCCTGGTGATAATGATATAAATACAAACTCTAAAATTTGGATCTAAAGGCTAACAGTCATAAAGCGATCCATGCCACATGGAGAAGGCAGAAGGGCAACCCATGGGTTTCATGTGCCTTCAGTCTTCATGGCTCAAAAACATCTTCGATTTTTGTCAGACATTGGAATGTTCGTGATATTCCAAGAGATTAGACATAATCGGAATATTTGAGTTCTCAATTAAAGAAATGATTCATATCTTTCAAATTGACTCTTGCAAGCAAGTGATGTTTAAAACTAAAACTATAATATGTCACTGACTAATAATCCCTCTCTCTGCAGGTCTATGCAGTGGAAAGCTAGAAGACTGGGCAAGCAAGGAATCAGGGCATGAGTGAAATAGGAATGTGATTATGACCTGGCACTGCTGGACCCAGGGCTTCATTTGGCAATTTCAGGACAGGACCCTCTTTGATTGGGTCTGCCAGCATGGCCATTACAGCTCAGCCTATAATTCTGATACATTTTATTATTCACAGTGCTTGTTAATCCTGTCAGTCTGGAGATAGCCACATTGGACTGTCTTTAGGGGTGAGTTCTCGACCTGACCTGTGATGTCTTATGATTGATTTCAGATTTTCATAGGATAATCACTTCCCTTCCATCACATTCACAGGCATGTCCCCACCCCTCTACTATCAGCATAGCGTTGCTTTTGTAGAATAGTTTTTAATTTAACAAATTCACTAGATAATGTGTGTGAGCTACAAAATCATTAGCGTTATCTATTTTTAATTACAATTATGGAATGTTCTCTTTTTTCCTCTGTATTTAAATTAGGACACCTGAAGTGAGCTAGAATTAAGTCTTTGACTTTCCATATATTTGACGGGCAGAATAAAATTGTCGTATTCATACCTATCACCGTGAGTAAATTCACAAAAATGTAACACCAGCATCCCAAACAGTGAGCTATGTCGGTTATAACTCTGATTGCTGGCATAGGCTATTATTCTAATAGGTTCCCTGATTTTTTTTCTTTTGCAAAAGTTGTCTATATCATTGTT